>NC_134483.1:314190452-314790452 GCF_040206685.1 Ascaphus truei
CACACACACACACACACACACACACACACACGTAACTAGGACTAATGGTAGTAAAGTATAAGTGTAATACAATAAATAAACTGTTAATGTAAAAAAATAAAAATTGTGTCCCGGTTTTTCATTTTCAAAATCTGGTCACCCTACTTAGCTATAGAAAAAAAGAAAATCATTAGGAGATAGATAACCACTGGGCAATGAGAAAAGTTGAGTTGGAGCCAGCACAATGTTTTTGCAAAGAGATCGAGATGTAATAGTTTGGGGCTAATTTATGATCCAAAGGTAAGACACATTGCGAAATAGTAGGAGTCCCGCTTTTTGATATGATGGAGATTACAGAGAAATAGAATAATTTGTCTTTATTTATTTATAAAAGGTTTTACCAGGAAATAATACATTACAAGTTTCCTCTCTTTTTTAAGTACTGTAGGTCCTGGGCACAGAGTTATGTTGACAATACATGGTTACGTTATATGAACGGAGGTTATACGCTATATTTACAGACATTCCATGTACAGTTACAGACAATATATGTTATGAGCATATGTACCAGTTACAGAGAAGATTAAAATGTAAGACAGCTGAAGTCTTGAAAGAACTGAAACTGGTGGAAACTTTGAGAGTCTCTGGTAGGTTGTTCCAAATGGGATGTGTATGGTAACATAAGGAAGAGCAACCGGTTTCTTTCTGGAAACTTGGGACCGTAAACAGTCTTTTCGAGTCAGATCTAAGGTGATAGGTGCTGCATGTTGTAGGGGTGAGGAGCTTGTTCAAATAGCTTGCCCAGAAAGTATTTGAAGGTAATACCGGAAGAATGTACCTTGCACCTGGACTCAAGGAATAACCAATCTAGTGCGTTGAGTATTTTGCAGGGCTGTGTGTTGTAGTAACATTGTACTGTAGAACAAAGTGGTATTGAGTTGTAGAGGGTGTCTAGTTTTCTAAGGTGAGTTTGTGGTTCAGTTCCATATACTATGGCCCCATTATCTATAATTGGCAATGAGCATCTGCTGAAAAAAAACACTTTCTTATCAATGGGTTTAGGGAGGATTTGTTCCTATAAAGTACACACAGTTTGGCATAGGTTTTGGATGTCAGAGAATCAATGTGCAATCCAAATGTTAAATGGGAGTCCAGCCATACAGTATGTCCAGCATACAGTATGTCCAGATATTTAAAAGTAGTGTCTGGGGCTAGAATGGTGTAAGAGCTTGTTCTGATCTGTAGCTCCATCATTAATCTTAGTCTCAAATGCATAATTACAGTTGTGTCGGTGTTTAAAAACAGTATGTTTTGGTAAATCCAGTTTTCAAATCTTGAAAAATCAGATTGAAGTACATGTCGAAGGTCAGAGTGGCTAGAGATGTGTGCATATAAGATTGTGTAATCCACATACATGTTCATTGACGCTCCCTTACAAGTTGTAGGTAGATCATATATGAAGACTGAAAAGAGCAGGGGCTACAGGAAGCTGTTTAGAGGTGTGTTTTATGTCCGCTATGAATAACCACGAGCCTCTACTGAGAGGTTTGATATAATGGAAAGCACTGTCTATTCAAGCTTATTGTAGTGACAACTCCTCTGGTATGCATTAATCAATTGATGCTTGGAATAGATTTGGAAAGCAGTGCTGAAAAATCGAAGACCAGCCTTTTCTTGAGAGAAAATGTCCTACTTGCTATGTTGATTGGGCTGTATCTCCAAGAAGCAAATGTCAGTGATGAGAAGAGAAATAGTATTTTATGAATGAGCTGATCAGGGCTTTCTGGTTCGTGATGTGCGGAGAGAAGGTCTGGACACTCAAATCAGGATTAAAGGTTAGAATGGCTGAAATACCTGTGGAAATTCCTTGGGAAAATCTGTAAATGAGAAAATAAGCTGGAGCAATCGAAGGGTGGTGCTCCAAAGATTTTGCTAGAGCAGAAATGTTGTCTGAAGAGCATGCTAGTAATTTGCCTGGAAAAGGGGAAGCCAGAAGGATCCACACAAGGAATTATAACAGTACCCGGGTACTAGTAAAAAGGACACAATTATGAGCAGACTAAATGCTGAATATATATGAAAGGACAACATAATATCACTCAATAGAGCTTATTAAGGAACATTGCCCATATATAAATATAAAAGAAAGGTGTTCCATCATTATCACTGCATAGTCCGCAGAAAGTTGTCCGTAGAATGTATGAGTGAGCTCTGCGGCAGATAGAATAGACTTGGGTGTTGAAGTTGCTACATACAGTATTTGAAATTTGCCAAGGTAATGGTCTACCAAGCTTGTGCATTTGAGGATGTTTCTTGGGAAATAATATATGGTATTTAAAATTATCGGAAGTGAAGAAGTACAGCATAGCGAAGAACTCACTTGATACTCCTGAACTGACAAGAGAAACAAATGGAAACATTGGAAAAGAACTGAATAGTTGACATGTGGCAGCTTTCAGACAAGAGAAAATATGAAAAAATAACTACTTTTCCAAGATGCTCCAGTCTGAGTTGGTATTAAATTGAGAAAAAGCGAAGAATTAGTGATAGGCATAGAATACAGTATCCACATACAGTATCTGTATAGGCTACATACTGTACAAGTAGCAGTCACCTTCTGTGTGGGAAGGAAGTACAAATTATGTCAGTATAAACTGAAGCCAAGGACTAACTCTGACATTTTCAGTTTTGAAAGATGTTGGTAAATTAGCCTTGATTAAGAATCACTGAAACATTGCCACAGAAAACAATCCTCATGTCAATGTTGTTTTGAAAAGATATTAGAAGAGATACTAAGTTGACATCCTTGCCTTCTATAATATCTTTGCAGAGATGATAAGGTAAGAAGCAGTGACAATAGGGGCAGAAGCAGAAGAAGCTGTATCTGTCACTGAAGGAGGGTTATGCAAGGATAGTGACAGAAGCGAATGTTCTTGGTGGCGGATGTAATCTTCCAATGTGGAGAGACGACCTTGGATGTCTGACATCAAGGAAACAAGGTCAGTAAAGAGATGGTGAATTTGAGTGAGTTCACTGGAAGGTTGTTTTTGAGGAAGTGCTGGATAGGAATAAGCTGGATGGATGGGAAATAGTGGGTATAGAGGTATACAATTTTATTCAACTCTGTGATGAGTTTGGGAGTAGTTCAGCTAAAAATGGATGGTTGAGGGCTATTAGGGGCAATACAATGACTATGAGAGCATAGAGAAGGGCTGCTTTCTGAAGAGCAGCTGGACACATGATCTGCCATGGCTGTGCTGATGAGGTTCAGTTTAGGAGAAAGCTGCAGGTGATGGATTAAGGAGGAGGGAGAGATGAGATCACTCTCCCAAGTTCTGACAGATGAAAAAATCAACAGATGACGTATTGTTGCAACACTTGCTAAACATCTGCGGGTCCCCCCCCGGGGGAGGGAAGGGGAACAAAAGGATTTTTTAGGGAAATTAAGTGGGATGGGGAGGGGGGTGGTGGTGGAGGGGTAGAGGGGACTAAGGTACAACAAGTGTTTCACTTTTGGAAGAAACAGGGGGGGGAAGGGACGAGGTAGGAATAATATACATGAATAAGCAAAGTAAACACCTATACAAATACCTCCTGCTTACTCTACTTAAGCCCTAAATACCAAATAATCCAAATAGGCAAAACATCTGAAATAAGATACAGCTAAGTAATACCTGTAGCATAGGGTTACAAGAGGATGTAGGGGAGGCATATTGCTAGTGGGCTGATACTGCTGAGATGCACAACTGGAGAGGTAGAGAGGAAGAAAGTACTGGAGGGAGGGGGAGATAATGTGCCAGAAGAAATGGCTTCTGGACTGGGAGGTAATTTAAGGCCAGGAGTACAACTAGTGAAGATTTATGTAGGGACAGATTTGTATGCATCCCATTATAATATATATTTGATTACTGCTTCCTCTTTCCTTTAACCACTCCAAAAATTGACAACTGTCTTAGTTATGCTGGGAGATACATGTTCAAAAAATGCCTTTGCTAGTATGATCGTTACAGTAAAAAATGTCCCCTCAATATATCTGACTTTACGTTCGACCCCCAGCACTATTACCTCTAGTGTTGTGAATCAGGTGACTAGCCATACAGTAGTACTAAATGTTCATTTTCTAAGCAGGTGGTATTTGTTCCTTAACATTTTATACTACAAATAGTTTTACATTATGTAAGTGTAGCCCTGGTAGGTTTGGGCTATTATTCTATCCTCCTCCTGGCAGTAATCCCTGCATAAGGCCAGGTTTGCCAGGAGTAATCATGGGTTTTCCCCACTTCAGGCATACACTAAGGCAGTGAAGGCAGGTCATCAGGCCTTGTGTCCAATCAGAAGACACATGGGCGGTGCCTGTATGAGCGACTTACAGGGTATTGCATTTCCTATTTAGTGGGAGTCTGTCCCTGTCCCAGGACTGGTAGGCTTGAGGCCTCCCTCCGGGGAGGGAGAGTGTGCACCCCATACCTCCTACCCTGCCTAGAGGGAAGGGGAAGAGCTAGACCCACTCTTGGTGCCCTAGGCCGGGAGAGAGGTCAGGGACATCCTGAGGGAAGACAGTCTGCAGTGTAACCTGTCTACTGAGAAGAGACAATAAAGAGCTTGCACTTTTACCTATACTCCTGACTGAGAGTGAAGTGTATCGGGAGGAGGGGAAGGAGAACTCTCTTGTAGGTACTTCACTCCATACAGCTGGGGGCTGCAGGAGATTGAGGCGCTGCACCAGTAGAGGAAACGGGGGCACAACCCCAGAAGCCTGTCCTCTTCTCCCCCATGTCATCGCGGGAGACTCAGGGCCCCCTGTTGCCAGCAGGTATGCACCACACAGAGATATGTAGTCTGAGCATTAGACTCCCTAGGAGACCCTACCTGAGATTGGGTGGGGGTAGGAGGGTTATATAAGTAAAGAAAATATAATTTTTTTACTTAAATCTGTGGGGTGTAGTGCCAGTCACTTCCCTATGCATTGCAATGCAAAATGTAGACAGCAAAGGTTATAATTTCATAATTCATCTTTAAATCATGGGTTTATGAATAAATAAAAATAAGCAGTACTATTACTGCGATATGATTACACTCTTATTGGCACATTTCATCTTTGCCACACAGCAAATACTGTAGTGATGCTGAGTATTACCATGCACTACAGTAATAATGCATGGCTGTTTATTAAGCACCTAAGAAATCACAGATTTGTAAATATTTGTAAAAGATCAAGAAATAGGAGAGACTATTGATATTCATCCCCATGGTTTGTCTTTCAAACCCACCCTACTTAATCTCAGAAAAAAATTCTGCGATTTCAGAGTAGATTAATGGAGTCATAAAGCATAGTGTAAAAACACAAAACAAGAGGGCAACATGTGTTAGGTTATTGGAATAATGTTTTGGAACAATAAGAGTGGGATGTTGATGAAACCTCCTTTCTGCCTTTACATGATTTACTTTTCTATGGCTGATACATGTTTAACTCCTTCCCTGCCAGAGGGGCCTGCAACACATCGCAGCACAAGGAGTTGGATTACTGACGCCAAAAATCCATCTTTTTGACCAGTTGCGAAGTGCTGTCACAGATTTAAAAATTTTTGGCCAGTAATGCCAATATGATGATTTCTTCCCATATTCTTCCCTCAGCATCTGAATCAGAGGAAGGATCGAGTGCTGTGTCTGTGAAATAACTTTCTCTCCTTAGTTGCTCAATTTGATTCAAGGATTTTCTGATTAAGTATTCAGCCTTATGAATAAATAAGAACCAGCAGCACTATAATTGGGATATCATTACTATCTTAGCAGCACATTTAATCCTCAGCTTGGCTGCACCGCACAACCTTTCCCTTCTATCTTCCACCCCCTTCACCCTCCCTTCTCCCTGCACTGGCAGAAGAATAAGGCAATGTCATTGCAAGCTTCACAAGTTAGCATTAAAATGAATACTTTTTAATTTCTTCGGATGAGATGGGCTAGGAGCTCTGGGACAATGCTGATGGATGATGTTTTAATGCAGCCGAAATGTTATTTTTACTGAACCAGGGAAAACTATAAATTGTGCTTCATTGCCACTGATGGCTCTATGCATAAAACTGTGGTGGCGCTCACTGCCCATGAATAATCACCTCCGCGTGGCAGATGTTGCTTTGCGGGAAAGCAATTCTTATTCCGAAAGAATTGTGGAAAGATTAATTGTCTACAGCTGTTTCATGGCCCACAGCAATCTTGATACATTTATGATAAGTTTAAGAGCTCATGAGAGGCAGCTCCTATTCCCTGTAGCGAGGAGAAAGGGGGAGGGGGGTGGGCGGCTTTATTTTGACACCTGGATTCATAGAATGTGTCATCTCCATTACAGCCGCCGTAGAAAGCTACTTTTGGCAGCTGAAAACCATTGTGTGTATGGCACGGTGCAGGAATTATAGGTAGGGACGCAAAGAAAAGGAGGCTGAGAGGAATTATTCAAATGTGTGCAAATGGATTGCATCCATTTTTTTTTCTGCGTCTGCCAAGTGGAAATTGAACGTGACCTGCACTGACCTCTCTCTATTAAGTGCTGCAAATTGCAGTGAATGCACAGTTCTGAGTGCCCTAATGAGACAAAGCTCTAGCAGTGCCTCATTAATAAGGGAAGTTTGACCTAGCCGGTCAGCCCTTCATTCGTTATTGAAAAGAAATACGCAAAAAGAAGAGCTGACCTGCTGTAAATTTTCAACAATACCTTTGATTTAGTTCGCACAGACTTCATGCCGCACGCTTCCCAACCATTATTATCTGCCACATAGGGCAGACGGAAGTATTTACTTACAACATTAGCCTCCCACCAAGTAACGTTGTTGGAAATGAGAATAACTAGGACGCACAGTGTTGAATAAAAAGTTGGTGGCATGTTTTCACACACAGGTGGAAAGTAGCACTGGAAATAAGAATTCTTCAATGCCTTCCTTTTGTGAATCAGGAAGCGTACAGTCAGGATATTGAATGGGAACTTTCAGACCACCCAGAAGCTGAAAACATGTGAAAGGAAAGCAGTTGCATAAACTGTGTGTTTCTGGGAGTTCCTGAACATACCGAGTGCGATGTGGCTTCACTATTGTAAGCATGTCCTGGTGTTCCGCTTAGATGGTAGAGTGGAAACATTTTATTTGTGGTCCGTTTACTGTATGTATTAGTGTATAAAAATTCAACATACAGTAGGGCAGTTTGTTTATCTTTGGTAAATGCAGTGCTTTCTTTTACTTTGTATAAAATTGACCCAAAGTAGCCTACATTAACGTCATGTTAATATTAACGCTTATCCACTAAATTGAATAACGTAATGTTATAACCCAGTTATACTTATTTAAATAGTATAGTATTAATATTGTACACATTTTAGTGCTAATGAGAAGCAAAAGAGGTGTTCACCCTAACATGGCATATCCACTAAGGTTCGTTGAGAGAGAAAGATAGAGAGAGTCGAGAGAGAGGAAGTGGAGAGAGAAGAAGTAGTGAGATCGGAAGGAGAGAGAGAGGGAAGGGATAGAGGAGGGAGGTGGTCAAAGAGAGAGAGAGAGAGAGAGTGATGGATGGAGAGAGGGAAGAGAGAGGGACTTCAATACCTACATAAACATTCCTTTATACTACATGTGAGAAGATACCTGTGAACACACCTGAACACACCTTGGAAAAATGCTAATGTCAAACATTTCAATGTTCTTTGCGCATCCAAATTTGCATATTTTCAAGGTTTGCATGTTAAACTCAGGGAAATAACGTCTGTTGCTGTTTCAGGTAACTATTTGCCCAGAAGCAATCACATGACCGTGACTGGCAACCGTATGCGTTTACATCATTAGGGCACTGTAAATGTTAAAATTTTATAGGGTCACATTCCCATTGACTTGAATGAATAACACCATAAGTGTGATCAGAATTAACTTTCTTAGCTTACATTTATTATAGAAGGAGGCCATCACAAAACCATTTTTTTTTCCTTAACCAAAAGTAATTACCATCCTGGTCACATTGGTTCAGAGCTTCCGGACGGCATTGATTTGTAAACATTTCATATTTGAATTTTAAGGCCAGGCCCTCTCCAGCCCCTATGTGATATGCAGCAAAGCTTTTTTCTTCTTGCTTGTAAAGATTAAAGCAGCATTCTTTTGGATGGGACTGAAATCATCCTAAGTGACGGAAAGATGTCAGCATATTGAATTTGAGTCTATGACTACTACAGTGATCACCATGGCAGCTTCAAATAAGGATCTGGCAGGAGGCACCTTTACAACTATCCACGGCTTATTGTACGATAAACTTCATCTAGCACAGGAAAACATCCAAATCCAACAAAGGAGAATAACATTGGTAATTTATTTTTACAAACAGATTTAAAAAAAAATGATCAGAATTTTTTTTGATTCTTACTTATTTTACATATACTGTATTTGCAAAAAAGTGAAAGCCCTTTCCCATGTAAAATGCTAGAGTCTACCATTTGTAAAGTTCAATTTATATTTCAATATAATGTATGTTCAATGGCTATGGACCCAAAAGAGCCAATCTAACAACCAATACAATGAACCCAAGGGATGTATCTATCTATGATACCGGCATGGATGCAGCAATGAGTCAAATATTGCAATGTTCGGGGCTAATTAATAACGGGGCGATTTTTATGAGCGTCCTAAGAAAAATGTAAAACCATTTCTCTTTGTACAGTAATAGAAAACTACTGAAGTATTTCACTGTGATGTATGTAATCAGAGAGAAAAGGTTAAATAGAAGGCAATTTGCACAAAGAAACATTTTGTACTGAGTACAGTATGTCAAACTGCAGCATTCAACTCTTTCCTTTATCAACAGGTACTATTTCAACAATCTATTCCATGGATCATTAGGTGACTGTTAGACTGCTGAATACTTAACTTTAATTTCCGTATGTGCCTTGGCAGACAGCCTGTGCTCTCCATAACTAATAAAGGGGAGGATTGTGTGATGACATCCTCTATTTCTCATCATTCTGATCAATGCATATGTTTGCTTACAAAAAAAACTGTTTAACTCTTCCAGCATGGCATAGCCTTGCAATACAATAACAGCAGTTATTATATCAGTAGTGGTACAATTGGAAGTACTGGAAATTCTTGGGGAATGCAAATAATTTTTTTTAATGGGAGAAATAGTGTTTTAACCATGATCACAAAGACATGCGCTGGGTCTCAAACTGGAAACTCCCACAGGATAAGAGCCAAAATCACAAGAATCCTTCTTATCTCTTAGGCTGGAACGGAAAATAATAAAATGATCATAGTAATACGGTGTTGGCTGTAGGAAGTCATGAAGTGGTACTGAAAATTAAGGGTAGTCATAAAAGGTGATGACGATGATGAAGTTTTTCACATTATACAGTATATGTATCAAGATGGAGCAATTAGCAACAATTGCTCCTGCACTCTGTGTATAAATCTTGTTACTTGAGCTGAGTGGGTGGAATGAATGAATTGATGCGATACTGCTCAATAGCATTGACCCAAAATTTGATACATTTCATTATAGTACAACTACCAGAAACTCCTCCAGAACCACTCCCCAAAAACTGACACATAATTAGCATCTTTTTTGGAGCAATGCCCCATAAAGTATGTGGACTAATTGTGACTCTTGATATCTATCCCCCATTGTCTTTGACTTTATTGAAAATTGAAGATACTGTACCGACCATCATCCGTATCCAATGAGGGTGGTAATGTGATGTCACTATTCAGTTTGGTAGAGTACAGAACTATGGCAAAAAAAAAAATCAACATCAGTAGTTATGAAAAAAAAGAAAAGGATTCTCTTGTAAGGATCACAGCCTGAAAAATGCTCATAAGATACAGTATAGTGTTTCAATCAAGTATAACTTTTAAACCCTTAACTGCTTGGCAGAGAGTCTGCTGCACTGTTGACCAGAAGTGTTACATGGTAGAGAATGATGGCACCATGACCAATAAATCCCACACCCACACCTTCTTCTGTGGTTGCTAATACATGTTATTAGAGGAACACAGCGCTAACGGAATTCTAGAGTGAATGTCTACCAAAGGAAACCACGCAGCTATAATGGAACTCAGAGTTTACTAGTCAGAGGTGAGAAGAGAACACCCTCCCTTATTCCTATCTTAAGATATCATTACAAAGTAAGATGTACTGCAAGAAATGAGGCAGAAGCTAAAGTCTTTTCAAATTGGAGCGGTTTGACTAATGGAACGTAAGCCCCCGTAGTGTGCAACAAGTTTGCCCTTTTTGTCCTTATATTACCTACTTGCCAGCTGTGTCAAATTGTTATACTGTCTGTAGTGAACCTGAATCACTGGCTTTCCTTAACAAAGGTCTCACCTACAGATGTATGAAGACTTACTGTCCTTGGTGTCATGGCCGAACAAACAAAAGTCTGCAGCGTCGGGGACTGTGTCTGCTGTGATGGAGCTGCGGGGGTCCATGCTTCTCAATGGGACTCCCCTCAGCCTTAATCCTTTTGTGCTGCGACTGCCACAGTCATGTGACCTTGCATGGCTGAGGTACTAGGGACACAAAGCTTTGCTACATCTTTATAAATTCACCTTCAATATTTAAGTGACGACTTTTGCTATTTTATGATCATTTGACCACACCAAGAGGATGATCACTTGCTCCAAAAAACAATATGATTGATGTATTTTTTAATAAACCAAAAGATTAATTCAGATAAGACCCAGGGCTTAGCCAAATAGGATGTATTAATAATTAGAAATAATTTTAAGCAGTATTTCATAAGCATTAGCTAAGGTGTTTTCTGCATCAATGAGAGAGAAAATATAACCGTTGTAGCTTTAATGTCTTAAAATATAAAACTGTTGACTTTTGGGTCTCATCAGTGTGAGGCTGGTATGTATATGTATATATATATATATATATTTATTAAGGTTATGGTGGGTAAAAAAAGTGACAAAAACCCTCCACAGTAAAGCATAAAGCAACTGTATACAGGAATATTTACAGTTGCTATATATATATATATATATATATATATATATATATATATATATGTATATATTTAAGCTGTGTAATGCAGCGAGCATAATCTTATAAGGGTTCCATGTAAAAAATGGATTTGAGGCAAAAGGGGACACTGTGTGCTCATTTGCATGTCATTTCCCAGAATCCCTTGCTGTAGTGGAAGCACTGTATGCTAGGTGATAATGGCGAAAAGCAGGGTTGCAGACCTAAGACGTGAATGTGCTCCAAGTGATCTTTTTATTTGATAACTATATATATAAATATAACTATATATATATATATATAAATATAACTATATATATATATATTGTGACAGAAACCAGGGGATGGTAATAAATTCCATATATAGGGCTCCCAGGATACTGAACAGTTTCTATCCTGTCTGGCCTGGGAGTGCAGCCTTATAATACATGCACTCCATCCCACAGTTTTGGGCAAGCGCTGGAACTGAGGGATTTCTGTCACCTGTCATGCTAATTAGAAATCAGGTATGTAAGACTGATTTCCTGTTTGCTCTTGTCTCTTCTCCAGAGCCTGGAAGGCTGCTGAACACAGTGGGGAGAAGCCCCTTCCCCACACAGGTTCCATTGTTCTATTCATTTGGCTAACTCTGCAAAAGTACCTTGTTTTGTTGTTGGAAAGTGGAAAAGCCACTTCCACCCTGAGTTAGGGAATTCTAAGTTAAGTTATCGCTCAGGTGAGCAGCTTTTGTTTTGATCTGTTTTCTGTTGTATGCACTGTGGCAGTCTCAGTGCCTGGGACTGAATAAACCAGGCCCAGCCTGTTTAAAGGAACAGTACGTGACGCCTCCTCATTTAACCTACCCCAAAAGACCGTGTTCTAACCGTCCCGGACAAGCAGCGGAGCCCCGGAGTAAGCTGTTTGTCACATATGGTGGAGAATGCGGGCAGAACACTAAAAGGTCTGGGGGTTAAAGAACTTTAAAAGAAAAAAAAAAAAAAAAAGTTTTTTTCTCTCTCTCCAAACAAGATGGAAGACGTGGTGAGTGCGCTGGTACGCAATGTCGCTGTCCAGAAAGACGCGAATGAAGCTCAGCAACAGGCGAGTGAAACCCAGCGACAGCTGTTAATAGCCCAGCAAGAGACTAATGCAAACCAGCAAGAGACAAACCGCTTGCTGAGAGAGGAGCAACAACGGTTCGCTCAGGGCTTACAGCAGGAACTCGAGATCCTGAGGGGGACTATCAGTAACCTTCCACTGGCAGTGGCAGCCCCAGTCCCGAAAATGACCAGGGCAAGCCACTACCTTCAGAAGATGGGACCCTCGGATGATGTGGAAGCCTATCTTCTCACGTTTGAACGCACGGCACAGAGAGAGGGATGGCCAGAAGCTGAGTGGGCTGGTCTAATCGCACCCTTCCTAAGCGGCGAACCCCAGAAGGCTTACTTTGATCTAGAGCCAGCCGAAGCTAACGTCTATGCAAAATTGAAGTTCGAGATCCTCGCCCGCCTCGGCGTAACCACGGCTGTTCGCGCCCAAAGGTTTCACGCATGGTCCTTCACGATGGATAAAGCCACCCGAAGCCAGATGTATGACCTCATCCACCTCGCCCGGAAGTGGCTACAACCCGAGATCAACTCAGCAAGCCACATCGTGGAACGGTTGGTCATGGACCAGTTCTTGAGGAAACTTCCCTCTGCCTTACGCCATTGGGTCAGTCGGAGTGACCCCCACAATGCGGATGAGCTTGTGGCCCTCGTAGAAAGGTACAATGCAGCAGGAGAGCACCCGCAACCCCCAGTCGTGGAGCAACCCCACTACCCGAGGTTCCAGGACTCTTCCAGAGACGGTAAAAGGGTACCGGGGTTAAGGGGAGCTGAAGAGCGGCGACCACCTTCACACAGCACCAGCAACAGTGGTTCGCACACTAAGGGCAATAGCCAACATGGGGAGCCAGGAAAAGGCTCTAAGTGGGACACAGACTATGTACCTAAATGTGTAAATTGTCATGAGAGGGGCCACACAGCAAAAATCTGCCCACTAAATGATGAGCCCATGCAATGCAACAGCGTGGAACCTTATTCGCTGTTGTCCCAATGTATGCGCCCTAGCCCAGAGGACCCCTTGAATAACCATCTGTGGGCATTTGTAAAGGTTAATGGTAGGAGGGTTCGGGCACTTCTGGACTCTGGGAGCATGGTCACACTAGTGTCCGAATACCTCTTGCCCATTAGGAAGAAACAGGGAAACAGTTCACAAAGAATGGCAATTTGTTGTATACATGGGGATAATCATGAATATTCCACTGTTGATGTTTTTTTTGAAACAGAGTTTGGTTCTTTAGATTTCAAGGTGGGTATTGTACCCAAACTGGCACATGATGTGTTAATAGGGACCGACTTTCCCCATTTTCTAAAAATGTGGTCCCCCGCTCAGAATAGCGCCCAGAGTTCAATAGCGGACCATAACGAAGTATTAGAAGAAATAAATCCTTTCCCGTTTTCAGAAATGGAGGTTGACGAGGGCCCAAATAAGAAGGGGGAAAAGGAGGAGTGCTGTAAAATTCCCTTCCCCATCACTACTTTGGTAGGGAATACCCCAAATCAGGATGTTGATCAGACACTTACCACCCCAGAACCGGATAAGACCCTCGCTGACCTAGAGGTCAGTCCTGGGAGTTTTAAGAAGGCCCAGTGGGAGGACCCCACATTAGAGGTAGCAAGGGGAAATATACGGGACCTGAATAGTACTCTTGGCCAACCAGATAGGTCGCTTGCTTACCCCTACTTCGAGGTAGAGAACGACCTAGTATATCGGGTTGATAAAAGAAAATCAGTTACAACTAAACAATTGTTGGTACCACGGACATTCCGTAATGTAGTGTTACACCTCGCACATAGTCATCCATTGGGGGGACACCTAGGGGTGGAAAAGACAAAAGAAAAGGTTCTCCGAAGCTTCTATTGGCCTGGGGTTCTGGCAGAAATTACTAATTATTGTTCCTCATGCCCAGCATGTCAGATCACCGCCCCGTTCAAGGCGTACCGCAGCCCATTGGTACCCCTTCCCATAATAGAGGTACCATTTGACCGGATTGCTATAGATCTAGTAGGACCCCTAATAAAGTCTGCTAGAGGACATCAGCATATATTGGTAATATTAGATTATGCCACCCGATATCCGGAGGCAGTTCCCCTACGTAGCACCTCTGCCAAAAACATAGCAAAAGAGTTAGTAGTTCTGTTTTCCCGGGTTGGAATTCCTAAAGAGATTCTATCTGACCAGGGAACACCGTTTATGTCCCAAGTAACAAAAGAGTTATGTAAACTCCTAAAAATCAAGCATCTCAGAACCTCAGTCTATCATCCACAAACAGATGGTTTAGTGGAAAGGTTCAATAAAACCTTAAAGAGCATGTTACGGCGGGCGGTCGATAAAGATGGGAAAAACTGGGATTGTTTGTTACCGTACCTGTTATTTGCCATTAGGGAAGTTCCCCAATCATCCACAGGCTTCTCCCCGTTTGAACTATTGTATGGCCGACACCCAAGGGGCTTACTGGATATAGCCAAAGAGACTTGGGAACACGAGGTTACCCCTTACAGAAGTGTAATAGAGCATGTTGCCCAGATGCAGGACCGCATTGCTGCAGTCCTACCCATAGTGAGGGAACACATGGAGAAAGCTCAAGAAGCACAGAGGAATACGTATAATAAGGGTGCTAGGGTCAGAATTTTTTTTCCAGGTGATAGGGTACTAGTTCTGGTTCCCACCGTGGAAAGTAAATTCCTTGCTAAATGGCATGGGCCATATGAGGTCTTGGAAAGAGTGGGAGAAGTAAATTATAAGGTAAGACAGCCAGGTAGGAGGAAACCTGAGCAAATTTACCATATAAACCTACTCAAGCCCTGGAAAGATAGAGAAGTCTTGTCAACCCTAGTAACCCCAGGTCCGTCAGAGAGTCAAGAAACTGACCCAGAGGTTAGCATAGCTGAAACCCTGTCCGTTCATCAGAAACAAGAGGTTCAGAATTTAGTGAGCAGAAACAAAGAAATCTTCTCTACACAGCCAGGTAGAACTAGCGTAATTGAACATGACCTAGTCTCTGAACCGGGGGTCCGAGTTAACCTTAAACCGTACCGAATCCCAGAGGCCAAAAGAGAGGCTATAAGTTTAGAGGTTAAAAAAATGCTAAAACTAGGCGTAATTGAGGAATCCCAAAGTGGGTGGAACAGCCCTATAGTCTTAGTCCCAAAGCCAGATGGTACAACAAGGTTTTGTAATGACTACCGGAAACTAAACGCGGTGTCAAAATTTGATACTTACCCTATGCCCAGGGTAGATGAACTTGTAGAGAGACTGGGCAAAGCCCGATATCTCACAACCCTAGACCTAACAAAAGGGTACTGGCAGGTTCCCCTCACAGAAAGGGCAAAAGAAAAGACAGCCTTCTCAACCCCAGACGGCCTCTTTCAGTATAGGGTGCTGCCTTTTGGCTTACATGGAGCTCCCGCCACATTCCAAAGAATGATGGATAAAATTTTAAAACCACATGCTCGGTATGCTGCTGCCTACCTGGATGATGTGGTAATCCATAGTGAAGATTGGCAATCCCACCTTCCAAAGGTCCAAGCTGTGCTCGACGCAGTTCGGTCTGCTGGACTAACTGCTAACCCCGCTAAATGCACCATTGGTCTGGAGGAGGCCAAGTATCTGGGGTATTCTATTGGCAGAGGTTTACTCAAACCCCAAACACTCAAAGTGGAGGCGATACAAGGTTGGCCAAGGCCAGTTACAAAAAAACAAGTAAGGACCTTTTTGGGGTTAATTGGGTACTATAGAAGGTTTATTCCCAATTTTGCGACTAAGGCAACCCCACTAACCGACCTCACAAAAGCAAGAGGACCACTTATGGTAAAGTGGTCCCCCGAAACCGAACAGGCCTTTAGAAGCCTGAAAGAAGCTCTCTGTGCCCAACCAGTGTTGGTCACACCTGACTTCTCCAAAGAGTTCGTAGTCCAAACCGACGCATCTGAGGTAGGGCTGGGGGCGGTACTCTCCCAGGAGTCTCAAGGTGAGGAACACCCCATCCTTTATTTAAGTAGGAAACTAAATCCCCAGGAGAAAAATTACTCCATAGTAGAGAAAGAGTGTCTCGCAATAAAGTGGGCTGTAGAGACGCTCAAATACTACCTGTTGGGGAGAAAATTCCGGTTGGTCACAGATCATGCACCCCTTACCTGGATGTGTCAAAACAGGGAAAAGAATGCTAGAGTGACCAGGTGGTTCCTAAGCCTACAACCCTTTAAATTTTCTGTGGAACACAGGTCAGGGCACAAACATGGCAATGCTAACGGGTTGTCAAGGATGCACTCCCTAATATCCATGGTCGCTCATCCCTCAGGGTCTGAGCTGGGGGGGAGGATATGTGACAGAAACCAGGGGATGGTAATAAATTCCATATATAGGGCTCCCAGGATACTGAACAGTTTCTATCCTGTCTGGCCTGGGAGTGCAGCCTTATAATACATGCACTCCATCCCACAGTTTTGGGCAAGCGCTGGAACTGAGGGATTTCTGTCACCTGTCATGCTAATTAGAAATCAGGTATGTAAGACTGATTTCCTGTTTGCTCTTGTCTCTTCTCCAGAGCCTGGAAGGCTGCTGAACACAGTGGGGAGAAGCCCCTTCCCCACACAGGTTTCATTGTTCTATTCATTTGGCTAACTCTGCAAAAGTACCTTGTTTTGTTGTTGGAAAGTGGAAAAGCCACTTCCACCCTGAGTTAGGGAATTCTAAGTTAAGTTATCGCTCAGGTGAGCAGCTTTTGTTTTGATCTGTTTTCTGTTGTATGCACTGTGGCAGTCTCAGTGCCTGGGACTGAATAAACCAGGCCCAGCCTGTTTAAAGGAACAGTACGTGACGCCTCCTCATTTAACCTACCCCAAAAGACCGTGTTCTAACCGTCCCGGACAAGCAGCGGAGCCCCGGAGTAAGCTGTTTGTCACAATATATATATATATATATATATACATATATACAGTGTTCGACAATCCTATACATCTGCACGCCCGTGGCGAGTGGATTTAACATCTGCGCGAGCTCTTATTGGCCCAATTTTCCCTGCTCGCGCTGAAAAAAAAAAACTCCCCCTGCCTGACAGCTGATTGGCGTGCGCTCCCAGGCTTGTGGGTGCGCGGCCAGGCTCTATATGAGCCTTCCCCTAACGAGCAGCCATTATTTTTCCATGGAGATCTGTTGGACACAGTAAGTACTCTCTGTGCCTTCCCCCACCCCCCCCATCCCCGGCGCTCCTGCTGCCCGCAGTTATGGAGGTGGTAGCGGGGTGTTCTCTTGTCCCCAGCGCTCCTGCTGCCCGCGGGGCCGGAGATGGGAGCGGGGATGTCCCCTCAGGTCCCCGCTTCCACTCGGTCCCCGTGTCAGGCCGCGGGGCGGGAGATGGGAGCGGGGATGTCCCCTCAGGTCCCCGCTTCCCCCCGTATCAGCCCACGGGGCGGGAGATGGGATTTCCCCTCAGGTCCCCGCTTCCCTCCGGTCCCCATGTCAGACCGCGGGGTGGGAGATGGGAACGGGGATGTCCCCTCAGGTCCCCGCTTCCCCCCGGTCCTCGTGTCAGACAGCGGGGCGGGAGATGGGAGCGGGGATGTCCCCCCAGGTCCCCGCTTCCCCCCGGTCCCGCGGAGCGGGGTGGTGGTGGTGGTGGTCGCGGCCTTTCCTCTCTTCTTCCCCCCCCCTGTGTGTGTAGAGAGTGTGTGTGTATATGGGAGAATGTGTGTGTGTGTGTGTGTGTGTATATGGGAGAATGTGTGTGTGTGTGTGTATATATGGGAGAATTTGTGTGTGTATATATGGGAGAATGTGTGTGTGTGTGTTTATATGGGAGAATGTGTGTGTGTGTGTGTGTGTGTGTGTGTATATGGGAGTGTGTGTGTGTGTGTATATATGGGAGTGTGTGTGTGTATATATGGGAGAGTGTGTGTGTGTATATATATGGGAGAGTTTGTGTGTGTGTGTGTGTGTGTGTAGATATATATGGGAGAGTGTGTGTGTGTATATATGGGAGCATGTGTGTGTGTGTGTGTATATGGGAGAATGTGTGTGTGTGTATATACGGGAGAATGTGTGTGTGTGTGTGTGTGTGTGTGTGTGTGTATATATGGGAGAATGTGTGTGTGTGTGTGTGTGTATGGGAGAATGTGTGTGTGTGTGTTTATATGGGAGAATGTGTGTGTGTGTGTGTGTGTGTGTATATATGGGAGAATGTTTGTGTGTGTTTATGTGTGTGTATATATATGGGAGAATGTGTGTGTGTGTGTATGTGTATATATATGGGAGAATGTGTGTGTGTATATAGTGTGTGTGTGTGTGTGTATATAGTGTGTGTGTGTTTGTGTGTATATGGGAGAATGTGTATGTGTGTATGGGAGTATGTGTGTGACACCAGAGGTACCCCCCCAGTCAGTCAGTCCCCCCCCCAGTCAGTCAGTCACCCCCCCTAGTCAGTTGCCCCCCCCCCAGTCAGTCACGCCGTCTCCCCTCTCTCTGGTCTCCCCCGTCACCCCTCTCTCTGGTCTCCCCTCTCTCTGGTCTCCCCCGTCTCCCCTCTCTCTGGTCTTCCCCATCTCCCTTCTTTCTGGTCTCCCCTGTCTCCCCCTCTCTCTTTCTCTCTCCCCTCTCTCTGTCTCTTTCTCTCTCCCCTCTCTCTCTCTCCCCTCTCTCCCCTCTCTCTCTCTCCCCTCTCTCCCCTCTCTCCCCTCTCTCTCTCCTCTCTCTCTCTCTCTCTCTCTCTCTCTCTCTCTCTCTCTCTCTCTCTCTCTCTCTCTCTCTCCTCTCTCCTCTCTCTCTCTCCCCCTCTCTCTCTCCCCTCTCTCTCTCCCTCTCTCTCTCCCCTCTCTCTCTCTCATCTCTCTCTCCCCTCTCTCTCCCCCCTCTCTCCCCTCTCTCTCCCCTCTCTCTCTCTCTCTCCTCTCTCTGTCTCTCCCCCCTCTCTCTCTCCTCTCTCTCTCTCTCTCTCTCTCTCTCTCTCTCTCTCTCTCTCTCTCTCTCTCTCTCCCCTCGCACTCTCTCTCCCCTCTCTCTCTCCCCTCTCTCTCTCTCCCATCTCTCTCTCCCCTCTCTCTCCCCTTTCTCTCCCCCCCCTCTCTCTCTCCCCTCTCTCTCTCTTTCTCTCTCTCTCTCCCCTCTCTCTCTCTCTCTCTCTCTCCCCTCTCTCTCTTTCTGGATATCTTATTTACCCTATATATCTTAACTGTCTTATACAACACCAAAATAACCTATACTGCTTTCTTCCAGATTTGACTCTCAAGCTTCAGACGGGAGACATCGGAATCCCCCCTAACCCCTTCAACTTATAACATTGGGGGAATGAGGTACATGGATATTGAGGGACTGTGGATCAGGTAAGATCCCAGGTGGGATTGCTGCTTTAGATATTGTGAAGTGGGGCATCCAGACACTGTATAAAGGGTGCAGGAAATTAGTCATTCACATCTGGCTTTTTTTTGTAAATCCGACACACACACACACACACACACACACACACACACACACACACACACACACACACACACACACACACACACACACACACACACACACACACACACACACACACACACACACACACACACACACACACACACGTAACCAGGACTAATTGTAGTATAATGTGAAACAATAAAAACACTTATGTCAAAAACAAATGTTGTTCTTACTAGGAATTTATTCAATTAATTTTTTAATTTTTTTAAGGCGGGACTAGGGCGGGGTTGGGGGCGGGACTAGAGCGGGGTTGGGGCGGGACTAGGTGGCGAGTAGATTTTTTTGTTCGGCGAGTAGATTTTTGGGTGATTTGTCGACCACTGTTTATATATATATATATATATATAGTCTTTAAATCCAAAGATTGGTGCCTTAACACAGGGGTGCACAAAGTTTTTTGGCTGCGCCCCCCCTCCCGAGTGACCCGGCGTCAAATGACGCAGAGGGTCTTGTGACGTGACATCACGTGACCCCGCAGCATCATTTACGTGCATTGTTATGAAGACGCGGCACGTCACATGACCCCGCGGCATCATTTGATGCCACGTTGTCATGGCAACATGAGCAGAAGCCGGCTGAATCCCGGTAAGTACAGGTTGCAGAGGCCTTGCCAAATGCCTCGGGGAAGAGCGCGGGGCCACTGCAACCGCCCGCGCCGCCCAAGAAAAAGCCCCCCAGTTTGCGCAACGCTATCTTAACAAGGAAGCTACGGTACCCTTCTCCACAACTACAGGGTACATGACTTTATTTGTTACATTAAAGCAGTGTGCTTATACATGTGATACATGTTGTCATTCAGTTTAGGAAATGAAACATAATTTGGATTCGGTGCCCCTAGTGTACACTCAGAATGCACCAAATGTTTGAGATGTACTGTACATCAGAACTCTTATACTTTATCTGGATGGTGACAGCTTCAGATGTAACAAAACTTACTGTCTTTGGAGCTGCGGCTGAAAAAGCTTAAAGTTGGAGCTCTGGAAATAGTGCTTCCACGGTCTCGCTGAGGGAGATCTATGCTTTCTGATCGGACCCCCCACAGAAATAATCCTCGAGCACATCACAGTTGTGGTCCCGCTGCGTGCCCCGATGCCGAAAACAGTAAGTCTTGCTACATCTATGTGAACAAAGAAATACAATACAGTGTGCTACTAAGGTGATCCTCAATTGTCAATGTGAATGATTATTCACTCATTAAACACCTCTGTGAAATGGTAAGCTAACAACAACCTCTATTGTTGATAAGGCGTGGCTCGGCACTCCTAAACACAGTGAAACAAGAAAAAAACAGCGCAAACGCATATAGTGAAGTGAATTCAAATTATATTGTAAAAGTATATGGTAAGATATCTGCGTACATCAAGTTAAAACATATCAAGCATGTCATGCACTAGGGCATAGGTTACCAGGCACCGCACGCCGAGGACATCGGGAGCACTTCCTCGCACGACCCCTCAGGTGCGGAGCAACTGAACTGCAAGCTTGACTGCGGCTCGTACTGTTCCTGCATCGTAACCATCAACCTCACAAGCCAGTCACCAGACGGACGTCCTGCACACGACAGAGGGAAGTTCCCTGATGTTGGCATGGGAACAGCCACCTAAGCCCAGGAATCTACCTTGAGGGTCCAGCTGAACATCACCTGAGGGGTCGTGCGAGGAAGTGCTCCTGATGTCCTCGGCGTGCGGTGCCTGGTAACCTATGCCCTAGTGCATGACATGCTTGATATGTTTTAACTTGATGTACGCAGATATCTTACCATATACTTTTACAATATAATTTGAATTCACTTCACTATATGCGTTTGCGCTGTTTTTTTCTTGTTTCACTTGCTACATCTATACTAACTGGTGCATTGCCTAGATTCTCCAATTCCCAGTTTAAAGCTACTATACAATCAATCACCTAAACACTCGCTGGTATTATTATTATTGTTTATTTGTGAAGCTTAGTACAAAGGGGTACAGCGTTATGTATATTACATGAACAGTTACTGTACATACAATTGAGAATGAACATGCACAAACAGATACAGAGGTAATGAAGGCCCTGCACGTGAGGGCTCACAGTCTAGAGGGCATAAGGGACAATGTTCAATCAGTTGCTGAGAAATTCTGCAGTTTTAACAAATTGTATATCTCCTTCATAATCCTATTTCTCTGAATGACCTTCACTGTTAATATTTGTGTAATTATATGTAGCACTTACACCCTTTGCAGTCTATTCAAATTACACGACATGTGTAGCCTTGAACTACCATACCCACTGATACACACTTAAATATTATCTGATTATTTTTAGACTAGCCAAACTTGCCTTTCTTCCGAAAGGTGTTATAAAAACTGCACCTAAATTCAGGCCATGGGGTTTTCAGAAGGTAAAAAAAAATGAAATTTGAAATGTCTGGAACTAGCTCATCAAGTCCTTGCTGTTCTGTTACCTGTTGATAGCAGAAAGAAGATGAATCACTTGATTAGGTCTCTGGCAGTTTGCTTGAAATGAAAAAAAGAGGCCTAGCTCAGGCATGCAGCGCTTCCCTATCATTCTTTTAATAACCTGTAATATTGCAGCAAGATATTTTTGTCACACCATGTCTGATTGATGGCTTCGGCTATAAGACATTACATGAGTAGAGTAAATCGACATCTAAACATACAAATTATTAAAAGGAAAGCAACGGAGGGAGCCTGTAATTCATTGGCCTCCAGGGAAAGTAGGGCAGGCATGTTTTAGTTAAGATGATCCTATTTCCAAGTGCAATTTATAGTCTATTGAGTTGTGGCAGTGTCTTTTCAGATGTGGGGAAATTGTCATACATTGCAAATGAGAAGCTGTTTTGACATTGGTATCTGTGAAAGTGCCTGGGAGAAATGATATCAATGATTAGGCTGTTAAGGTTAAATGAAGCTTTGTATCAGACAGCTTGCATTCATTTCCTTTCCTTTCCCTGCTTCCCCTATGTACAATTACTCTGTTTAAGACGAGTAACAATGTGTTTCAGACTGCTATTGTATTGACATCTCCCGCCTCAGGTTTTTGCTGAAATTATGCGACATAGTCATTACTTAGCCACTTAGAAAACTGAATAGGAAAGGCCTATTGCTGTCAGTCGAGTCCTTCAGTGACAAAAATGACTTGCTTTCTATGCCTAACTCTGTACTAGATGAGTAAATCTGATTGCTATCAGTATAATATAACCCTTTAGTGATCTATTAATGACAACCCAAATCAGTTTCCTTGCTCCTCTTTTTCCTAGCACGTGTAGCTCTACACCGCATAATCTGTTTCACCAGACTGAATTCCTTTCCGTGGATTTAAAGATGCACATGTCCAGATTTATTAGAATGTGCGAAATGTAACAGTCTGATTTTTAATGCTGTTTCTTTTGCTTTCAAGATGCTACATCAACTCATCAGGCTCTTTTAATCAAGCAATGTGATGAGAAAATATGACATTGAAATGCAAAACAAACACCAAGGGCCAGACCTGTGAAGTGACTTAACATGATGTTAACCTACAGTAAGTTAAGGTCCTGGTAAGTCTCACCGCATATCTTCACAGGCTAATAATGTAACGTTAAATAGAGATAGGGAAAAAAACGCAAACGTGTTTTTTTTTTTGCATTTTCGAATCTTCACAAATTCATTACAGTTAGAAAAAAGTCAATAGGTTTGGAAAAAAAATTGAACTTAATATAATTAAAAATGAGCAATTTTTTTTCTTTCAAAATTTTCATAAAAAACAATTTTTTTTTAAATTATTAGAAATATAAAAATTCAAATGTAAAAAATTGTAAAATTGGCAAAAACACTAACGATCTAATTTTTTTTGGAAAATGGTCAAACATTTGAATCAAATGAAGCAAATATAAAAAATGGAAAATATTCATACGTTTCTTAATTTTTTTTTAAATATTTGAATAATTGAGACCTTTTATATTGTTCTGAAAATGAGAAGAAAAAACCCAGTGAATCGAGTTTTGTCACATTCACCCATCTCCAACATTGTCATGTCTTTCCCTGAAAAGAATATTGGGCCTCATGCAGAGAGCATCGTTATTTCAAAACTCGCCATTTTTTGTACAATTTCGCGCAGAAAACTGCAGAAAATGGCGAGTTACGAAAAACGCGGCAATTTTTTTTTCCTATTTCTAAAACTCGCCTCGCGGCTGGCGAGAACCTCCATCTCGCCATTTTTAAAACTCTCCGAATGCAGAGAGGTACGAACGGCATGTAGCGGCTGTTCGCGCCAAGAAAATGGCGCGATTTTCTAATTTTTGCCGCGCCAGGAAAAGATGGCAAGAAGATGGCGCTCGCCGCCTATAGTAAAGGGGACAAAAAATGCGCGATTTTTTGTTTACACATTTCTGAAGCGCGCATCTTTCCCATTTCAACTCGCCACACGCATCCATGTTAAACATAGCAGAATTCGCACTTTTCTGCATATGGAGAATAAAACTCTCCAAAAAAGCTACTTTTTATGAAATTCGCCAATTTGAAAATTCTATGCTCTCTGCATGAGGCCCATTGTGTCAACTATAACAGTCTCTAGTGATAATGAGGTGCAAAAGAGGCTTTCACCGTAGCAGTGTATAGCCACAGACATGTGTTAAACTTCATGTAGGGTCTTAAGCTGCGTTAGTTAAGTCATATCTCAACTTTGTATTACTCATATCCATACACTGAAAAACAGCAGGAGCTGTTTTCATGGTGTGTATGGGAGTAAGGCTAAAACGTACTTAACGCCACATTGCTGGAAGCTAATGCAAATCTGCGCTGCAATAACGTGACGTAAACCCTAAACTAATGAGATATACAACGGCCTTTAGTTTTGCATATAATTAGCATTGTAGAGAAATGTGTTAACCTCAGGGAAAATAATGTCCGTTACTGTTTTAGCTAAAATCACAGGGTGATTCGTCTTTTCCGAGTTTTTTTTTTTATCACTGACAAATCCACCTGGCGGATGCATAATTCGTTGTCGGATTTTGACCAATTCGACAACAGATTGTGGAATCCGCGGATTGGATTCTTACAAATCCGTACGGATTGTATCCAATCGCGGTTTGGGATAAATCCGTATTGATTGATTGAAACTCCAACAAATTGTCGACGGATATTACACCTTGGAACGGATTTTGCAGGTAAAGCCAGGGAAATTCTCGGGAGTAATGGATTTTGACAGTTCTGCCCATTCCTATTTTTGAGCCCTGACTTGTCTAAGCATTTTTAGGCTGCAGTCCCAGTGCTTTCTACAGCGCACTCCCGGAGTGCTGGGGACTCGGGGCCCGCCCACCCCCCTACCTCTCCAGATCTCCAGAGCAGGCACAGAGGGGCAGAAGAAGCTGGCTCATCAGCTCATCAGCCCCATGCCTTTAGATGGCTGCCACCTGCATAAGTGAGGAGTAAAGGAGCCCAGAGGAGATGTGACAGGCAATGGACAGAACACCTGCCTAAACAAGGTACTGTGACCAGAGGGGAGCACTACATGAACCAAACAAAATAACTACATAGCTATACACTAACTGCATCAATGAATTCTGCCCAAAAGCTAAATAAAACAAAATAGACACGCAAGGCAGCAGTAGAACTGTAAAGTATGCCCACTACAAATAAAAGGCTGCAGATGCGGAATGTCTGAATGTAAATGCCCTTGCTCTTTAGAATTTTAATACATAAAAAGAGGGGGACTTTCATTTACTACTTTTCATAAAAGTTAATAACACATACAACATAACTGCTTTACTGTTGGAACCCCAGCAGCATTTCCACCAAATTTCATAGTGCTGGCAGTTTCCTAGCCTAAGTTAGTTCTCTGAGTCTGCGCTGTGTGGAAAAGCGGCTGGCGTTTTAAAAATTAGGTGTCCCCTCCTCTCCAGTTATATAACAATTTGTCTATTCCAATACATATTATACCAGCAGGATTTTTATCATGATGTTTGGACAAATTATGTTGCAGAAAACCTTTTTGAATGTTTGTGATATGCTCGGCAAAACGTAATTTTAATTTTCTTGTGGTTCGTCCCACATATTGTTTTTTGCACGGGCATTGAATTAAATAGACAATATTAAAGGAATCGCAACTAATGAGGTGTTCAATCGCATAGGTACTTCCCGTATGCATACAGGTAAAAATAAAAAAAAATATGTCATGGAATAGACAAATTGTTATATAACTGGAGAGCAGGGGACACCGTCAATAGCATTTCAAAACTTGAGACCAGATGGATACATACATTAAAAACATTGACACCTCTGGGTCTAAATGTAGATGTTGACTTGGGTGCCTTCCTAATCTAAACCCAGTTTAATTATCCCTTTTTTACTGTTCCAAGAGCTTTTGAGTTATAATATAGAAATACAAAAGTTCAGTATACCTGCAGCAATATTGACATAACTCCATGTTTTCAACTGTGCAATTGAATGTCTTATGTGATTTTTATTATATTGTATAATTGGAATATATTGTATTTTCCTATTAATTATGTATTTTCATATTTTTACATGTTATATCAGGTTCTTATTAAATTTAAAGTTTTAATTAAATTGTCTGTCAAAAACCTGGAACACCTGAGGAAAGGCTTGAATAAAATTTGCATAGCCAATTATGGCTTAGCATTGCCTACTCAGGACTTCCAGGTAGATCACATGACATTCCCCAGATGAAGTCTTTCACAGACGAAACTGGTAGGGTGAGGGTCTCTGAACAGATCTCCCTGTCTGTCTGAAGTAAGGACATTCTATTCTCCTGCCTGTTCTGCAAAGCCTTATTCAAGGCTATTGGGACTGTGGAGTTCACTTTCAACCAAGGGAACTTCAGTGCTTGTGGACACAGTGTGTAACCTGAGAGGAGTTCCTGACATCACCAGCCTCTCTGCTGCAGTCACAGAAAGGATTTTATCCTTACACGCCTGTCTATTTCAGCTACATTGTAAGTAGCCACTTTTCTTGCGCTTTTTATATGATAAAACGTACTTCACTATATTGGCATTTTTCTCTTTTTTAGATCATATCTCGTCCTGGATTCTTATAAGGATATTCTACGTATTTTTCCCACAGGTGTTAAACATTTAACCACCTGTTGTCTCTGATTTGCGCCTTTTGTCTGTATGTATGTGTGTGTGTGTGTGTATACTAGCTGTTGTGCGCACCCCCTCCCCCCCTGCTGCTGGATGTAGTGCGGGGTGAGATTTATCTGTGTGTGTGTGTCTGTTTGTGTTTGTGTCTCCTCCTGCTGCCGGGAACATGTCCCCCCCCCGCTAGCTGGCACATCTTCACCGCCCTACCCCCCCGCACATTTCACATCACACACACACATAGAGACACACACACAGCCCCGATCCAGGCAAAGACACTCCCCCTCTCTTAGTAGCCACGCCCCCTGCTCTAACAGATTTGCTGGCCAGCCTAGGGAAACTTAGGCCTCGGTCCCGCTGCGCTCGTTGGCACGGGCGGCCATGTCGCGAGTTCCCCACCAGCAGGGGAATCCTCGCGAGCCGGTCCCAGGCCCCCCTGGTGGCACAGCTGACTACACGCTGTGGCGCGTCAGCCGCTGGAGACACCAGAGAATGGTGTTTCCTAGCGTTGATGCGTCACGTGGTGTGGCTGTGAGCCAATGGGGAGGGGAGGCTTCGGGGAGCGGGGAGGAGTGTGGAGTGAAAGCAGGTGAGTGCCTGTCTGTGTGTGTGTCTGAGTGCGTGCGTGCCTGTCTGTGTGTGTATGTGTGTGCCCGAGTGCGTGAGTGCCTGCCTCTGTCTGTGTGTGTGTGTGTGTGTGTGTATGAGTGCGTGAGTGCCTGCCTCTGTCTGTGTGTGTGTGTGTGTATGAGTGCGTGAGTGCCTGCTTCTGTCTGTGTGTGTGTGTGTATGAGTGTGTGAGTGCCTTCCTGTGTGTGCGCGCGCGTGTGTGTATGAGTGCGTTAGTGCCTGCCTGCCTGTGTGTGTGTCTGAGTGCGTGCGTGCCTGTCTGTGTGTGTATGTGTGTGCCCGAGTGCGTGAGTGCCTGCCTCTGTCTGTGTGTGTGTGTGTGTATGAGTGCGTGAGTGCCTGCCTCTGTCTGTGTGTGTGTGTATGAGTGCGTGAGTGCCTGCTTCTGTCTGTGTGTGTGTGTGTGTGTATGAGTGTGTGAGTGCCTTCTTGTGTGTGCGCGCGCGTGTGTGTATGAGTGCGTTAGTGCCTGCCTGCCTGTGTGTGTGTGTGTGTGTGTGTGTATGAGTGCCTGCGTGTGTGTGTGTTTAAAGTTACCCTCAGCAGCTCCAGCTTCAGCCCGAGTCCGTGGAGGGATGGGGGGGAGAGTAGCGGGTCCCTCCGCTCAAGCCACGCCCCCCTCCCTGTCAAGCCTCCCACTCCCGCCCACCTCCTGCTCCGGCTCCCGCTCCCTACAGACCGCATATCGCGGTCTGTGTATGTCAGCGCACCGCCTGTCTGCAGTGCGGGTGCGCTGACTCTGGGAGCGGGGCCTTAGCCTTAGAATGTCCATAATTTGGGAGGTGAGTCACATTGGAAGCTCAAAATAGTTGCGTTGACCTACAAATCCGCAGCAGAATGTATAGTGAAAGTTTAATTGTGCTACGTGGTGCCGTTTCTGAGATTTCGATTCTTCGGACATACAAACAAACAGATGGAATCCAACTTAGAATTATAGTATAGATATACATACATACGTGTGTATGTATGTTTATATATATATATATCTATATAACAAATATATATATATATATATCTTGTGTGTGTCTAGTAGGAGACAGTTTACAGAGACTGAAGTGCTGCTATAGGGATGTACCTCTCTTGCATGAGAGAGACTATGGATATGTGTCTGCTGTTTCCCCAATAAACCTGGATGAATTGTTGCTACAGTATCACTCCAGAATCTTTACTCTGTTATATGGAAATCCCTGTGGGGATGAACCCCTGTCTATTTCAGGAGCCCTACAGGTGGAGGTGCTGCACCACTTAGGAATACTGTACCACAAAGCTCCCTACCATTGCGGAGATTCAGCCCCCAAGGTGAGCATCGCAGCAACATAAGACCTACAAATCTCCCTTGGGGATGAGGGGGGGGGCTTGGGGGTTACATTTAGGTCACAACCCAGTAGCACTCCTATTAATATAAATATATGTATATCGTGTAGTGGGTTTTGGGTTTTGAGCTTGCAGAGACTGTGTGTGTGTGTTTAAATGTAGGTTGTAAACAACTATTGGGAGGTTTGTGACCCCTCCTCCTTGCTTTTAAGCTCAGCCACCCCACTTTAATTGGCAGATCCTGATATATGCCAATGATGACCAGTCTATTGAGAGACGTCTTCCTCCAGTAGAGAGGTAAAGAGAACATGAAGTGTAGGACACATGGGCAGAAAAGGGTTAACGTCGACGTGGTTTCAGACTTATAATGCTTTGGTCAAAGGATTGCCAAATGACCCTTACCTGTGGTAAGAATAACAGACAGTATTTAACTTAATAATTTGTCAAGTTGGATGTACAGTAAGATTGGGGCTTTTTTGTCTTTTGTTGTTTTGTTGTGTACTTTTAAGTTTACATTTCAAAGCATGTTGTCTACTTTAAAAGATTAAATAAATAAAAAAATAGGTGACTCGGGGACACAATGTGTTTCATGCCTACCTGGCCTCAAGATGGTTAATACATAAGAAGTAGGCTTACAGAATATCTCCTTAAGTAACCTTGACATGCTGTATGTCCTAGCATTAAAAATTACTGTAACAATAAGGTCCATTTTGTGCACTGTGAGGATTTCTTTAATAATGTAACAGTAAATATTAAGAGATTCTCAGTTTCCGTATCAGTCTCCATTTACTGGCTGCTTATAAATAGGAATTGAAACTCACAGATTCTATTAGGCCATTGCCATCAAATTATTGATGAGACCATTAGATGTGTCCTTTAGAGTGACCGAGTATACTCCATATCATCTCTAAGAACAGAGAGAAAAGATGATAGCTTAGGTTTACAGCTAAAAATGAAATTATATATAATACTCTTTTTGCCTTCAATTCACATAGTGTTAAATATTTAATGTCACTTCTCACAAGACAGGTGCAAATATTATACATATAAAAAGGGGAATTTAGTGAATTGTAGCATTTCAGAATTCATAAATAATTTTGCAAATAAACCAAAATGTGTCAACAAATACATGAATGATGATTTAGTATATTTGCCAAAAAAAGCACGTAATCCTAAGCCAGTGCTTACGTGTACCTCAATTACAGAGAACATCGCATCATTTGACAGAAGTCAATACAAAAGTATAAACTATTCCCAAACACTTGCTGGCAAATGCAAATAAATAATCATTTTTAGATTTTATTTCCCAGAATTTTTTTGGGGGGAAATGCCAAATTACTGTATATGAAGAGCATGTCAATATCTTTATGTGATATATATTTTCTTTATTTCAGAATTTTGTACTTCCTGACTAGTTAACAATATATATTTGTCTGATTTATATTAAACTCAGTCTATTGAAAGGGGGCAACCATAGTCAACATTTATTGGAGATGTAATAAAGCCCACTAACATATTGCATTTGCCTTGTTGTTCAACAGTTGTTTCCTAATTCAAAATATGTTTAATAGATTTAGGCCCAAAGCTTGTATGTGTCAAAAATCATGCAGTACAATATGTATCATATCTTTGCATTTGTTAGTAAAGATGGATGAATGTGCAGTAGAACAACATTAGTCTTTCCATACTTTATCTCTGCCATGGTTAATTTTAGCAGAAGGCTAATTGTGCTAACTATGAGGATCGGTCTTAGTTCCCAACATCGTGACGTGCCCCATGACGCCACTGGTGACGCGCCTCGCGCTAACAGGATTTTGTGTAGGCGCCGTTCTACTGTTGTCAGGCAAAAGGACTCAACCAGGAGTTAACACTGACAGCAGGATAACCATCTCATAAACTTCACCTGCGGTGCTTACTCCATGTAACGCTTGCGCTCACCATGAACAAGGCGGGACCCCGGTACAGAGGTGGGAGAGTATAGAACACGCCACCCACAGCAGCAGAGGCACATCTGGAGAGTGGATAGTCAAGGTTTGCTGGGTCAGGGTTGGAGAGAGTAGAATAGTCTTGATGCTTGCCGAGGTCAGAGGTCGGAGCGGGAGAGTAGTCGGTAGCCGGGTGCTGTGGTCAAGGGGTTGGAGCCAGTACAATAGTCGTTCGTATGCTCTGGTCAGGGATGAGAGATACGGAAGGTCAGAGGCAAGCCGGGGTCGATATTCAGAGAAGGGTCCAAAGTCTAGCCGGGTCGGTACACAGGAGATCAAACACAGAGACAGGCAAGGCAATACAGCAGGAACAGAGACATGGGAACAGCAAGGCTACAATGAACTATGCTCAGCCAAAGAAGGAGAGAGAGAGCTGAGCATATATGAGAATAGGCAGCTTTTGAGACATGGGTGGAGCGTAGGAGCGGCTACTGTGGAGACAGGGATAGGCTGTGAGGTGCAGGAGACAGGTGGGAGAGATCAGGAGTGTTGACATGCAGCTGGGGAGCGGTGCACGCGTGCCATTTGCGCAGCGTGCGTCGCATGCAGGGGGCGGAGCCAATCTCCGTGGAAGCCAATGTAGTCATTTAGTGGCCCAGTACATGGTCGCATTTTGGACGATAGCCGCTGAAGCTAGATGGAATGATGGAGGCGTTGGTAGCAGTATTCTGGCAAGGCCTGACCGAAATTCTTAAAGATGAACTTGACGCGCAGGAACGTGCCACTGAATTAGAGGAGCTCATCACCTTATGCATTTGGATGGATCAGAGATTACAGGAAAGAAAGGCCGTGATATTCATAGTGGTCATCACAGGTATTGAAAGCCATTTTCCATTCGTCACCTTGACGGATCCTTACCAGATTGTAGGCCCCAGGGAGGTCCAATTTAGTAAAGATGTTGGCTCCTTGGAGGCGATCAAAAAGTTCATCAATCAGTGGTAAGGGGTAATGGTTTTTGATGGTGATCTTGTTAAAACCACTGTAATCAATACATGGAAGTATTGACCCATCCTTTTTCTTCACAAAGAAGAAGACTGCACCGGCTGGAGAAGAAGATTTTCGAATAAAATCCCTTTGTAGATTTTCATGGATATAATCCTTCATAGCTTTCGTCACAGGAAGGGAAAGTGGGTAAGAAATTCCCCTGGATGGTACAGAGCCAGGCAGCAAGTCGATAGGGCAATCGAAAGGACGACGCAGTGGTAAGACCTCAGATCTGGCTTTATCAAAAATTTGCGAAATTCGGCGTAGTCCTCGTACAATTTTACCTACTTGTCTTTTGGAGCAGTAACCCCACCAATACTCTTGATGGGCACAGCACAGTTCTCGGAACAAAAGGGGCTCCACATGACCGGTTCCTTGTCAGAACAATCGATGCGTGGATTGTGGAGTTGCAACCATGGGAGACCAAGAATCACGTCCACCGAAGGGGTGTGAATGGCATCTAGCTGGATCTCTTTAGTGTGGTCCTCACCTGTACAAAGATGAAAGAGATCGGTCTCTAAAGAGATATATGCTGGTTGCAGAGGTCGATCATCTATGGCTTCTAACCCTACTGGGCATTTCTTGCAAACGAGGGAGATGTTATTTCTCTCTGTGAAGCCTTGATCGATAAAATTGCCTCCCGACCCGTAATCCAGAAAGGCCTTTGCAAAAGTGTGGAAGCCCTTGCCGGTAAGCGTAACAGGAAGCAAGATCCTAGTAGGCAGCAATTTAGCTGCGATAAGGGATGTAGAAAGTGTTCCTAATGTGATTCCCCTGGACCTTGGGAGTTGGCCAACTTCTACCTGATGTCCGGGATTGCCACAGTAGAGACAGAGACCGGTGTCATGTCGACGCTGTTTCTCGCTGGAAGACAACTTGTTACCTCCATGTTGCATAGGCTCTGGGATATCTGGCAGAAGGGGTTCAGCTGTACGGGCATGGGAAGACGGAACCCTAGGAGTAAGCTGCCGATAATGGGATCTTTCAGTTCTTTCTCTTGCAGACCATAAGAGATGTGTTCAGAGGCACGCAATGGAGACCGTTTAAAGTGAAACTTAAATTACGCTTTATTGCGCCTGTCGCTTTAAACACACAGTGAATATCCGCAAACAAAATCTGTTCCACTTTGGAGTATATTTACACTTGTAGTCCAGCCCTCTTTAACTGCGTGGTTAGCCCAGCGAGTCACCAGCCCAAATCATAGATATATATATATATATATATATATACACAGTGGTTGACAAATCACCAAAAAATCTAGTCGCCACACAAAAAAATCTACTCGCCACCTAGTACCAAACGTGTGCTGCTTGGGCCAATATTTACTCGCCCGGGGGTTAAATCCACTCGCCCGGGGCGAGCAAATGTATAGGTTTGTCGAACACTGTAACATATATATATATATATATATATATATATATATATATATATATATATATATATATATGAAACCAGGTGTCCCACCAAGGAGACAAAAAACAGCACTCAAGGTATATTGCAAAAGTGTATTTGAAAAAAAGCAGGCACATATAAATCCAACATTTCGGTCCTGTATAGGACCTTCCTCAGGGGCGTGCTGGAGAACACTGCCCAAGGAAAACATATATACCCATCACCCACCTGTGTGCATAATCAAGAACCAGCTGATTGTAATTAAAAACGGGAATACTGTAGGCGCATGGGAGCCCTGTCATCACTGTGCAGCAGTTCAGCCTCACCACTCCTCTGTTTACACTTAGCTATCAATACCAGACACACCGCACATGTGCGCCTGCGGGTGGAGCCAGTGAGCACACCAGTCATTCTAAGACATCCCCCGTTGCCATGGCGACGCAACTAAAGCGTCTGTAACCATGGGAGTGTAGGCAGAAGCAGACTGCAATAGGGAGCAGGGGCACTGAGCCGTTTGAACATGATGACGTCACATCACCAGCAGCAACAGTCCTGTAACCAAAATGAAAGTGCAGTATTAAAAAAACATGAAGAGGTGAAAATATATACTCCAGATGCACAGTATTACTAAAAATCACTATCAATAGTGCAACAACAATAAATATAATGATATCACTCTAACATGCTACCAAGAGAAATGAATAGTGAATGCAGATTTGCTTGTAAGAGTTTGAAAAAGCAGACATAAAGGAAAGTAAGGAACAGGAAGGGGGAGTGGAGGAAAAGGGGAGAGGGAAAGGGGGATGGGAGGGAAAGGGGGAGGGGAAAGGGGAAGATGGAGGGAGGGAAAGGGGGGGGGAGGGGGGGAAAGGAGGGAGGAGGGGAAGGGGTGCTAAGGAGCAAAAATGGGGTCACATAATAAGGCAAAAATAAGCCCAAAGATGAATACAGAAACGGATAATTCTAACTACACAGAGGTGACAGATGGCAGTAAGATCCCCAACTTTAACTCATAAATGTATCTCCCTACAATGATACTACTGTTGCTACAAAAAGCAACCCAGTTTAAAATCCTCATTAAGTCCTCTGGGTGCCATAGTATCAAGTTCATAGATGAGCCTTGTTTCCAATTGCAGTAATAATTTTCCTCTGTCACCACCACGAATGGACGTGTGCGCTTGCATAATAGGCATGCACCTCAGCGTTGCAAGGCTATGCTTAAAGTTTTTAAAGTGCCTCGCAACTGGTTGCAATTTATGATCCTCCAATCCAGTGTTGTCGGCCAATGCCTTCCTAATAGATGATCTATGCAGACTAATCCGCTCCTTTTTACCGACATAATATAGTCCGTAAGGGCACCGGATAAAGTAGACAACATATCTACTTTCACAGTTCATACAGTCCTGAATAAGGCGTGGTTTGCCACTATGGGGATGTGAATACTGCGTGCCAAGAATAAGGTATTGGCAGTTGGTGCATCCATGGCATTTAAAGACACCTTTTTTCTTACTCAGCCAAGTTGTAGGTTTACCATATTTTTCCAGGGTTAATGTATCGCCGATATTTTGCCCTCTTCTGTAGCAAAATAGTGGGGGACGCTCAAAATTCTTGCCAATGGTGGCATCATTCGCCAATATATTCCAGTGTTGTTGGATCGACGTCTTAATCATTCTTGATGCAGTACTAAATGTACTAGTGACATGGAACCTATCTTGCTTCTGTGCATTCGAAGAGGGCAGCAGGAGCTGTTCTCTGGGGACATCCTTGGCTCTCTTAAGTGCTGCATCAAGGTCCTTACATTCATATCCCCTCTCCTCAAAGCGTTTTTAAATTTTCACAAGGGCTTGATCACGCTCACCACTATCACTAGTAATCCGGCACACTCTAAGAAACTGGGAATAAGGTAACCCTTTCTTAAGAGGTATTGGATGATGGCTGGTTGCCAGGAGGAGTGAATTCTTATCAGTATCTTTCTGATGTATCCTCGTCCGAAGTACTCCTTCAGTTAGATATACTTCTGTGTCAAGAAAAACAACCTTACTTGGACTATAGGTCAATGTGAACCGTATGGTGGATGCAATTTGGTTCAAATAATCCACAAATGCAATCAGTTCTCCTTCTGTACCGTCCCATAGAAGGAAGACATCATCAATGTAGCGCATATATTCAACAATGTGTTGTGACAGAGGTGCGTCATGGAGGATATGCGTCTGTTCGTATTGATGCATAAAAGGTTAGCGTATGATGGGGCCATATTAGACCCCATCGCCGTACCCATTAGTAGGGAGATACATTTATGAGTTAAAGTTGGGGATCTTACTGCCATCTGTCACCTCTGTGTAGTTAGAATTATCCGTTTCTGTATTCATCTTTGGGCTTATTTTTGCCTTATTATGTGACCCCATTTTTGCTCCTTAGCACCCCTTCCCCTCCTCCCCCCTTTCCCCCCCTTCCCCCCTTTCCCTCCCTCCATCTTCCCCTTTCCCCTCCCCCCTTTCCCTCCCATCCCCCTTTCCCTCTCCCCTTTTCCTCCACTCCCCTTCCTGTTCCTTCCTTTCCTTTATGTCTGCTTTTTCAAACTCTTACAAGCAAATCTGCATTCACTATTCATTTCTCTTGGTAACATGTTAGAGTGATATCAGTATATTTATTATTGTTGCACAATTTTTAGTAATACTGTGCATCTGGAGTATATATTTTTACCTCTTCATGTGTTTTTAATACTGCACTTTCATTTTGGTTACAGGACTGTTGCTGCTGGTGATGTGACGTCATCATGTTCAAACGGCTCAGTGCCCCTGCTCCCTATTGCAGTCTACTTCTGCCTACACTCCCATGGTTACAGACACTTTAGTTGTGTCGCCATGGCAACGGGGGATGCCTTAGAATGACTGGTGTGCTCACTGGCTCCACCCGCAGGCGCACATGTGCGGTGTGTCTGGCATTGACAGCTAAGTGTAAACAGAGGAGTGGTGAGGCTGAGCTGCTGCACAGTGATGACAGGGCTCCCATGCGCCTACAGTACTCCCGTTTTTAATTACAATCAGCTGGTTCTTGATTATGCACACAGGTGGGTGATGGGTATATATGTTTTCCTTGGGCAGTGTTCTCCAGCACGCCCCTGAGGAAGATCCTATACAGGACCGAAACGTTGGATTTATATGTGCCTGCTTTTTTTCAAATACACTTTTACAATATACCTTGAGTGCTGTTTTTTGTCTCCTTGGTGGGACACCTGGTTTCCTGTTATTTTTGTTGAACAAGCACCTATTTCTTTGGAGCCTTTGAAGTGCCTGCTGTTATCTTTATATATATATATATATATATATATATATATATATATATATATATATATATATATATATATATATATATATATATATATATATATATATAAAATATGTATATATATATATATATATATATATATATATATATATATATATATGGATATAGATATATATGGATATAGATATAGATAACAGTCTTATGAGAAAGTCTTATCTGTCTCTTATAGTTGTAGGAGGGAGGCTTCTGTCTTTGATGGTGATGCAGGGTACTGCACCGACACACTTTATTCGAGCAAATACCCAGTATGTACCTGGCAGATACCTGGAATGCGCCGCTCCTCACCTCTGACAAGCCCCGTTGTGTTTGCCTTCCCAGCCTGGGTTCATGCCTGGCTGATGGGCGGCTGATCTGTTAAATGATAATGATTAGGATTTAATAGGCTGCAATGCTTCGCGTGTCTACCAGATGGCATAAATTCATGAATTGTAATGCAGTATATATATATATACTGTGCAGTATTGCAGCCAGCGGGAATAAAATGCTTCAATCCCTGCCTCGAAAATAACCCAATGCACTCGGGCAGAAAACAGTCACAAACCTCAATACACCCGGGTATACCCGAATTCGTGGGACTAGCCGAGCTCGAATAAAGTGTGTCGCCAGTGTACATGCAACCACACACGCGGGTTCTCTTGATAAGGCTTCTTTATTGAGCCTTAAAACATACAGCACACAAAACAAAATAGCTTCTCTTCAGCATATAAAAACAAAATAGCTTCTCTTCAGCATAGAAAACAAGGCAGCTTCTCTTCAGCATGTGGGACACAGACAGTTCATCACACATGTACTTTGAAAAACAGACCTTATAGCAGTAATCTCTTCAGTATTTCAGTCCTGTCTCATGACCAGCTAGCTTGCATGTGTGTACAGCATGGGGGTTTTAAAACACCTTGATTATGCAGCTGGGGTCAGACTAATTAAGCAGCCCTTTTCAACTGAAACTTAACCTAGTCACTGCTGCACTGCAAGCCTAAACATAGGTTTGACAGGTATATGGCTGGTGATGTTCATTCACCCTGTCACATTCCTCCCCTGTTAGTGTGTGGCTGGGGCCACGCACGGCTGAAGCCCGACCATCCACCCCTTCTCTAGAAAAGAAGTCAGCATTTGCATTTTCTTTTCCAGGCCTGTGCTGAATCTCAAATGAGAAGGGTTGGAGGGCCATATACCACCTGGTAAATCTAGCATTGGAGTCCTTCATACTATTTAACCACTTCAAAGGAGCATGGTCCGTCACCAGAGTAAAATGGACTCCTGCCAGGTAATGCCTCAAAGCCTCGATAGCCCACTTTACTGCGAGGCACTCCTTCTCAATCACTGAGTAGTTTTTTTCCCTCAGGAACAATTTCCTACTCAGAAAAAGGATTGGATGTTCCACTCCCTCAAACTGTTGTGACAACACTGCCCCTAGCCCTATCTCTGATGCATCGGTTTGCACTTCAAAAGGCCTGTTGAAGTCAGGGCTTCTAAGGACAGGACCCTCTGATAGACACCTTTTTATGTCCTCAAAGACTCTCTGACACTCCCTTGACCATACCACTTGTGTAGGGGCACACTTTTTTGTGAGGTCCATTAATGGGGCTGCAACTTCCGAGTAGTTGAGGATGAACCGCCGATAGTACCCTACTAAACCCAGCAGAGAGCGTACCTGCATTTTTGTTTGGGGGGTCGGAACTTCTTTCAGGGCAACTACCTTGTGGGCTAGTGGCCTTACTTTTCCACCTCCCACTGCATACCCTAAGTATTTGGTTTCCGCCTTACCTAAGGCACATTTCTTAGGGTTGGCTGTGAGCCCAGCCTCTCTTAGAGATTTGAGGACCGCTTTCAGCCTATTTAGATGGGCCCGCCAGTGTTTACTATAAATGACAATGTCATCTAGGTAGGCTGCGGCATAAGCCCTATAAGGTCTCAGCACTTTATCCATGAGTCTCTGAAATGTGGCTGGGGCTCCATGCAGTCCAAATGGCATTGTCACAAACTGGTATAAACCCATGGGAGTGGCAAAGGCTGTTTTGCACTTGGACTTTTCCTCTAAGGGTATTTCCCAGTATCCTTTTGTTAAGTCCAGCGTGGATATATATTCCGCGTTACCAAGGGCGTCAATTAACTCGTCCACCCTTGGCATCGGATATGCATCAAACTTGGATACCGCATTGACCTTTTGGAGGTCCACACAGAATCTTACCTTCCCATTGGGTTTAGGGACCATAACTAGTGGACTACACCACTCACTGCATGATTCCTCAATCACTCCTAAGTGTAACATTTCCTTACCTCCTTCTCTACCAGGGCCCTACGACTTTCAGGCAACCTATAAGGATGGGAACGTACTTTTACCCCAGGTGCTGTCTCAATCACATGTGAGATTAAATTAGTTTGCCCTGGCAAATCAGAAAAAACATCATGGAATTGTGTAATTATTGCTAACAAGTCCCCTTTTTGTTCAGAGGACAACTGTCTACCCATTGGGATTTTATCGTCACCCACAATGTTCTCTCCGTTTCCTCCTCCACCGGGTGGATGAATAGAGACTGCTCCATCTTCCAGGGTTTCAGCAAGTTTACATGGTAAATTTGTTAACCCTTCCTGGACCCTGGTTGAGCGATCTCGTAACCCACATCACCTGTGCGGCGGAGTACTTCGAATGGGCTCTGCCATTTGGCTAGGAGTTTGCTCTCACAACTGGGTAACAACAACATCATCTGATCTCCTGGGTGACACACTCTCATATGAGCATTTGGATTGTAATGTCTCTCCTGACAGTCCTGGGCTGATCTAAGATTCTCCCTAGAAAAATGCCGACCAAATCTAGGCGCTTCCTAAGGTCCAATACATATTGCAGGGTATTCTTAGAAGGGGACCGCTGTTCCTCCCAGGACACCTTTTGTTGGTCTAGGATACCCTGGGGTTGGCGGCCATACAGCAGTTCAAATGGAGAGAATCCCATGGAGGCCTAGGGAACTTCCCTCACTGCAAACAACAGAAAAGGGAGAAGTTCATCCCAGCCTCTTTTCTCTGAATCTACAAATTTCCTCAGCATCCCATTTAGAGTTCAGTTAAATCTTTCCACCAATCCGTCAGTCTGTGGATGGTAGACCGATGTCCAAACAGACTTGACCTCTAGTAATTTTAAGACATCCTGCATCAGTTTAGCCATAACATTTGTACCTTGGTCTGTCAACATAACCTGGGGAAGTCCAACCCGTGAGAACAGCTCCAACAACTTGTTGGCTACTTGCTTCACCGTTGCTGTTCTCAGTGGGAACGCCTCATGATATCTTGTTGCATAGTCAACTATTACAAGAATATACCTGTGTCCTTTCGCAGAAGGTTCTAGAGGTCCTACCAAGTCTACCCAAATACTCTCAAAGGGAACTGACACCAAGGGTAAAGGAACCAAAGGGGCTGGTTTTTGTCCCTTTGGACTAGTTAGCTGGCACTCCGGACATGCCGCACATAACTTAGCAATATCACTGTGCATCCCTGCCAATAGAATCGGGACGAAATACGGTCCAATGTTTTATCCCTGCCAAGGTGACCACCCCAAGGGACAGTATGGGCTAGAGTGAACACAGATTTAACGCCTTGGGAACCAATATCTGTCTGGTGACCTCCCCTGGTTGTGTCTGCCTATTCACCCTATGCAGGATATCATATGATTATTCAAAATGGGGGAATACTATCACCCCCTGTTCATTCAATATCTGCTCATCAATTTTTATCACCTTATCATACTGTCTAGAAAGGACTGGGTCTTCCCTTTGCCTCTGGCAAAAATCAGGGAGGTATAGGTCTGGTAAATCTCCAGAGCCCATATCCCCCTCCCTCTGGCCATCCCCAGCCATCTCTTGTGACTTCTGGCTACTAGAATGGTCACCTTGAGACCCAGATTTCTGCAACCAGTCCTGTCTGTCAGAGCGTCTTTGCTTCCGAGTCTTTGGAACCCGGTGTCTACTGGTAAAAAGGTCTGCCGAGAAGGGGAACAGTTTCTCCTGAGCCATAGAATAAGGCTCCTCGTGAGAGACTGGAGGTCTGAAAAGAAAGGCCAGTCCCGGCCGAGCACAACGGGGGCAGGGAGCCAAGGAGTGACTCCTACTTCGAGGTAGGCCTCCTGACCTTTTCTTCCAGGTGGGAGGAGCACTCAATTCTTGAGATAATAAACAGGGAAAAAAATGGAAGAGATAATAGTGCAGACTAGATACAATAGGTGCAAACAATATCTCTCAAAAGATCACACTCACAATATATAGGTGAATGACAGACGTGTCAGAGACCCTTCTCTCTCTGACTGGAGCCCTGGTATAAAGATAAAGGATGCCTTCTGATGTTACAAGTGTCAGATCAGTACATCTGATGGGTTAAGGACGTCCGTGCATTGGAGTGTACCTCCCGAGGATGTAAAAAAGAGAGAGCACACAATGGTGTAGTGCATAAGGGTATATTATGGCATAAATACACACAGGTATTACACTCACATTTGCACTGTAGTTAAAATCGTTGGAGAGAGCCGTAGGTGACTCGTGGGGGGATGCCGCTCATACAGTCACTTGGTGATCCTTCCGTATACGTCACGTCCGGTGACGTCACTTCCTGTGACGTAGCGGTCAGGACGGAAGATTCTGTCTCCCGCTGTAGTCTCTCTGGTCCATTTGCCAGCACCTCCTTACGTCAGATCATCAATCGGCTCCCAAGACAGTGTCCTCCACCTGGTGGATCTTCATTCCCAGATTGGAGAAGCCCAGGCCAGGGCATTATCGGTGAGTAGCGATATAATGTACGCCACCTTAGATCTTTGAGAAATGAATCGATTAGGCATAAGTTCAACCTGGATGAAACATTGATTCAGAAAACCCCTGCACCCATGGGGGGCCGCCACCATATCGGTTGTGTGTGTGAAGTCGGGGTCCAGATGAGGGAGACATAGGCATAGAAGCAATAGTTGCAACAGAAGGCCCCAAAGGGAAAGGGCTAGGAGGAAGGGTTTGTACCCAGTCAGAAAGGGACATGAGATTCTGGTGCAATAAATCCCTGCGCTGGTCATTTTTCTCGAAGTATTTTCAATTTTGTCAAACATGCTGGCGTGCATGCTCAAGACTCGCCCCACCTCAGCGGGGTCCATGTTTGTGGGGCTGAGAATACTGTAATGGAGTGCTCACCACAAACAAGGCGTGACAGCGAGGCCGAGGTGGGGTTTTGATAAAACACCATCCCACAGCCGCGTGGGCGCGTCTGGAGTGTAGATTGGTTGAGGTAGCCGGGTCGGGGTAGGAGAGGCCTGGATGGTCAGTAATACTTGCCGAGGTCGTGTTGGAGAGTAGCGGATCGTTGGATCGTAGGAGGTACTTTGCCGTGGTCTGGATTGGAGAGAGGCGGATCGTCGTGGTACTTTGCCGAGGTCAGTATTGGAGAGGTGCGGATGGTCGTACGTAGCTGAGGTCAGGAGAACAGAAGAGTGGAGTCCAGAGGAGTAGCCAAGGTCAGGAACAAGGAGCAGGACAAGACTGTGGAGGCAAGACAGCAGTGAACACTTTGCTAGCAGGAAGGTTTATGCTCAGCCAAATTGCCAGTGTGGCAGCTGAGCATATAAAGGGAGATAGTCTAATGAAGTTGGAGCATATTCAGGAGTATGCATCGCTGTGGTTGGCTGGAGAGATAACACAGGTGTATACAAGGCAGAGGAATCAGCAACAGGTGTAGTAAAGGCAGAGGAGCAAGAAAGGTTGTGCGCGAGTGCCGCGCCTAGCGGGTGCACTCTGCGTGACAGTGGAGTCACGGCACGAGCGCAGCCTGGAGGCGGGGCCAGCGGGGACGGCATTTAGTGCAGTGTGTGGTCCGCACGCGTTCCTAGATGGGATGCTGGTATTTTCCAGTAGGTAAAATGTGCTGCAGGAGAAGCAGAATACCCAGTCGCGGGTTGGGTAAGCGATGAGAGGGCCAAGGATCACGGATCCTTACACTGAGATGGAACCGACCCAAGACCAACTGGGTAAGGAGACTGGTCAGGGTGAGGAGGGGCCACTGCTGTTGGTGGCACAGGAACTGGAATGCTGCCTGCTTATAGCCGCCGACGACCATGAGATGCTCCGGTATCTCTCCCCCATGGATGTGTCCCTGCCCTTATCTGATGGAAGCGACAGTCGAATATTTATGGTGATGCACCTGTCGGCGTGTCCAACTGTCAATGCTGCAGAGGAAAAGCTTACCTGTGGTGTGTATCCACAGCAGAGTCTGGCATCCAAGATGACGTCCAGGTGGGGGCGACGGTGCAGCCCGAGCAGCGGAGGAGCATCCCAGATGTGGCGGCTTCCAGTGGCATAACCAGCGTAACTGCGGCGTATCCTGAGGTTCCAACGAGTCAGTGGTGTGGTGAGCGTCCACCCCCTTACTTCCTGCAGGACACAATGAAAGCTTCCGGCGAGAAGGTGCCATCCAGTGCTTTCTCCTATGCAGACGTCTGTGACATACCTAGGCCGAGACCGGATGTCGATGCACTTCCGGTGTGGGACCTCGACCTCTACTCAGATCCCACAAGACCAGATGATGTCATCTGGGAGGCGACCGCTGGGGAGGATGAGGAACGGCCGATTCCCGCTCCGTTGAGTACAGCCATGGCAAAGAGTGACATGGACAGGTACCAGGACCAAGAAATGGTCCGGGTTCGCCGGAAACCTGCGGACCCAGACATTGCAGCTATTTATGTGATTACTGGTAAGGGCAGGGTCCAGACAGGGATCTCTGACCGGGACATTACGAACATTAATGCCCTAGAACCTGCCACTGTCACTTCTTCACAAATGCTGATGAGGTCCAAGAACTCTAAGAAACGGGCCCATAGTCGCAAGAAGTCCCTAAAGCTTCAGGACTGGCAGGATTGGGATTTTGATCTTGGCTCTGAGGAGGACGTGACTGCATAAAGCGTGGTCTCTGCTGGGGGCAAGTCTACTGTGTCCTGTAGTTCAGAGACTTTGGGGGTGTCTTCCAAAGTCACTTCTGAAGCTGAGTCGGCACAGGCTGTGCCTGTGCAAAACACTGCCATGGTGGGATCCCATGTTCCAGGGGTATGTCCCATACATGCACAGGACTAGGTACCTGGTAGTCAATGGGGACTTGGTAGATCATTGATGGGCAAAAGGGGAGTTTAACCAGAGGAGACAGCCGAGGCCCTTAGATGGAAGGAACAGGAGATCAAGCTGTGTATAGTACAGCCCAAGGGCCTAGTCATTAACTTTTATTAGCAGCCTGCTAAGGAACCACTGTTCTCTGTGATACCCATGCTCCACTACGTAGACTAAGAGTATGGTGGTTCCACCTTCCATGGGTTACAGACAACCTTAAAGCACTCTAACATTTTAAGGATGCCTTGTGGAAAAGCGTCAACGTAACCGGCACTACAGAGAATCTTAATAACTACAGATGCCTGCGGAATATATGCACAAGATATGCAAAAGCATAATATTACTCTTACAATCTTCACCAGAATAAATCAAATTCAGATAACTTACGGAAGATCTTCAACAATATATTCCAGCCTTCTAGCCATCAACAACAATGTCATATCATTAAGGAGGATATTACAGTACTCTGACAAATCCCACTGACATTGCAAATGCATTCAATGAATACTTTGTGGGGTGTGCTACTGCACCGACACACTTTATTCGAGCAAATACCCAGTATGTACCTGGCAGATACCTGGAATGCGCCGCTCCTCACCTCTGACAAGCCCCGTTGTGTTTGCCTTCCCAGCCTGGGTTCATGCCTGGCTGACGGGCGGCTGATCTGTTAAATGATAATGATTAGGATTTAATAGGCTGCAATGCTTCGCGTGTCTACCAGATGGCATAAATTCATGAATTGTAATGCAGTATATATATATATACTGTGCAGTATTGCAGCCAGCGGGAATAAAATGCTTCAATCCCTGCCTGGAAAATACCTCAATGCACTTGGGCAGAAAACAGTCACAAACCTCAATACACCCGGGTATACCCGAATTCGTGGGACTAGCCGAGCTCGAATAAAGTGTGTCGCCAGTGTACTAACTTATTAGAAAAATGCTGCCCGAACTGCAAACATGAAGCTCAATCTGGGAGTACCCCTATAGCCCCATCCTCTCCCAACACTGCCCACAATTTTCAATTTGTCCCAGTATCTGAAGAGATGACACACGTGTTCCTCAAATTAAAACTAAGCAGCCAATGTGTACCTGACCTACTGCAATCTATGTTACTACTACGTGGTGACCCAGCCATTACCAAACTGCTTGCCTCAATAATCAACTCTATTCTGTCTGCAGGCCATATCCCTAAGACCTGGAAACAGCCAGAATTGTCCCAATCCTCAAAAGTGGCGACAAAAACACTATCTTAAACTACAGGCCAATCTCTGTTCTCCTAATACTATCCAAAGTCATGGAAACATGTGTTCACTCCCAATTAAGCGATTGCTATTCCAAGACCAATTTCCCTAGCCAATTCCAATCTGGCTTTCGACCCAAACACTCAACATTAACTACCCTCCTAAAAGTTTACAATGAGATCCAGTGTGAAATGGAACTGGGACAACTTACTGGTGCAAAATTCTTAGATTTTGCAAAGGCTTTTGATAGTCTTAATCACGCTATCTTGCTAAACAAACTTCAATGCTCTGGAATAGGGAAACATGCTTCAAACTAGTTTCATTCCTACCAATCAGGTAGATGACAAAGTGTGTCAATCTCGGGCACTAATGCCAACCACTTGGATATCACCTGTGGTACCCGGCAAGGCTCTGTTCTGGGGCCCCTACTCTTCTCAGTCTTCATCAATGATCTTCCTACAGCTTGTAATGGAGCTTCAATACACATGTATGCGGATGACACAATCTTATATCCACACAGTCCCAGCCTCTCTGACCTTGAACATGTACTTCAATCTGATTTTTGAGACTTGAAAATTGGATTTCCCAAAACAAACTGTTTTAAACATTGACAAGACTGAAACAATGGTATTTGGGACCTAAGCTACATTTCTAAAGCTACCAATGACAGAGCTTCAGATCAGAAACAGCTCTAATACCATCGTATTATCTGTTACTAGTTTTAAATATCTGGGTATATGGTTTGATTCCCATTTAACATTTAGGATGCACATTTATACCCTGACATCCAAAACCTCTGCCAAACTAGGTGTACTTTATAGGAACAAATCTTCCCTTAGCCCGCTGGTCAGAAAGCACATCGCACAGCAGATGCTAATGTCAATTATAGACTATGGGGACATATTATATGGTACAGCACCCCAAACTCACCTTAGCAAACTAGACACCCTCTACAATGGAATATACCGCTTTGTACTCCAATGTACAGATGCAGTGGCCATTATTTGAATATTTCACAGAGCCGTTTTCGTGTGCTCTGCTGTATTCCACGTGGCAGGCACACCTGTGTTTTCCGCCGTTGATTTGTTTGAATTTCATGGATTCTGATTTCTTTGGGTGCAATTCTTTGCGTATCCATGGCAGAAATTAATTGTAATGTGTACAGTACTGTGCTACTGTGTCAATTTGCAGGTGTTTAAAAACCAGAACACTAAAATGCCCTTTCTGCACTCGATAAAAACAAGTCAACACTTGTCTTAAGGCGGTAAGGTTGGAAGAAACCACATGCCATGACATGGGTATTCCGAGGTATGCACCAGGTGAAATGTTGGAATAACGTCCGCTGCATCTGTAACTACAACACACATCACTGTGAAATGCTCAAATAACTAGATTGGCCATCATTGAGTCTAGGCGCAAAGTTCATTTTTCCTTTCTTGCCTTCAAATACTTTTTGGGCAAGCTACCCGTCTAAGGTTCAGCAATGTATTCGGCCACTCCTCCTCTTACCATGCACCCCAAAACTGGAACCATCTACCGGAGACTCTCACAGCCACCACCAGTCTAAGTTCTTTCAAAACTAAAGCTGTCTCACATTTTAATCCGGTCTGTAACTGTTACATATGCCTATAATATATATTATCTCTAACTGTGCATGCAATGTCCTGTATGTAATGTACACCCTGTTCACTTATGTAACTATGTATTTGTAACCATGTATTATTTGTCATCTTAACTCTATGCCCAGGACATACTTGAAAACGAGAGGTAACTCTCAATGTATTACTTCCTGGTAAAACATTTTATAAATAAATAAATGATGTTAAGTACGTCTCATTATCATTATGGAAAGACATAACCTGCAAAAAACTTAATTGCCACTAGATGACAGTGCAAGTAACTACAGATACAAGAGTGGGTTAAAAAAATAGAACTGAAAAAAAAACCTAGTCCAATGTATATTGAATTAAATAATTTTATTATTCTCTAAAATCCTGCACAATTGTATGATTTTATGAAGCCTCGGGTATAAATGTTACTTTTGGTTTCAAAATTCTTACACTGATACAAATATTAATTATTATTAGTGTTTTTATATGAACATTTCACATATTTAATAGTGCAGGCATGTTCCTTTATGTGTTGTATAAAGATGTATACAAGTAACTTCCAACTTTAGTCAAATATGTCTCTCTCTCTCTCTCTCTCTCTCTCTCTCTCTCTCTCTCTCTCTCTCTCTCTCTCTCTCTCTTTTTTATTTCAAACATTTTTATTGTTTTCTGACAGGGGTACATTCACATCACATGGTTGTTTATAGACAGTAAACTTAATTAACATATACATTTAAAAGTGAACAACCCGAAGCATCTCAAGGTTGATTGATCGAGAAGAGGCGATCTGCCCCTAGTATTTTGTAACCTCCTATGCATTTAGATTCTACTATGTAGATCCCGTCCGGGAGAATTAACAGTTTTAGGAGGATCTTAGATCAAACCCCTTATATTAGTACTGTAAAGGATAGGCAGAGAGAGAGAGGGGGAGAAGAGAGAAGAACAGAAGAAGGGGGGAGAGAGGGGATAGGAACGGGGAGAGCTAAGGGAAGGGGTGTAGTTGTCCTCCCCTCCACCTTGTCAAAAGACCCTGAGTAGACATGAACTCCCCCTTAGAGGGGTTAGTGGTCTAATGCAGAGTCCAACTGAAGCATCCATATCTCATTTTTAATCTCTTTAATTATAAGGCCACTGTGCCCAAACTTTCTCATATTGTACTATATTCTGTTTCAGGAGCGCCGATAGGTATTCCATAAGCTTGACCTCGCTTACCTTGCGAAGGACCATTTGCTTAGAAGGGGGTTTAATCTTTTTCCAATTAGCTGCTATTGAGCAGCGAGCCGCAGTCAGAATGAACGAGGCCAGTTTTTTAAGAGGGACAGAGATATCTTCGATGGGTTTCGCGAGTAGGCATATCAGCGGGTCCATCCGGACCTCAACTCCTACCGTCTCCTCAACCAATGAGCATATCATATTCCAGAAAGTCTGGATCTTTGGGCATGTCCACCATATATGCACCAGATCTCCTCTCTGGCCGCACCCCCTCCAACAGAGGTCAGACAGGCCAGGGAAGATCCGGCTCAGCCTACTCGGGATTAAGTACCATTGAAATAGAATCTTATATATATTTTCCTTAGTAGTAGTGCAAATAGAAGTTTTGGCTGCTGCTTCCCAAATATCCTCCCATTCATCTCTGTCTATAACAAGATTGAGGTCTTCAGCCCATTTCAACATATAATTGTGGTTGACGGGACTCCTGGACCGTGCTAGCCCTGCGTAAATCTCTGAGATCAGACCCTTCCGGTATGTGCCCACCATACACATCTTTTCAAAAGACGTTGGACCTTCAAATTTGGATGTTTGGGAAATTGTTAGGAGAAAGTGTCTGATCTGAAGATAACCATAAAGTGGGAGTTTCATGGGGAGGCATTTCTCCTGTAAATCAAGTAACGGAATAAGAGTCCCTTTGTCTATTAGATCTCTTGCTGATTTGATGTTAGCCAAACTAAATGCTTTAAGGTTCCCTGGGACACAACCCGGAGGGAATTCAGGGTTACCAAAAATGGGAGTGAGTATGGAGGGGGAAGACGTCAGTTTATATTTATTTCTTGTTTTTGTCCAAATTTTCCACGTGCATCTCATTGCTCCCAGGCCTGTTCTGTCCGATATTATCTTCTCTCCCCCTCCGGACCAAAGTATTGCCCCGAGTGAGAGGGGAGCGACACAGGAGGACTCAATTTCCAACCAGCCGCAAGACACTGGATCGTTGTTCCAAACTATCGCTTGTTTTAGGTGGGTCGCTTGATAATAATTAATTATATCTGGTACTCCCAGACCTCCACATTCCCGTGGTGCCAACATTACCGATCTAGCCACTCGCGGCTTTTTGTCCTTCCAGATGAATTGGAAAATACTATTTTGAATGCTTTTGAGGTCTGCCAGTGGAACACAGACCGGGAGGGTCTGGAAGACGTACAGTAGCCTGGGAAGGATGTTCATCTTAACAGATGTCACTCTTCCGAGCCATGAAATGTGGTACTTGTTCCAGCACTGTAGGTTTTTTTTAATTTCTGTAAATAAGGGGGGGAAATTATATTTAAATAAGGCAGCATAAGAATTTGCGATTCTGATCCCTAGGTATTTAATGTTGTTAGGGCTCCATTTATAACTAAAATTAATTTGCAATAGTTTTACCTCGGGGGCGAGAAGTGATAGGTTCAGGGCTTCAGATTTATCGCTGTTAATTTTATACCCTGATACCCGACCAAATTTTTCCAGCTGTGACTGGAGGTTAGGCAGAGTCGTCATTGGGGACGACAATGACAAAATGATATCATCTGCAAAAAGAGATATCTTGTATTCTCGCGCTCCAATAACAATCCCTTTTATATCATCGTCATTTCTAATTGTGGCCGCGAGTGGTTCAATCGACAATGCAAACAGAAGTGGGGACAAGGGACAACCCTGCCTTGTACCATTCGTAATTTTTATGGGACTTGAGTCTCCTCCCGGGAGTTTTACAACCGCTGTTGGGTTTTTGTACAGAGCTCTGATCCCCTCTAAGAAGGGGCCCCTGAAGCCGAATTTAATCAATGTTTGGTCTAAAAAGTCCCACCTAATTCTATCGAATGCTTTTTCGGCATCCAAGCTCAACAAAAATGCTCTTGTACCTGAGAGATGCACGTGGTCCACAATGTTTATTATTTTCCGAGTATTATCTGAAGCTTGTCTGCCCGAAATAAATCCAACCTGGTCTTTATGAATCAAGCTCGGAAGAATCGGGTTTAGTCTGTTTGCTAAAATCTTACTATATATTTTTAGATCAGAATTTAGAAGAGATATCGGCCTATAATTGCCACACTGCAGTGGGTCTCTACCTTCTTTGTGAATTATTGCCAGGTTGGCTGTTGACATAGAGGCCGGGACATCTTCACCCCCCATAAATGCGTTGAAAACTTCTACTAGGTGCGGAGCCAGCACGGCCTTAAACTTCTTGTAATATTGGTTTGAGAACCCGTCTGGCCCTGGAGTCTTATTTATTTTTAATTGTTTTATTACTTCAAATAGTTCTTTGGGCGTTATTTTCTCATTTAATTGTGAGATAGTTTTTTCTGGAAGGGCCGGAAGGTTGCATTCCTCTAAGTACTTTGAAATGGTCGTCAACCCGGACTGAGTATTTTGGGAGGGATTTAAATTATAGAGTTTCGTATAATATTCTGAGAATTCTTGGGCAATCTCGCTTTCTTTGAATGTTTTGAGACCAGATTTGGTTCGGATTGCTGTAATTTGGGTTTTGACCCTTTGACCTCTTAATTTATTGGCCAATAACCGGTCTGCCTTGTTTCCTTTATCGTAGTAACGTTGATTCGTCCAACGAAGTGCCCGCTCTACTTCCTCTAATTGGACTCTTTTAAATTCAGTCCTTGTTTCAACTAGGGTCTTATATATTTTTTTAGTAGGCTTGGATTTATGTTGAGTCTCCAGAGCCTGGACCTTGTCCATTAATTCTTTATATTCTTTTTGCTTTTTTTTCTTTTTATATGACGCTAGAGAAATGAGAGAGCCTCGAATAGATGCCTTATGGGCTTCCCACAGCGTGATCGGAGACTCGACTGACCCCTTGTTTAGGTCAAAATATTCTACTATTTTTTGAGTAAATGTGCTCACTATTTCTGGGGAATTTAACAGGGAATCATTTAGTTTCCATTTATAGCTGGAATTCTTTATAAAAGGCAAAGAGAGCTCCATTTCAATGGGGGCATGGTCAGACCAAGAAATTGAGCCAATATTCGACTGGGAGGACGCCTGGAGAACATCCCTGGTACCTAGAAAATAGTCAATCCTCGAGTAGGTCTGATGTGGGGTTGAGAAGAAGGAGTAATCTCTCTGTCCCTGGTGTTGAGACCTCCAGATATCAAACAGTGGGAAATCTTTCATTATTTCCTTAAATTTCTTAGCATTAAGGATAGTAGTCTTGGGTGGGACTGTGCCATGAGCATTGGCTCTATCATGTTCCGGGGAACTGATCATATTAAAATCACCTGCAAGTATTACTGATGTGTGATTGTGTCTACTTACTATCTCCAACACTGTCTCGAGGAAAGGAACCTGGTTTTCATTTGGTGCATAGATGTTCACCATGGTGATCGGCACCCCTGAAAGAGAACCCAATAGGATTAAATATCTTCCCTCCGGGTCTGCAACGGATTTATCTATCGCAAAAGGAGTGTTACTACGAAATAAAATGGCCACTCCTCTCTTCTTCTTGCAGCTTGATGCGTAGTACGCCTGAGGATACGTGTTATTAAAAGTGTTGGGGGGTGAAATAGAGTTGAAATGTGTCTCTTGCAGGAAAAGGATATCTCCTTTGAGCTTATTCAGTTCCTGCAGAGCTAATCTTCGTTTCCCCACTGAGTTTAAACCTTTCACGTTCATGGATATAAGTTTTAATGTTGTTGTATTAGTTATTTCATGGCTGTTGGATTGGAGACCCTTGACTCGGCCGCTTTCCCAAGGCAGCTTAGGTCTGGGATGGGGAGGGAAGGAGGGAGAGGGGTAGAGGACAGGAGATAGAGTGAGAAGATAGGAAAGGAAACAGATGGGCTTTTAAAGAGCCCTAACATTGGATCCTCCGGTGCCCTAGTGGCCGAAGGTAAGAGCTTATTGCTCTTTGGAGAACTTCCTGTGCGCCCTCGCAGCGGCTCCCTGAGAGAGGACTCCGAGCCCTCCTTTCGTGCTTCATTTCTACCAGTAGTAGAACAGTAAACTAGTTAATAACTTTATAACAGTAATAACAGTAAACTAGTAAATAAAGGCACTTTAACTTTTTCTAGCATACATATTATTTTCCCCTGTCTCCAGGTCCTAGGAGGCATCTGTGCAATCCTTACTAAGTAGGGGAGGGGGGGACACCAAAGGTCAGATTGCAGTTTTTCCCCCTTTTTTTTTTTTTTTTTTAACTTTAAACAAATTAACATCTTATAAACGTAATTAACTCTTCAACATATATGTGACTTAAAATATTCAGCCTATTACCCCAACCCCGAAATTGACCCTCATTGTCCACCATTGCTTCCTATACGCCAGACCTGGTTTCTTCATGTGTTGGACTCTCATTCTTTTAGTAGGATTTTGGCGCCTAGTCGTTCGTGGATTCACAATTCAACGCAGCGTGGGGTCTCCAAACCTCTCCCCCCTCCCCTGCCAGCCTCCAGGCCTGGAGTTATTCCTGAAGGCAATTCGAACAGATGCTCGCCTGTTCCCCGTTTGCACCGAGTCCACATCCACCTCCTGCTCCTCCTCTGCGACCGCCGTTGGGGGCAGGCCTATATCCTTAAGGAAGCGTGGTGCGTCTTCTGGGTAAGTAATTGAGTGGAATTTGCCATTGATGGATACGATTAGCTTGAAGGGAAAGCCCCAACGATAGCGTATATTGTGGCTCCTCAGCGTTTCCGTAATTGGACGCATTTCCCTTCTGCGCTCTATCGTGGCCCTGGAGAGGTCACTGAAGATCTGGAGTTGGGCACTTCGAAAAGTTATGTCACTTTTTTGCCTGCTGGCATTTAGGATTTTCTCCTTAACAGTGTAAGAGTGGAACCTTACCAGGATATCTCTTATTCTCCCTGGATCCGGGGATTTTGGACCAGGCGCCCTGTGTGCTCGATCTATTTCAATGACCTTTTGAGCTAGTTCTGGGGCTATTGTTATAAAGAGATCCTTAAGATATGGCACCAAGGCCTCCATTAAAACATTTTCAGGAACGTTCCGGATACGGAGGTTTTGCCTCCTGTCTCTATTTTCCTGGTCTTCAATTTGATCCTTCAGTGCTCTGATTTCGAACCCCATCCGGCTCATATCATCTTCCATGGAGGATTGTGCTCCTGCCACCTCCTCTATCTTGTGTTCTAGCGTATCTGTGCGCTCTGTAAGGGAGTGCAGCTCCGACCTCACCTCTTTAATTGCTGAGGCTAGGTCCTCCTGAAACCCCCTTCTCATTCTGGAGAATAACCCCTCCATGTATTCTCGATTGATCTCCCCCCTCAATCCGCCTCCCTCTATCACCGTGACCTCAGCGAGCTCTTCAGGTATACATTCGGAACCGCCATCTTGTGAGGCTTCATTGAGGTGGGACGGCCGCGGACCCGGCGAAAAATATGTGGAGACACTTGGCGTTTTATTTTTATGTTTATTTGACATCTTCACTCCTTGCTCCTGTTCACTGTATTTTAAAGTAAATAATTTGTGTTTTAAAGGTTTTACTGTTTTACTGTTGTGTTTTTTTATTTTTTATTTTTTTTATATTTATTTATTTATTGACACTCCCCCCCCCCTCTCAGTCCGGAGGCTGGAGTCAACGAGGCCCCGAGGCTCCTCCCCAGCACCTCCCACGGAGCTACCAGGGAAAAGATACAGGCCACCACTGGTTGGAGCAGCTCAAAATGGTGGTTCCTCCTCCTCCTCAGCCCTGCGACCAGATAGGAAGGGACTTTATTTAAGTGGAGTTGGCCCAGAGTTCCTTCCTCCCGTCTTAGATCTAGGATAGTTTTATTATCTTATTGTTTATTTATTTAATTATGCGCCGGAAGGAGGAGGGGCCGCGGGGTCTGCAACGTTGTGATGCTGATCCGGCTCATCTTGTGAGATCTTACACTGCTGCTTGTTTTCTCCGCGGTCTCCCTCTGTGGTGCTCCACAACTCTACAGTCCAGCCTGCTCCGTAGGTTAGTTATATATAGTGTATGTTAATGTTATTTTAATTATGCGCCGGAAGGAGGAGGGGCCGCGGGGTCTGCAGCGCTGCGATGTCGACTCAGCTCACCCTGTGCAAGCCTACCCTGCCGTTGGTCCTCTCCGCAGTGCAATGGCGGCTTCTTCCCTCCTCGGGCGCCGACCACCTCCTTTGGGGGGTAGAGCAAAACCCTACAACCTGGAAAGATGCCTTAGGATTACGTCCTGGGAGCTTCTCTCTCTCTCTTTTTACTGTACTAGTTATTCAATATAAATTACTTAGTGGATATGTGACTTTAATTCTTTAACATACTTCATTACAGATACAGTAACAATAGGTAGGGATCACTTGCTCTGTATAGTTTATAATCTCAGGCTTCATGAGATTAATACACTACTGTATAAATGCAATGAATTAAGAAGTTTGCACTTCCAAATTGTGGGGTATAAGGTGACCTTGTAATTGTAGGAATTAAAAGCAAAATATTGGAAAATGCTATACAAATAATACTATAAAGTGATTATACTGTAAACAGTTGGATTCTGTGCATTTTCAGCACCATGGACAAGTACTGAAACTTCCTAAAGTGGGCTTGGCCTTTTGCACTGTATTGAAGCATAAAGGCAGTATTGATTGCAGACATGGGCTTGTTCAAAAATGGTAAACTGCAAATAGAAGGCATTCTTTGGAGAAAAACAGTCAGAAACAAGAATTCAGCAATGTTTTACATGATGAATTTTTAGATAATGTACCTAAAGGTGTGGAAAGTTGGGAAAATGTTTGGGAGGACGAAATAATCACAATAATAAATAATAAATAATAATTATGTTAAAACTGAAGATGAAACAGAATTCTCTTAAACCTGCAGACCAATCAAAATCCTTCATGTGTATTTTTTTAAAAATAAATCCGATCTGTATTTTGAGAAAATACTTGTAGCATTAAAACAAACAAAAAAACAACAACTCTGAATTATATTTTTAATGTAACAAGCATCTTTTGTTGCTATAGCAACCATTTTCAAAGTCCCATCCCCTTCTTCTGAAACAGACTCTGGCACACCCTTTTTGAGCCCCGCCCTCTCTCTAGCAGTGCACCAATTGTATCGAGTGACTGCCTGATCACATGATCTTCCCCACAGAACTTTGCATCTTTGGTCCTCTTCTGCTGCACTGACAGCCATTTAGTGAACCCCCAAATGGATTTTTCACCGTTCAATCAGAGGAGAACGGATTGATCAGCAACTTGGGTAATTACTTATTATTGTGTGGATTAGTATTGCTGCACATATTAAAAGGGGAAAAAAATGTAAAAAAATAAATAAAAAACAGCAGCTTGGACTGCTACTTTAAAATTTGGATATATTAAAAAATCACTGAAAAGCCACTAGATCTAGATCTTCGTTGCGTCCCTCAGGGTTTAATGTTTGCAATTTGAAGATCCAGTATGTTTCCTGTGTACGCAATTTAAAATATCTATCATCCCTCACTGAACCTGTTTTAATATGTAATATGCCAATAATAGAGATTTATTGAGGGCTATTGTTATGTTTGTTAGTGAAGTGTCTGGAGACTCCATGTCCTGCAAAAAAAAAAAATCTCTATTATTGGCATAGAACATTAAGTGAATTCTCTTTCATCTTCAGTTTTATCATCATTATTATTTAATTTAATAAGCATTTATAATTCTGATTATTTAATCCTCCAATTTTATTATCATTACCATTGTTTTATTGCCTTATATTTTTTTTATCCACTGAATGTTGACATTAAGATCATTAATATCTAGATGAATAATATATAGACAATAGCAAACAATGGTATCTTACAGTATAGTGTAATCTGTTTCTCCAGTCAATGGGCATTTTGTACTGACAGTGAATAATTAGGAGAGAGAACTTGCATCTCCAAATATGTTTTGTATATACTGTATGCTTCTCACAATCTATTGGTTATTACATGTTCAGTATATCTTTTATATATTCATTATTACCATTCAATATTTAGGCACAGAATTAAAAAATTAGTAGGCAAGTCCTCTACTCCCCTGATTTGTATTGCTTTATATATCATCTTTAAAAGAAAAAGTATTTTAATAATCAAATGTTATTTTTTTATCAATCCACCAGGGGCATGTTTTTCAAAAATCTAATTTTATGAACTTGAATAACAATGTCTGATACTAACGCATTTATGCACTGGACAAAATGAAAAACCACTGATACAGTATGAACCATTATACATAATTAACACTCCAATTGAAAGTTTAATTGATTGGGTGTTTGTTACAATTGGATCAGGTATGAGGTATATAAGGATCTCTTCAGTACTGATGCCTTTAATATGGAAAATAGCTGAAGCGCTCAAATGCAGGTATATCTCAAAATGATAATAAGCCAGACCACTGTACCAGGGTACTAACAATTGATATAGTACCTATTGTGTCATATAATGGGTACTATCCTCCTGAAGACAGGTGGTGTGTGGTGCAACCCACTCACCATATGTCTCATTGGCAGGTTCCCCTGAAAAATATGCAAATACTCACATCCTGGTAGGGCAGGCAGGCAAGCTGTGCAGCTACTCAATGCAATACAGGGAAAAGGGAGACCAAAAAGCGCACCAGCACAAACGGAGCAGGAAAAAACCAGAACAAAAAAATGATTAAAAGGGCACTTTAATGTGGCAAAAGACCCATCCAATGCATTTCGAACGTCGCAGCGTTCTTTTTCAAGGATAAAACACAATGTGATAACATCCATTATATACCCTCTTACCTGTGGGCCATTTCGCGCCAAAAATCAGAACCTGATGACGTCATAACAGAGCGACTCAGTGCCGATCTAAGGGCAAAAGGAAGTACCAAAGGCAGTGTGGCCATTTTGGATGTGGGCAAACATAGGAACACAATAACAAAGCTTTATTGACCATTCCAGCAGAACAAAATACATTGCTGCTAACTGGACAAGCATATTTAAACGAAATAAAGCTATATTAAACTAAACTAATGCTTAATAAAGGGTACTATTATATCAAGGAAAAACATTAACAAGGTGGATTAAAAAACTAGCTGTGTTGCAACTAAGTTATATACAAAAAAAAGTTAAAAATAAAAACCTCTAGACATGATTAAAAAAATGTGCAAGAAAAGTAAATTTAAAGACATATTACACATACATACTGCATAACACAGATTGTGTACCTAAATCATAGGAACCAGGGAAATACAACCATTATAAAATATGAAGTATTATCCACAAGATACATCAAAGAACAATTTAAGCTTACATATTAGCATAATATTTGCATGATAAGGCATAGGTTCAAAGGTTATAATGACAAGAATATAATGTCCAATATAATGACAATTAGCTTATTTAATCTGTATTACCAACTAATTACACCATAATACGTCTATCACAAAAATGTTTACAAAAAATGTGTTAGTTGCCAGTCAATGTTCAAGCCCATAGGGAAGCGCGTTTGGAGAGTGAAGATCCAATACGCCTCCCTACGGTCCAGAAGGTTGATATGATCACCTCCTCTAGATTTAGAAATAACTGATTCAATCCCCAAAAAGGAAAAATTATTAATTCCTCCCTGACCACATTCAGTGAAATGTTTTGAGACTGGATGATTAGTGTCTCTCAATTTTATGAGCCTTAAATGCTCTAACATCCTGACCTTAAGGGCTCTAGTCGTCCTCCCCACATACCTCTTGCCACAACCACATGTTATTAGATAAATCACAAATTGACTTTTACAATTTATAAAACTGTTAATCTTAAATTCCTTATTTGGTAATATATTCACACCATGTGGCGGTGGCAAGGCAAACTGGAAAAAACTTTTGGCAGGCTTCATGTGTTTACATGCACTACAAGAGCCACATTTGAAGGAACCCCTAGTGATAAAAGTTTTTTTGAGACCAGAAGATTTGAGTTCACTTGGTGAAACATGAGATCCAATTGTTCTCGCTCTACGATATACAAAAGTAGGACCAGAATCCACATATTTTTTAAGGACAGGGTCCATGGATAAGACATTCCAATGTTTTGAAATTATAGAGTTTACTTTTCCACTTTGTTTACTAAATTGTGAAATAAAAAGAGGACATTTGTTTTTTGATTCTGTCAGTCCATGTGAGTCCTGTTTAATACCAATTGTCTTAACATTGTTAACAAGGCGAGAATCTTCAATTGGATGTGTGGGCAACAATGATGCTCTCTCTGTATGTAATGCATTTTCAAATGCAATTGCTAAATGTGATTTGGGGTATCCCCTTTCCAAAAATCTCCTTGTAAGCTCCTCAGACTGAGAAAGGAAACCACTCATAGTGGAACAATTCCTTCTCAGTCTGAGGAACTGTCCCCTTGGTATGGCCTTTATGACATGGGATGGGTGGCAGCTGTCCGCCCTAAGAAAGGTGTTCCTGGCATTTTGCTTCCTATAAACATCCGTTTGGATTTTTTTGTCTATGTCTACAAATAATTGTAGATCCAGAAATTCAATGTGATGGAAATGAAAATTTAATGTAAATCTTAGATTATAAAGATTATTATTAAGATAAGATACAAAAGTGTGAAGTGTAGTGACATCCCCCCTCCAAATAATAATTAGGTCGTCCACAAATCTTTTATAAAAAACAATATTGTGACGAAATAAATTAGTGCTCGAATAAATAAAAAGTGCTTCCCACCATCCCATAAATAAGTTCGCAAAAGAAGGAGCAAAACTTGTACCCATAGCAGTGCCAATAAGTTGCAAATAAAACTTACCATTAAATGTGAAAAAGTTGTGCGTGAGTAAAAAGTGTATAGCGTCCAAAATAAAAGCCGATTGAAAGATTGATATTTCTGGTATCTCAATAAATTGGCGGACCGCTGCCAAACCATGGTCATGTTGTATAACAGAATACAGAGAGGTAACATCAAGTGTTACCCACAGGTAATCATTACCCCATTTAACATTTTTGATCTGATCAAGAAGATCACCAGAGTCCCGTATAAATGAGGGCAATTTCCTAACAAATGGCTGAAGAAAACCATTAACATATCTTGACAGACCATCTCCCAAAGATCCAATACTAGAGACAATGGGACGACCTGGAGGGTCGACCAATGTCTTGTGGATCTTTGGGAGATGGTGGAAGATAGGAATAATGGGATGAGATGGAATAATGAATTTAACCTCGTCCTTCGACAGAACTTCCATAATAACACCTGAGTCAACCAGTTCTACAAGGAACTCCAAGAATTGCGGTGTGGGGTCGGCGGATAGTACACGATAGGACCGGCCATCATCCAGTTGGCGTAATGCCTCCCTGATGTAACCGTCTCTGCCCTGCACCACCACCGCACCCCCCTTGTCCGCACTCTTAATGACCAATGCAGAATTATTTTTCAAAGATTTTAAAGCTAAACGCTCACTTTGATTCAAATTGTCATGATCTATATAGGATAGGGAAAATCCCTGAGCTAGAAGACGAAGGTCTCTTATAACCAGATTTTCAAACATAGTCAGAAATTGACCCTTGACATGAGTGGGGTAGAACACCCTTTATTAAGCATTAGTTTAGTTTAATATAGCTTTATTTCGTTTAAATATGCTTGTCCAGTTAGCAGCAATGTATTTTGTTCTGCTGGAATGGTCAATAAAGCTTTGTTATTGTGTTCCTATGTTTGCCCACATCCAAAATGGCCACACTGCCTTTGGTACTTCCTTTTGCCCTTAGATCGGCACTGAGTCGCTCTGTTATGACGTCATCAGGTTCTGATTTTTGGCGCGAAATGGCCCACAGGTAAGAGGGTATATAATGGATGTTATCACATTGTGTTTTATCCTTGAAAAAGAACGCTGCGACGTTCGAAATGCATTGGATGGGTCTTTTGCCACATTAAAGTGCCCTTTTAATCATTTTTTTGTTCTGGTTTTTTCCTGCTCCGTTTGTGCTGGTGCGCTTTTTGGTCTCCCTTTTCCCTGTATTGCATTGAGTAGCTGCACAGCTTGCCTGCCTGCCCTACCAGGATGTGAGTATTTGCATATTTTTCAGGGGAACCTGCCAATGAGACATATGGTGAGTGGGTTGCACCACACACCACCTGTCTTCAGGAGGATAGTACCCATTATATGACACAATAGGTACTATATCAATTGTTAGTACCCTGGTACAGTGGTCTGGCTTATTATCATTTTGAGATATACCTGCATTTGAGCGCTTCAGCTATTTTCCATATTGCAATATATACAGGTTGGAGCCGCACATGCATAGGTTTTTTGGAGCTTAATCTTTGAATTTAAAAGGAAGATCCCTAATTTTTATATTTTTGCTTTTTATACACTTTTATAGTTACTTTTTTGTGGCTTCAGTACCCCCTTTGTGTTCCATTATATTGGTATGGAGGAACCAGGGGATAATATGGATGAATTAGAAGATATTTCGGATACTTATTTTTTCAACACTTGTGATGATACACAGAGAAAAAAACAAGCTTTACGTGTGTTTGATAACATTGTGGATTTGGATACCACTGACATCTCTGATCTCAAAATCCACTTTCAAAAATTGGAAAGTTTATTGATTCATAAGAACCGCTTATGGTGGGACATTATAAGCCTGGAGAACTATGCTAAATGTAAAAGGATCCCAAGAGGACTAAGGGTTAAAAAAGCCCCCTCCTTTGGTTTTCCGGATGTGGATTTTGAAAATAGATGGGTGACAGCCCTCAATGACTGCTCTTTTCGTTTGATGGAGTTAATAGTGTTTCAGAAAATGAAGGAGAAAGATCAGCTTGATATTCAAATCACAGAACTGCAAAAAAACCTATACAGTTTCAAAGGTATAAAGGGCTTTAAGGAATTTGATGTTATTCTCTCCAAAACGGTAAAAAATGTGGAATGTGGTATTATGTCTAAAAAACAAATTAAATATGATCGGGACAGATATGACTATGAAAAGAACCAGGTTTACCATTGGCAGAGGATAAATTCTATTCAGGAAAGATCAAATAACAAAGATAAATCATTCATTCAGTTTAAATCTACTCCCAATAAGTCCATTTTAAAATCTAAGAATGTGGATTATCAGAGTGGCGAATCTGATGTTTCAGATGCAGAAACTGCCTCTACCTCTCATTCTGTATCTTTTGTCAATACATTTGAGAATGATGATCATCGTGGTCGTGGAGCTCCATCCAGGGGGCGAGGGAGGGGTGGACGCACCTTTTGGGGTCAACCACCTAGGTCCCAGGATGCTTTTTCTTATCAAAATGTTAATCAACAGAGACAGCAACAGCAACAACCAAAATCTTTCCCTTTATTTCAAAAGGACACAAGAGAATCAGAAGAGGGAGGAGGGGGGGGAGGAGGAGGGGGCTACAGGTCCGCCTCCAAAAGGAAGAAGTTTTGAATGATATATCTAATGTTATAAATATTTCAGGAACTGCTCTCTCTCCTACAGAGTTGTCACTACTGGATAAAGGCCTAAAATTTTCACCTTCAATGAACTTTAATTTGTTCGAAACCACTATTGATGTGTATAAGTTTGTTCGGAAATTATCCTTGAAAAAGTTTTTTGACAATTTTATTCCAAATGTTACTAGGTCGACCGGAGATGAGGATTTAGATGGGGGGCCATCACACGCTATCGAGAGTGATGTCCCCTCATCCGACTCTGTTCCTCCGGTATCTATTGCTTTACATACATTTAATGATTTTTGTACCCTGCAAGATATGAATGATCTTTTATCTGAACAGACGGTTGATGATGTTAATATTCCTACATTTTCTGAATGGAATTCAGGCCTAAAAAGGAGTTCTGTGTTCTACCCCACTCATGTCAAGGGTCAATTTCTGACTATGTTTGAAAATCTGGTTATAAGAGACCTTCGTCTTCTAGCTCAGGGATTTTCCCTATCCTATATAGATCATGACAATTTGAATCAAAGTGAGCGTTTAGCTTTAAAATCTTTGAAAAATAATTCTGCATTGGTCATTAAGAGTGCGGACAAGGGGGGTGCGGTGGTGGTGCAGGGCAGAGACGGTTACATCAGGGAGGCATTACGCCAACTGGATGATGGCCGGTCCTATCGTGTACTATCCGCCGACCCCACACCGCAATTCTTGGAGTTCCTTGTAGAACTGGTTGACTCAGGTGTTATTATGGAAGTTCTGTCGAAGGACGAGGTTAAATTCATTATTCCATCTCATCCCATTATTCCTATCTTCCACCATCTCCCAAAGATCCACAAGACATTGGTCGACCCTCCAGGTCGTCCCATTGTCTCTAGTATTGGATCTTTGGGAGATGGTCTGTCAAGATATGTTAATGGTTTTCTTCAGCCATTTGTTAGGAAATTGCCCTCATTTATACGGGACTCTGGTGATCTTCTTGATCAGATCAAAAATGTTAAATGGGGTAATGATTACCTGTGGGTAACACTTGATGTTACCTCTCTGTATTCTGTTATACAACATGACCATGGTTTGGCAGCGGTCCGCCAATTTATTGAGATACCAGAAATATCAATCTTTCAATCGGCTTTTATTTTGGACGCTATACACTTTTTACTCACGCACAACTTTTTCACATTTAATGGTAAGTTTTATTTGCAACTTATTGGCACTGCTATGGGTACAAGTTTTGCTCCTTCTTTTGCGAACTTATTTATGGGATGGTGGGAAGCACTTTTTATTTATTCGAGCACTAATTTATTTCGTCACAATATTGTTTTTTATAAAAGATTTGTGGACGACCTAATTATTATTTGGAGGGGGGATGTCACTACACTTCACACTTTTGTATCTTATCTTAATAATAATCTTTATAATCTAAGATTTACATTAAATTTTCATTTCCATCACATTGAATTTCTGGATCTACAATTATTTGTAGACATAGACAAAAAAATCCAAACGGATGTTTATAGGAAGCAAAATGCCAGGAACACCTTTCTTAGGGCGGACAGCTGCCACCCATCCCATGTCATAAAGGCCATACCAAGGGGACAGTTCCTCAGACTGAGAAGGAATTGTTCCACTATGAGTGGTTTCCTTTCTCAGTCTGAGGAGCTTACAAGGAGATTTTTGGAAAGGGGATACCCCAAATCACATTTAGCAATTGCATTTGAAAATGCATTACATACAGAGAGAGCATCATTGTTGCCCACACATCCAATTGAAGATTCTCGCCTTGTTAACAATGTTAAGACAATTGGTATTAAACAGGACTCACATGGACTGACAGAATCAAAAAACAAATGTCCTCTTTTTATTTCACAATTTAGTAAACAAAGTGGAAAAGTAAACTCTATAATTTCAAAACATTGGAATGTCTTATCCATGGACCCTGTCCTTAAAAAATATGTGGATTCTGGTCCTACTTTTGTATATCGTAGAGCGAGAACAATTGGATCTCATGTTTCACCAAGTGAACTCAAATCTTCTGGTCTCAAAAAAACTTTTATCACTAGGGGTTCCTTCAAATGTGGCTCTTGTAGTGCATGTAAACACATGAAGCCTGCCAAAAGTTTTTTCCAGTTTGCCTTGCCACCGCCACATGGTGTGAATATATTACCAAATAAGGAATTTAAGATTAACAGTTTTATAAATTGTAAAAGTCAATTTGTGATTTATCTAATAACATGTGGTTGTGGCAAGAGGTATGTGGGGAGGACGACTAGAGCCCTTAAGGTCAGGATGTTAGAGCATTTAAGGCTCATAAAATTGAGAGACACTAATCATCCAGTCTCAAAACATTTCACTGAATGTGGTCAGGGAGGAATTAATAATTTTTCCTTTTTGGGGATTGAATCAGTTATTTCTAAATCTAGAGGAGGTGATCATATCAACCTTCTGGACCGTAGGGAGGCGTATTGGATCTTCACTCTCCAAACGCGCTTCCCTATGGGCTTGAACATTGACTGGCAACTAACACATTTTTTGTAAACATTTTTGTGATAGACGTATTATGGTGTAATTAGTTGGTAATACAGATTAAATAAGCTAATTGTCATTATATTGGACATTATATTCTTGTCATTATAACCTTTGAACCTATGCCTTATCATGCAAATATTATGCTAATATGTAAGCTTAAATTGTTCTTTGATGTATCTTGTGGATAATACTTCATATTTTATAATGGTTGTATTTCCCTGGTTCCTATGATTTAGGTACACAATCTGTGTTATGCAGTATGTATGTGTAATATGTCTTTAAATTTACTTTTCTTGCACATTTTTTTAATCATGTCTAGAGGTTTTTATTTTTAACTTTTTTTTGTATATAACTTAGTTGCAACACAGCTAGTTTTTTAATCCACCTTGTTAATGTTTTTCCTTGATATAATAGTACCCTTTATTAAGCATTAGTTTAGTTTAATATAGCTTTATTTCGTTTAAATATGCTTGTCCAGTTAGCAGCAATGTATTTTGTTCTGCTGGAATGGTCAATAAAGCTTTGTTATTGTGTTCCTATGTTTGCCCACATCCAAAATGGCCACACTGCCTTTGGTACTTCCTTTTGCCCTTAGATCGGCACTGAGTCGCTCTGTTATGACGTCATCAGGTTCTGATTTTTGGCGCGAAATGGCCCACAGGTAAGAGGGTATATAATGGATGTTATCACATTGTGTTTTATCCTTGAAAAAGAACGCTGCGACGTTCGAAATGCATTGGATGGGTCTTTTGCCACATTAAAGTGCCCTTTTAATCATTTTTTTGTTCTGGTTTTTTCCTGCTCCGTTTGTGCTGGTGCGCTTTTTGGTCTCCCTTTTCCCTGTATTGCATTGAGTAGCTGCACAGCTTGCCTGCCTGCCCTACCAGGATGTGAGTATTTGCATATTTTTCAGGGGAACCTGCCAATGAGACATATGGTGAGTGGGTTGCACCACACACCACCTGTCTTCAGGAGGATAGTACCCATTATATGACACAATAGGTACTATATCAATTGTTAGTACCCTGGTACAGTGGTCTGGCTTATTATCATTTTGAGATATACCTGCATTTGAGCGCTTCAGCTATTTTCCATATTGCAATATATACAGGTTGGAGCCGCACATGCATAGGTTTTTTGGAGCTTAATCTTTGAATTTAAAAGGAAGATCCCTAATTTTTATATTTTTGCTTTTTATACACTTTTATAGTTACTTTTTTGTGGCTTCAGTACCCCCTTTGTGTTCCATTATATTGGTATGGAGGAACCAGGGGATAATATGGATGAATTAGAAGATATTTCGGATACTTATTTTTTCAACACTTGTGATGATACACAGAGAAAAAAACAAGCTTTACGTGTGTTTGATAACATTGTGGATTTGGATACCACTGACATCTCTGATCTCAAAATCCACTTTCAAAAATTGGAAAGTTTATTGATTCATAAGAACCGCTTATGGTGGGACATTATAAGCCTGGAGAACTATGCTAAATGTAAAAGGATCCCAAGAGGACTAAGGGTTAAAAAAGCCCCCTCCTTTGGTTTTCCGGATGTGGATTTTGAAAATAGATGGGTGACAGCCCTCAATGACTGCTCTTTTCGTTTGATGGAGTTAATAGTGTTTCAGAAAATGAAGGAGAAAGATCAGCTTGATATTCAAATCACAGAACTGCAAAAAAACCTATACAGTTTCAAAGGTATAAAGGGCTTTAAGGAATTTGATGTTATTCTCTCCAAAACGGTAAAAAATGTGGAATGTGGTATTATGTCTAAAAAACAAATTAAATATGATCGGGACAGATATGACTATGAAAAGAACCAGGTTTACCATTGGCAGAGGATAAATTCTATTCAGGAAAGATCAAATAACAAAGATAAATCATTCATTCAGTTTAAATCTACTCCCAATAAGTCCATTTTAAAATCTAAGAATGTGGATTATCAGAGTGGCGAATCTGATGTTTCAGATGCAGAAACTGCCTCTACCTCTCATTCTGTATCTTTTGTCAATACATTTGAGAATGATGATCATCGTGGTCGTGGAGCTCCATCCAGGGGGCGAGGGAGGGGTGGACGCACCTTTTGGGGTCAACCACCTAGGTCCCAGGATGCTTTTTCTTATCAAAATGTTAATCAACAGAGACAGCAACAGCAACAACCAAAATCTTTCCCTTTATTTCAAAAGGACACAAGAGAATCAGAAGAGGGAGGAGGGGGGGGAGGAGGAGGGGGCTACAGGTCCGCCTCCAAAAGGAAGAAGTTTTGAATGATATATCTAATGTTATAAATATTTCAGGAACTGCTCTCTCTCCTACAGAGTTGTCACTACTGGATAAAGGCCTAAAATTTTCACCTTCAATGAACTTTAATTTGTTCGAAACCACTATTGATGTGTATAAGTTTGTTCGGAAATTATCCTTGAAAAAGTTTTTTGACAATTTTATTCCAAATGTTACTAGGTCGACCGGAGATGAGGATTTAGATGGGGGGCCATCACACGCTATCGAGAGTGATGTCCCCTCATCCGACTCTGTTCCTCCGGTATCTATTGCTTTACATACATTTAATGATTTTTGTACCCTGCAAGATATGAATGATCTTTTATCTGAACAGACGGTTGATGATGTTAATATTCCTACATTTTCTGAATGGAATTCAGGCCTAAAAAGGAGTTCTGTGTTCTACCCCACTCATGTCAAGGGTCAATTTCTGACTATGTTTGAAAATCTGGTTATAAGAGACCTTCGTCTTCTAGCTCAGGGATTTTCCCTATCCTATATAGATCATGACAATTTGAATCAAAGTGAGCGTTTAGCTTTAAAATCTTTGAAAAATAATTCTGCATTGGTCATTAAGAGTGCGGACAAGGGGGGTGCGGTGGTGGTGCAGGGCAGAGACGGTTACATCAGGGAGGCATTACGCCAACTGGATGATGGCCGGTCCTATCGTGTACTATCCGCCGACCCCACACCGCAATTCTTGGAGTTCCTTGTAGAACTGGTTGACTCAGGTGTTATTATGGAAGTTCTGTCGAAGGACGAGGTTAAATTCATTATTCCATCTCATCCCATTATTCCTATCTTCCACCATCTCCCAAAGATCCACAAGACATTGGTCGACCCTCCAGGTCGTCCCATTGTCTCTAGTATTGGATCTTTGGGAGATGGTCTGTCAAGATATGTTAATGGTTTTCTTCAGCCATTTGTTAGGAAATTGCCCTCATTTATACGGGACTCTGGTGATCTTCTTGATCAGATCAAAAATGTTAAATGGGGTAATGATTACCTGTGGGTAACACTTGATGTTACCTCTCTGTATTCTGTTATACAACATGACCATGGTTTGGCAGCGGTCCGCCAATTTATTGAGATACCAGAAATATCAATCTTTCAATCGGCTTTTATTTTGGACGCTATACACTTTTTACTCACGCACAACTTTTTCACATTTAATGGTAAGTTTTATTTGCAACTTATTGGCACTGCTATGGGTACAAGTTTTGCTCCTTCTTTTGCGAACTTATTTATGGGATGGTGGGAAGCACTTTTTATTTATTCGAGCACTAATTTATTTCGTCACAATATTGTTTTTTATAAAAGATTTGTGGACGACCTAATTATTATTTGGAGGGGGGATGTCACTACACTTCACACTTTTGTATCTTATCTTAATAATAATCTTTATAATCTAAGATTTACATTAAATTTTCATTTCCATCACATTGAATTTCTGGATCTACAATTATTTGTAGACATAGACAAAAAAATCCAAACGGATGTTTATAGGAAGCAAAATGCCAGGAACACCTTTCTTAGGGCGGACAGCTGCCACCCATCCCATGTCATAAAGGCCATACCAAGGGGACAGTTCCTCAGACTGAGAAGGAATTGTTCCACTATGAGTGGTTTCCTTTCTCAGTCTGAGGAGCTTACAAGGAGATTTTTGGAAAGGGGATACCCCAAATCACATTTAGCAATTGCATTTGAAAATGCATTACATACAGAGAGAGCATCATTGTTGCCCACACATCCAATTGAAGATTCTCGCCTTGTTAACAATGTTAAGACAATTGGTATTAAACAGGACTCACATGGACTGACAGAATCAAAAAACAAATGTCCTCTTTTTATTTCACAATTTAGTAAACAAAGTGGAAAAGTAAACTCTATAATTTCAAAACATTGGAATGTCTTATCCATGGACCCTGTCCTTAAAAAATATGTGGATTCTGGTCCTACTTTTGTATATCGTAGAGCGAGAACAATTGGATCTCATGTTTCACCAAGTGAACTCAAATCTTCTGGTCTCAAAAAAACTTTTATCACTAGGGGTTCCTTCAAATGTGGCTCTTGTAGTGCATGTAAACACATGAAGCCTGCCAAAAGTTTTTTCCAGTTTGCCTTGCCACCGCCACATGGTGTGAATATATTACCAAATAAGGAATTTAAGATTAACAGTTTTATAAATTGTAAAAGTCAATTTGTGATTTATCTAATAACATGTGGTTGTGGCAAGAGGTATGTGGGGAGGACGACTAGAGCCCTTAAGGTCAGGATGTTAGAGCATTTAAGGCTCATAAAATTGAGAGACACTAATCATCCAGTCTCAAAACATTTCACTGAATGTGGTCAGGGAGGAATTAATAATTTTTCCTTTTTGGGGATTGAATCAGTTATTTCTAAATCTAGAGGAGGTGATCATATCAACCTTCTGGACCGTAGGGAGGCGTATTGGATCTTCACTCTCCAAACGCGCTTCCCTATGGGCTTGAACATTGACTGGCAACTAACACATTTTTTGTAAACATTTTTGTGATAGACGTATTATGGTGTAATTAGTTGGTAATACAGATTAAATAAGCTAATTGTCATTATATTGGACATTATATTCTTGTCATTATAACCTTTGAACCTATGCCTTATCATGCAAATATTATGCTAATATGTAAGCTTAAATTGTTCTTTGATGTATCTTGTGGATAATACTTCATATTTTATAATGGTTGTATTTCCCTGGTTCCTATGATTTAGGTACACAATCTGTGTTATGCAGTATGTATGTGTAATATGTCTTTAAATTTACTTTTCTTGCACATTTTTTTAATCATGTCTAGAGGTTTTTATTTTTAACTTTTTTTTGTATATAACTTAGTTGCAACACAGCTAGTTTTTTAATCCACCTTGTTAATGTTTTTCCTTGATATAATAGTACCCTTTATTAAGCATTAGTTTAGTTTAATATAGCTTTATTTCGTTTAAATATGCTTGTCCAGTTAGCAGCAATGTATTTTGTTCTGCTGGAATGGTCAATAAAGCTTTGTTATTGTGTTCCTATGTTTGCCCACATCCAAAATGGCCACACTGCCTTTGGTACTTCCTTTTGCCCTTAGATCGGCACTGAGTCGCTCTGTTATGACGTCATCAGGTTCTGATTTTTGGCGCGAAATGGCCCACAGGTAAGAGGGTATATAATGGATGTTATCACATTGTGTTTTATCCTTGAAAAAGAACGCTGCGACGTTCGAAATGCATTGGATGGGTCTTTTGCCACATTAAAGTGCCCTTTTAATCATTTTTTTGTTCTGGTTTTTTCCTGCTCCGTTTGTGCTGGTGCGCTTTTTGGTCTCCCTTTTCCCTGTATTGCATTGAGTAGCTGCACAGCTTGCCTGCCTGCCCTACCAGGATGTGAGTATTTGCATATTTTTCAGGGGAACCTGCCAATGAGACATATGGTGAGTGGGTTGCACCACACACCACCTGTCTTCAGGAGGATAGTACCCATTATATGACACAATAGGTACTATATCAATTGTTAGTACCCTGGTACAGTGGTCTGGCTTATTATCATTTTGAGATATACCTGCATTTGAGCGCTTCAGCTATTTTCCATATTGCAATATATACAGGTTGGAGCCGCACATGCATAGGTTTTTTGGAGCTTAATCTTTGAATTTAAAAGGAAGATCCCTAATTTTTATATTTTTGCTTTTTATACACTTTTATAGTTACTTTTTTGTGGCTTCAGTACCCCCTTTGTGTTCCATTATATTGGTATGGAGGAACCAGGGGATAATATGGATGAATTAGAAGATATTTCGGATACTTATTTTTTCAACACTTGTGATGATACACAGAGAAAAAAACAAGCTTTACGTGTGTTTGATAACATTGTGGATTTGGATACCACTGACATCTCTGATCTCAAAATCCACTTTCAAAAATTGGAAAGTTTATTGATTCATAAGAACCGCTTATGGTGGGACATTATAAGCCTGGAGAACTATGCTAAATGTAAAAGGATCCCAAGAGGACTAAGGGTTAAAAAAGCCCCCTCCTTTGGTTTTCCGGATGTGGATTTTGAAAATAGATGGGTGACAGCCCTCAATGACTGCTCTTTTCGTTTGATGGAGTTAATAGTGTTTCAGAAAATGAAGGAGAAAGATCAGCTTGATATTCAAATCACAGAACTGCAAAAAAACCTATACAGTTTCAAAGGTATAAAGGGCTTTAAGGAATTTGATGTTATTCTCTCCAAAACGGTAAAAAATGTGGAATGTGGTATTATGTCTAAAAAACAAATTAAATATGATCGGGACAGATATGACTATGAAAAGAACCAGGTTTACCATTGGCAGAGGATAAATTCTATTCAGGAAAGATCAAATAACAAAGATAAATCATTCATTCAGTTTAAATCTACTCCCAATAAGTCCATTTTAAAATCTAAGAATGTGGATTATCAGAGTGGCGAATCTGATGTTTCAGATGCAGAAACTGCCTCTACCTCTCATTCTGTATCTTTTGTCAATACATTTGAGAATGATGATCATCGTGGTCGTGGAGCTCCATCCAGGGGGCGAGGGAGGGGTGGACGCACCTTTTGGGGTCAACCACCTAGGTCCCAGGATGCTTTTTCTTATCAAAATGTTAATCAACAGAGACAGCAACAGCAACAACCAAAATCTTTCCCTTTATTTCAAAAGGACACAAGAGAATCAGAAGAGGGAGGAGGGGGGGGAGGAGGAGGGGGCTACAGGTCCGCCTCCAAAAGGAAGAAGTTTTGAATGATATATCTAATGTTATAAATATTTCAGGAACTGCTCTCTCTCCTACAGAGTTGTCACTACTGGATAAAGGCCTAAAATTTTCACCTTCAATGAACTTTAATTTGTTCGAAACCACTATTGATGTGTATAAGTTTGTTCGGAAATTATCCTTGAAAAAGTTTTTTGACAATTTTATTCCAAATGTTACTAGGTCGACCGGAGATGAGGATTTAGATGGGGGGCCATCACACGCTATCGAGAGTGATGTCCCCTCATCCGACTCTGTTCCTCCGGTATCTATTGCTTTACATACATTTAATGATTTTTGTACCCTGCAAGATATGAATGATCTTTTATCTGAACAGACGGTTGATGATGTTAATATTCCTACATTTTCTGAATGGAATTCAGGCCTAAAAAGGAGTTCTGTGTTCTACCCCACTCATGTCAAGGGTCAATTTCTGACTATGTTTGAAAATCTGGTTATAAGAGACCTTCGTCTTCTAGCTCAGGGATTTTCCCTATCCTATATAGATCATGACAATTTGAATCAAAGTGAGCGTTTAGCTTTAAAATCTTTGAAAAATAATTCTGCATTGGTCATTAAGAGTGCGGACAAGGGGGGTGCGGTGGTGGTGCAGGGCAGAGACGGTTACATCAGGGAGGCATTACGCCAACTGGATGATGGCCGGTCCTATCGTGTACTATCCGCCGACCCCACACCGCAATTCTTGGAGTTCCTTGTAGAACTGGTTGACTCAGGTGTTATTATGGAAGTTCTGTCGAAGGACGAGGTTAAATTCATTATTCCATCTCATCCCATTATTCCTATCTTCCACCATCTCCCAAAGATCCACAAGACATTGGTCGACCCTCCAGGTCGTCCCATTGTCTCTAGTATTGGATCTTTGGGAGATGGTCTGTCAAGATATGTTAATGGTTTTCTTCAGCCATTTGTTAGGAAATTGCCCTCATTTATACGGGACTCTGGTGATCTTCTTGATCAGATCAAAAATGTTAAATGGGGTAATGATTACCTGTGGGTAACACTTGATGTTACCTCTCTGTATTCTGTTATACAACATGACCATGGTTTGGCAGCGGTCCGCCAATTTATTGAGATACCAGAAATATCAATCTTTCAATCGGCTTTTATTTTGGACGCTATACACTTTTTACTCACGCACAACTTTTTCACATTTAATGGTAAGTTTTATTTGCAACTTATTGGCACTGCTATGGGTACAAGTTTTGCTCCTTCTTTTGCGAACTTATTTATGGGATGGTGGGAAGCACTTTTTATTTATTCGAGCACTAATTTATTTCGTCACAATATTGTTTTTTATAAAAGATTTGTGGACGACCTAATTATTATTTGGAGGGGGGATGTCACTACACTTCACACTTTTGTATCTTATCTTAATAATAATCTTTATAATCTAAGATTTACATTAAATTTTCATTTCCATCACATTGAATTTCTGGATCTACAATTATTTGTAGACATAGACAAAAAAATCCAAACGGATGTTTATAGGAAGCAAAATGCCAGGAACACCTTTCTTAGGGCGGACAGCTGCCACCCATCCCATGTCATAAAGGCCATACCAAGGGGACAGTTCCTCAGACTGAGAAGGAATTGTTCCACTATGAGTGGTTTCCTTTCTCAGTCTGAGGAGCTTACAAGGAGATTTTTGGAAAGGGGATACCCCAAATCACATTTAGCAATTGCATTTGAAAATGCATTACATACAGAGAGAGCATCATTGTTGCCCACACATCCAATTGAAGATTCTCGCCTTGTTAACAATGTTAAGACAATTGGTATTAAACAGGACTCACATGGACTGACAGAATCAAAAAACAAATGTCCTCTTTTTATTTCACAATTTAGTAAACAAAGTGGAAAAGTAAACTCTATAATTTCAAAACATTGGAATGTCTTATCCATGGACCCTGTCCTTAAAAAATATGTGGATTCTGGTCCTACTTTTGTATATCGTAGAGCGAGAACAATTGGATCTCATGTTTCACCAAGTGAACTCAAATCTTCTGGTCTCAAAAAAACTTTTATCACTAGGGGTTCCTTCAAATGTGGCTCTTGTAGTGCATGTAAACACATGAAGCCTGCCAAAAGTTTTTTCCAGTTTGCCTTGCCACCGCCACATGGTGTGAATATATTACCAAATAAGGAATTTAAGATTAACAGTTTTATAAATTGTAAAAGTCAATTTGTGATTTATCTAATAACATGTGGTTGTGGCAAGAGGTATGTGGGGAGGACGACTAGAGCCCTTAAGGTCAGGATGTTAGAGCATTTAAGGCTCATAAAATTGAGAGACACTAATCATCCAGTCTCAAAACATTTCACTGAATGTGGTCAGGGAGGAATTAATAATTTTTCCTTTTTGGGGATTGAATCAGTTATTTCTAAATCTAGAGGAGGTGATCATATCAACCTTCTGGACCGTAGGGAGGCGTATTGGATCTTCACTCTCCAAACGCGCTTCCCTATGGGCTTGAACATTGACTGGCAACTAACACATTTTTTGTAAACATTTTTGTGATAGACGTATTATGGTGTAATTAGTTGGTAATACAGATTAAATAAGCTAATTGTCATTATATTGGACATTATATTCTTGTCATTATAACCTTTGAACCTATGCCTTATCATGCAAATATTATGCTAATATGTAAGCTTAAATTGTTCTTTGATGTATCTTGTGGATAATACTTCATATTTTATAATGGTTGTATTTCCCTGGTTCCTATGATTTAGGTACACAATCTGTGTTATGCAGTATGTATGTGTAATATGTCTTTAAATTTACTTTTCTTGCACATTTTTTTAATCATGTCTAGAGGTTTTTATTTTTAACTTTTTTTTGTATATAACTTAGTTGCAACACAGCTAGTTTTTTAATCCACCTTGTTAATGTTTTTCCTTGATATAATAGTACCCTTTATTAAGCATTAGTTTAGTTTAATATAGCTTTATTTCGTTTAAATATGCTTGTCCAGTTAGCAGCAATGTATTTTGTTCTGCTGGAATGGTCAATAAAGCTTTGTTATTGTGTTCCTATGTTTGCCCACATCCAAAATGGCCACACTGCCTTTGGTACTTCCTTTTGCCCTTAGATCGGCACTGAGTCGCTCTGTTATGACGTCATCAGGTTCTGATTTTTGGCGCGAAATGGCCCACAGGTAAGAGGGTATATAATGGATGTTATCACATTGTGTTTTATCCTTGAAAAAGAACGCTGCGACGTTCGAAATGCATTGGATGGGTCTTTTGCCACATTAAAGTGCCCTTTTAATCATTTTTTTGTTCTGGTTTTTTCCTGCTCCGTTTGTGCTGGTGCGCTTTTTGGTCTCCCTTTTCCCTGATGCCTTTAATCCCTGATGAAGCCTCAGCAAGTGGTAAAATGCCTTGGATCTGAATGAGAATAAGCTGACTTGCTTGCCACTTAGATACAGCGAGAATTAGCTCTGCTTTCTCTGCCCCTTAACATCGGTAAGAAATATTTCTGGCACTGATCACAACATTGTTGTGACTGCAATCACTAAGGAATCCATGCTACCAGAGCCACAGCAGTGAAGGATGCTTCACTTCAGAGGTTACATACACAATATATTAGATGGCGCTCTAACACTATACTTCAGTGCAAATAACAGTGATAAACAAATATAATATAAATTATAAACTTCACCGTGCAAAAAAATAAAAGTAAAGACACTCAAACCCTTCTGGGACTGTTTCAAGGTCCTCAAACGAGATAGTGGAATGGAGTCAGGGGAGCGTCAATACCTGGAAAATATACAAACTACCATAGTGTATACTGTTTGGCAATATAAATGTGGTAATGCTCCAAGGAGGTTGTCTATACAGAGAGCCGCCTCTCCCTGCAAACTGTCACAGGCGATCACACTGTTTTTATTTAAATGTGAATACTAGTGTGTGGGAGCAGGGGTCTCAGGAGCTGAACAGCATTAATTTCAGGTTCGGGGACCCCCTGCTTCCCGAGACACAGGACCCGGTATGGGGTGCCGGTATCTCCTATGCGTTTATATGTGCCGGTCACGTAACGCAGGAGATTTAAACATTGCATGGGCATACTGGCACCTCATGCCAGGGCCTTCAACTCGGGAAGCAGGGGGTCCCCGAGGCTGAAATCAATGCGGTTAAGCTCAGGAGACCCCCTACTCCCGCACACTAGTATTAAAATTATTAGAAAAACACCTTCATTAACTTAGTGGCTAGTCGCTAAGGCAATGAACGGGTTAAATCAGAGTACCCTGTTTATTGGGGCCAGAGGGGTTCTATGAAGGGAGTAGTTGCCCCAGGGTGCATGGTTAGACCTGCTGGGAAGGTTGCGGTAGATGTTAAGCAATTCACTACCATAGTGGTGGGAACCGCAATGGTAATAAAGGGGTTAACCACTCCTGCTACCCACCCGAGAGGCCTAAGCACCCACACTTGCGGCAACTACCCCTTTTACCCTATCCCTCTACCCCCAAAAACATTAAACAACACAACAACCCTACTATCCACCTCCTCTACCCTCAACTAACCCCCCCCCAACACATACAGTACTATAATGGGCAAAATTACTATAATCCAGATATGGATAATGTATCGCCTGTATGCCCGCAGACCTGGCCAGTCCCGAGTACTGAGGTGGGAAAGGGTATAACACGCACCCACAGCAGTGAGGGCGTGCCCGGAGTGTGGTAAGTTGCGTTGCCGGGCCTGGTGAGTAAGGGTTAACGTTATACTTGCTGAGTCCGATGTGCCAGAGGTCGGAGGGTAATGTCCAAGAGCCAGAGTTCATGGGTTGAGAGAGCAGCGTAGTGATGTCCGAAAGCCAGGGTTCAAGGGCAGGAGAAGGCAGCGTAGTCAAGTCCAAAGCATTGTTCGTGTTCAAACCAAAGGAATCCAAACAGGGGCAGGGACAGGAACCAGAGTTGAAACAGACAAGGGAGCTAGGCATAGACACTGCACACACAGGAGCTACAGGAAAGCTATGCAGAGCAAGGACTGAGAGAACAGAGTGAGGTTATATAGGAAGAAGGGCCAATAGGGGTGAGAGGTGGAGCAGAGGTTTGAGTGGGTAATTACAGGGATAGGTCAGTGTGAGCAGGGGAGAAGACAGGGAGGTAATCCAGGGTAATAGCCTGCAACCGACGGGGGGCGGAGCCAGTGCCTGGGGGCAGCTGATATCTAGAGCGGGTGCGCGCGCCTTCTGTAAAGTTGTTATGCGCGTTCACCGTGCGTGTACCAGAGCGTGGAGGGTGCATCGCGGAGGAGACATGTACGGTAAGGGCTGGTATGACAGAGGCACGCTGAGGGGCGTGTGTCACTTGATGAGTGACAAGCGATCGGGAGCGCGCGCGCCCAGTGAGGGAACCGCGCAGGTGCCCTGAACGTGTGCCCGGGCGTGTGGACAGTGCCGCGGAGGGATGGGTCAAAGAGGAGGAGGAGAGAGAGTGGGGACGTAGGGAAGTGGGACAGCCAGCCGTCGTGGGACCTGGGGTGATGGGGACACGCTGGGAAGCGCGAGTCTCCCGATCCGTTACAGATAATAGCTCATTTTCCCATTCAAAATAAAACATTATCCAGCCAGCATAAAGTAAATAAAACTTCTACTTACCCCTGCCAGGATGAAGGCCGTCCTCATCACCATGCTCCGTGTCCATGTCCTCCGTGGGCAGCAACAGTACAATACAAAAACAAACTAATGGCCACTAACCCCTTAATCACCTTTGCGGTTAGTAACCGCTATAGTAATTAAGGAGTTAACCTCCCTCCCCCGCTACCCTCACGAGAGGCTTAACCACCCTCCCCAGAGCAACAACCCCCACCCTCTACCCATTGATTGGCATAGTGGTACACATGAATTTCATTTAAAAGAAGATTTTATTCATTAGCCCCGTTCCCAGTAAGTGTGTTAACTGTTTAAATTGTGTTAAATTGTCTTTTCCTGAAATAAATTACAATTTATTTTATATCCATGGTTTGCTCAATCATATGATCCCAGTATAAAAAGGTGTTGATAAACCTGGTCTCCCATGACAGTGTGTTGCTGTTTCTGTCTGCTCTGGGTTTTCCCATGTCTGTCTCCTCGTAGGTGCTCCTGTCTTCTGTCTCTGCATGCCTTATAGTTTCCTGTTCCTCTTTGCCTTTGTTTTGTGATCCTGATTCCTTATGTTTCTGCCATGACCTGATCTGACCTAACCTGTTCCTTAGTCCTGATTTCATATTAAAGGCCCTTGCTTTTAAACCAGCTTGCCCCAGTCTGTTTCCTGCTAGCAAGTCCAAGTCCTGTTCCCTAGTCCCAGTCCTGTTCCTGAGTTCCAGTCCTTTACCTGCTTCCCTGCCCTATTCCTGCCTTCCTGCTGCCTGTGACCCCGACCACGCTATCTGCCACATGCCTCTGACCTGCCTGTGACCCTGACCACGCCACCTGCCACCTGCCTCCGACTTCTGCCTTGTGACACCTGACAACGCTATCTGCCATCAGCCAGCGACCCTCACGAGTCTTGCTTGCTCTATGCTGTTCCAGCCACTGTTGTCCTACCCGCTCCTGGAGTCTCCCCCGTGACAATGGGCAACCAAAAAAATGAACATTAAAAAAATTCAAGCAAAATACCTGATTTTTTTTGTACATTCAATGTTTTTCTTACCTTTCATGCCTCAAGTGGTATATCTCACAATCCAATTGTTTCCAGTACCATGTGATGGCAGCCATTTTGTTTTAAGGATTTGACGTTCCCCTTGAAGATGACGCCACATCCTTAAACAAAAAAAAAAAACGCTGTTATGGTTTAGCATCCAATCGGATTGGAGCTGTACCATCTGACACTCAAATGTGACATCACAGTCCTGTCCCGTCTCATTTGAATGTAAGAAGACGATGGGAAAACCTCTGCCTATGGAATGGATTACAATTAAAGAAGAGAAGACTGAAAATTGAAGAAAGAAGAAAAGAAGTTACCTGAAGTTAAGCATTGTGTCACGGATTGAGAGCTTTCTGATGCATACGGAATCGGAGGGTGAAGACATCTAAAAGGTAAGAAAAACTTTGATAGTATGTAATTTTTGTTTTTCAGGTATTTTGATTGTATTTTTTTAATGTTAATTTTTTTGGGTTGCCCATTGACTGCCAATATGTTTATCTTTGTCCCTTTAGGGCTATAGATACCGTAAATACAGTGACAAGCAATGCATTTTTTGGCAAATGCATGTTTTTATTTAATTGATAGTTGATGTACTTTTGTTGATTTGTTTGTTTTTAAATTCTTGGTTATTTTTTGTGTTTGGTTATTAAATGTTTGTGTTTATTTTGGTGTTTGCTTTTTCTTTTTGTTTTTTTGTTGATTGTTTTTTATAATTCTGTTTTTTTTTGGTGATTGTTTTCTTTTAGGTTGTCTATTGACTGCCATAGTGGCTAATCATGCTCATATTATATGGTAATAAACACACAGATACCCAGCAAGCTCTAAGAAACCCACCAAAATTACCACAAAAAAATAAAAAAAAAAATATATATATATATATATATATATATATATATATATGTATACGTTTCAAAAGGAGTACTCCTGGGCGTGGCTAAATGTATACAACAAGAAACAAAGAATTCCAGAGCAACATCCAATGTGACAAAAATGCACAGTGAAATACTTATATATTGCTTGAAAAAGGGTAATTTAGTTAACCCTTTGGCCAAAGCGTATAAGTCTGTGAGCCACATCAAGACATGACCAAATTCACAGTTTATTAACTTTGTCCAGCTGGTCTCAGCTGTTTTGGAGGTCACTGGCTCCACCCTTCAATGGTTTAAGCTTGCCCCTTCCCACTTTCCAAGTAAGCAGGTTTTCTTTCATGCAGATGGTTGTGACATGTTCAATGCTAGGACCATTCTTCCTACAATTTTAGAGGTAAATAAGAATTTTAATCAGTAAGTGTTAGGACCTGTGAATTTTGTCATGCCTTGATGTGGCTTGCAGGTTTATACGCTTTGGCCAAATTGCAGCGTTACTACTGGCTGGGGACATCAGTGGCTGTGGCAGATTTCTGCTGCTCCTGTGATGCCTGCCAGCGAGTGGGTAAGGCGGGTGATCGTGTGAGGGCACCCCTGAACCCGCTACCGGTAATTGGGGAACCTTTCCAGAGGGTAGCTATGGGCATAGTGGGACCCCTCATGATCCCCAGTTGATCTGGCAAGCGTTACATACTCATGGTGGTGGACTTTGCAACCCGGTACCCTGAAGCTGTAGCCCTTGCCACCATCGATGCTTGGGCAGTAGCAAAAGCATTGTGAGTTATTTTCACTAGAGTAGGTTTCCCTAGTGAGATTCTAACTGATCAAGGGTTGCAATTCATGAGTGAATTGCTACAGTGTCTCTGGAATGCATGCAGGGTGAAGCACCAGTGCACGATCCCTTACCACTCCCAGACTAATGGTTTATGTGAGAGGTTCAATGGTACCCTGAAGCAGATGCTGCGAGCTTCCATAAAGGCTAAAGGGAAGGACTGGGAGATTAACCTACAGCATTTGCTGTTTGCATACAGAGAGGTGCTACAAGAATCTACCGGGTTTTCTCCCTTTGAGCTGCTATATGGTCGCAGGGTACTGGGACCTCTCGACTTATTTCATGAGGGATGGGAAGGAGAGACTACGGATGCTTCTGTGCTTCAGTATGTAGTACATCTCAGAGACCGGCTAGAAATGCTTATGGGGTTGGCACAGGCTAATCTCAGGGAGGCTCAGACCAAGCAGAAAGCTTGGTATGATCAGAATGCCCATAGCAGATCATTTATCCCAGGACAGCAGGTACTTGTTCTAAAGCCCACTTAGCAGAACAAATTAATGGTTGCCTGGTCTGGACAGTACACGGTTCTCAGAAAGATGAATGAGTGCAACCATGTTGTACAGTTAGATGGAGAGACAGGAAGAAAAAGGACCTACAGTATCACATTAATATGCTTAAGGAGTATTTTGCACCGAGTGTGGCATCAATGCTGGCTATTTGCAGCCCACCAATGGGGTACCCAGTGGGCAATGCTCTGCCTGACCTCCTAGGGGAATCTAGGAAGGGGGCACAGTAGAGCAGGTAGAGATAGGGTCCCAGCTCAGCGCACAGCAGAAGGTACAGGTAAGGGCTATGCTAGAGCAGTATAGGGTTCTGTTCGCGGACAGACCGGGAAGTACACATATCATCGATCACCCAGTGCTCACCGGTGAACTGAGACCTCTGCATAAGCATGCCTATCATGTATCAGCAGAGGTGAAGTGCAGTATAGAGAGGGAAGTAGAGGAGATGCTGGCCCTAGGGGTTATTGTACCATCCCAGAGCCCTTGGGCTTGTCTGGTAGTCCTAGTGCCTAAGAAGGATGGGACCACCCGTTTCTGTGTGGACTACCGGCAGCTTTATGCGGGAACAGTTTCAGATGCTTATTGGGCTATTGATAAATACAGTGACAAGCAATGCATTTTTTGGCAATTGCGTGTTTTTATTTCATTGATACAGACGAGCCAACGAGTATTGTAAAACTTGCCTTAAACTAGCCAGTTTACATGCTGGGTACATGCTGGGTACATTTCACTGACATTTCTGCAGAGGCTAATGGCCCAACAACTGTACAGAGAGACCTTGCTCGCACCCCTTGGTGGTAAATGCATGCTGCCTAGGGAGAGTAGCAGGTAGGGAAAGGTAGATGTACCTAAAGAAGGTGCATAAGATCCCTGGTAAAGGCGCACTGCGGACCTTTATATAATAATAATACGGTCAGAGGTGAAGAATATATGTATAAAAAACACTTTATTAATAAATGCGAATGTAATTAAAAACTGGTGTATACCCTCTAGTAGGGTGTACAGCTAAATAGGGTTACTCAGTGTCAATGTTCCTTTTGTTGATGTTGTATCTAGTAGTCTAGTAATGCTTTTGGAGATGTGTGTCTCTTATGGAGATGCTCTAAAAGTAATATATGCCAGAAAGATTCACAGGGTGTACAGTAATTACTATATAGGTTGTGACAAACGCCCCTCTTTTGTAGCGCTGACGTCTGTCTGGGTTCTTCCCGACACAGTCTTCTAGAGTTAATTATACAACAAACAGGAACATGCAATGTATTACGTTGCTTAACTCAGGCTTCTGCCTGCTTTATTTTCATCCAAGTAAGGTACTGCAGCTTTAGCAAGCTTTAGGTTAGAGGTACTCAGATATTTCATTCAGCAGTTCACACATTTCAGTGTTACAGTATTTCCCACATTGTTATTTTTAAGAAATAAAACCAAAATGTTATAAACAAAATCCTATCCCTTTCAGGGATCCAACTACAAATCAGAATCAGTCTCTCTAACAGCTGCTGGCCAACTAAACTGGTTCCCCAGCTTAAAACAATGCTCTCTCATTTAGGGTCACAAGATACAGCACAGTCTTTTAGCAACAGCAATAACCATTTGTTTTGTCTTATCTGTTCGTGGTGTCCAGGCAAATCCTCTGGTACTGTGATACTTGGAGGGGCCGTCCACCCCGAAACTGGAAACAGGGGAGCAGCGATACCCCCAGCCTCCAGGCTCTAAGGAGAGTGAAATGCAAAACCTCTGCTCTAAATACCTGTGCATGTGATTAGAAGAGCAGGTGAGGGAGAACTAGAGCCATTGTAATCTGTGGTCTGGATTTTCCATCCAGCTGCCTGAGTTAATGGGAAGCTGTGGAACGGATCATTTTTAACTATTCCTGCACTTTCTGACCTAAAATGGGGCAGAAAGCTGCCTAACATCTTTGGACTATCTCACAAGGTGTATCCATCGTGTGTAGTAGGAGTACATGGAATGAATGACACTTGAATACTTTTTAATTTATATTATACGAAGCCTCAAAAGGCAGATCTACTGTCTGCTACAGGGCGTAATAGGATAAAACATAGTTTTATAAATACAATGATGTTAACATAGCACTAGTGTGCAAATCTATCAGAGAAACCCAAACAACCAAGTCACGAGACGGTGTGTGCTGCTAACGTGAATGGGCTGCATCATCATCCCATTGGCTGTATATACTCAGAGGTAGGTCTTTATTTGGAAAGTATATTATCCTAATAGATAAACCATATTCATTCATATTCTCTACTCTAACTTTGAGCAGGCAAATAAGCTGCGTATGTTTAACGGTAAGTTGAATGGTAGTAGGTCTATTTTGGTGGCAAATACACTCTAGTCTCGTGTGGTGTTGAAGGTGTTAGCATTTATTTTTCCAGCGTGTTCCAGGAAGGATTAGTGAGGCTAGGTAAAGCATCAAAGAGAATGCATGGCATCACACTCTCATGAACTCCATATGCTTAGAGGTTGGTATACTTATAGCAAGTGTACACATAAAATTACAGTGGGTGGATACTATGGAGTTATATTGTATCCACACTAGGTATATTTAGCTCTATATCTAAGACTTGTGGTAGATAGATACTATGTATAGCTATTGTATCCTCTGCCTTTAAGAAGGCAGGCAAACTGTGTATGCTGAGAGATAAATGTCTCTGATAGCTGTAAATATCTCCCACTCATTTGTGCGTGTTCAAACTGCCGTAAGGACGGCAGATCAGCTGCTGCTTGTAAATGCTTAGAGGTTGGTATACTTATAGCAAGTGTACACATAAAATTACAGTGAGTGTATACTATGGAGTAATATTATATCCTCTGCCTTTAAAAAGGCAGACACACTACTGTAGGTATATTTAGCTCTATATCTAAGGCTTGTGGTAGATAGATGCTGTGTATAGCTATTGTATCCTCTGCCTTTAACACAGCAGGGGTTCCTGGCCGTCCCATTCAGTTTGAATGGGACGGCCAGGGACCCCCGCTGTTAATCCGATGGGCCATTAGCCTCTGCAGAAATTTATGAAATGTTGCAGCATGTACCTGGATCTTTTAGGAGATTGCCCCAGGTTTGTTTTAGAATAATCGTCGGCTCGACAGTATGTATTTTTGTTGACTGATTTGTTTAATTTTTGTTTTTTTGTTGTTTGTTTTTAAATTCTTGTTTTTTTTTTTTTTTAAATTCTGTGTTCTTTTTGGAGTTTACTTTTTTGGTTTCTTGTGTTTTGTTGGTGTTTACTTTTTTATTGTTGTTTTTTTGGTGATTTTTTTTATTTTCTGTTTTTTTGATGATTGGTTTTTCTACTTTTTTTTAGGTTGTTCATTGACTGCCAAAGTGGCTAATCATTCCCATATTATATGGGCATGGTGTAACACTATGCCAATCAATGAGTAGAGGGTGTGGGTAGTTGCTACGGGGTGGGTATGAGGCCTCCTGGGTGGATAGGGGGAGAGGGGGGTTTACCTCTTAATTACCATAGTGGTTACTAACCATTAGTTTGTTTTTTATTGTACTGTTGCTACCCACGGAGGACATGGAAACAGAGGACAGTGATGAGGATGGCCTTCATCCTGGCAGGGGTAAGTAAAAGTTTTATTTACTTTATGCTGGTTGGATAATGTTTTATTTTGAATGGGCAAATGAGCTATTATCCAAATAAAAAAGCAGGGAATTTTGAGAGAAGTTTAATTTGGAAACCTAAATTAAAAAACTCAAAAAAGAAAATTGTTACCCCTTTCATTACGCAATATAATAGGCAACACACCAAAATAAATAAAATCATAAATATACTTTTGCATATTTAAAAAAATGATTCTATTCTGAATGAATATCTGCCCGAGAGACCTCATTGTTTTTATAAAGGAATGTAAAAGATACTGTAGAATGACTCCAAGCCTTTTGAAAAGACTTGATGAAAGCAAAATTTGACTTTATAACAAACCCAAAGGGTTTTTGAAATACAGTAAATGCATAGCATGTAAATTTGGTAAAGAGAAAACTGATGTTTTTGAGTCGAATGTAACTAAAGACATCCTTAAAATAAAAGATTTAATAAATTGCTAGAGTACACTAGTTATTTATGTGCTGACATGCCCCTGCGGGCTGCAATACAATGTATGTTTACATTAATTTGTCTATTTGTGACTTCCAGTCCTGTTTTATCCAATGAACATTCCCTTAGGCTTATTGCCTTTAGATAGGATACTCTGTCAGTGCGTTTGTACATAGGTTGTTCCCTGTTCAATGCGCGATATTCATCGTGATGTCATCTTATGGGACTATTTGAGCCCCATCACTCCACTTAGAGAGATTACTACACCCTAGAGGAAGCTCACTACTGGAGTGAAACGCGTAGGGTGATTCTCTACACAAGCCTAAATCTCTCTTTTCATTCCTGGAAGCCTTGCGATCTCCTCCTCCCCTTCACTGATGTCATCCATCCGGAAACATGAATGCCAACTAGCGGAGAAGGAGACGACCAATACAGGAGAGTATGATCGGGATAGCGTGTCTTTTTAGACCCTGAGTGGCCTTACTGCTGGAGCTCTAGTGTATTTTACCCTATAAATAGATTTGCACTATGTCTTCTTCCTTTGTCTCGCCATAACCTTTGGGAGTTCACTTAACACCAACGCTTTCCCTGACACCACGTGAGCACCGTTTATTATTATCACTAGTTTTGCACTATGTGTATTTTTTTTTCTTTAAAGTTTTTTGCTCTGAAGACACAAAGGCATGTGCAAGCATAGTAAGATCCTATGGGGGGATAAAGTGCTAAATCCTGGTGTTGCAGGGTACACGCAACCACACGTGGGTTTCTTGCAAAAGCTTATTTATTGACCCTTAAAAAAATATAGCACACAAAAACAAAAACAGCTTCTTTTCAGCATAAAAACAGAAATTAAGTCCTGAGCAGGGCTTGCCCTTTCCCAACAAGGGCTGTTTAGATTTCAGCGTCACAATATACAAACAGTTCATCAAAATATATTCTGAAGACAGCAGTAATATTAGATCAGGGTTTCAGTCCTATCTCTCGATCAGCCAGCCTGCCTGTGTGTACAGCCGGGGTTTTTTTTAAACACCTTGATGAGGCAGCTGGGATCAGACTAATCAACTCAGCTGAGAGTTAACCTCCTCACTGCTGCACTACACATAAGTCTGCCAGGCATAGGGCTGGTGACGTTTATTCACCCTGTCACACCTGGCTATTTTCATTAGGTGGAAGAATTAAGATTTGATCACGGCTGACACATGATGTTTAAGGGTCAAGTGACAGTCAAGGACCACACCAAGATTCCGCACACGGACAGAGTTTAGAAGCTGGGAGCCCCCAAGCATAAAGCCAATGTGTTGACATAGCTGCAGTCTTGTTGTCTTCTGTTGGTGAACATCCACCACGAGCACTTCTGTCTTATTAGGATTCAACCTCAACCAACTGGCACTAATCCACTCTAGTAGATCAGATAAACATCTATTAAAGACTGATAATGGGTCATTAGTGCTTGGTGCAAAGGACAAGTAGATGTGAGTGTCATATGCATAGAAGTGATTACCCAGACCATGTTGTCTGATCATGTCACCGAGTGGCAGCATGTACACTGCAAACAAAATGCCCCTCCACATGACAGGGGCATGGATGCAGAGGATTACAGTCCCAAAGATATTCTCTGTGACCTGCCAGTGAGAAAGGATCTTAACCATCTTAGAACTGTGCCACCCAGACCACAGAAATCCTTCAGGCGCTCCATTAATATCCCATGGTTCCCAGTATCAAATGCTGCAGAGAGGTCAAGGCGTGCTAAGATCGAACTTACTGAGCATGTAAATGAATAATTAACCCAAATTACTTATTCATATATTATTCACTGAACTCTGATGCCCGGCACTATTGAGCTAATGCAAAAATATACAAACGGTTTTATCACCTAACCCAGACTAGCATTAGGCCTATCTTGACTATGTATATGATGGTCATTATATACACAGGATAAAACAGCCAATATAGAATAAGTGGAAAAAAAATACATCATATTAACATTTTAGAGTATACTCATATATGAACCCCTTAAGAGCACAAGTGGCAAGCTTGTCGGGGTTAACTCATGGCTAGTTGACCCTTAGGACTACTAAGGGTTTAATATAGCCCACCCTTTGCATACAGAAGAGACTCGCAAGCAATTGCATGGCAACTAATTATCCCAAACTAATCCATAGGCTATTCTATAATGGCTAATGCTGAACCATAACAAATGAAAATAAAATAACAAAATCAGATTGGAAAGGCATCAAGAATTCCACTTTCCACTCTTCATCTCTTGATGACATCAAAAATAAAACAAATGCCAAAGAATAAAACAATGCTGGCCAAAAATTGATCCAGACGTCTATGAAGTGGCCTCATTCAAAGCCCTATGGTTATCCTTAAATTGTATCCATCCAGATTGATAATGAACAACACAAAATGCACCAAATTATATGCACCCCCATAAAAGGTAAAATATACATAACTGAAGTACTTATACCCAGGCATGAAACTACCTTTTGGGATCCAACGCCGTTTGTCAAGAAGCTGGTATAACAGCTTTATCCCTGAGTTTTACATTATATAATATTATCTCAAACGCATAGGATTATATTCTCTGGCACTTACAATATGTTCTTTTGTTTTCCATACAGTATATGTAAGGGCAATCCTTTTACCAGCAGCATATTCCACAAAGGGAAGAGAACGGTCATATGTACAGTTCTCCACAAATGTTATTTTCCTTGCTGCATACTCCATAAGGGCATTTAATTATAGTGTTACTTTTGCGTCATAGGGGTAGTTTATTGACTCGCCTGGTTTCTGCTTTACAGAGCAGTTCCTTGAAGGTGTATGGCTACTCCCTTTAGGACAGAACCCCATACCTATTCTCCAATTAGGATAAAGATATAATACATCTCATTGTCAGTCTGTACATCAGCCTCCACTGAAGAGCTGGTTTGTCTATAGCTGACAGAAAGAAGAGATATGTGCAAGTTTTAGTATTTCACACTAGGGTATTTCTGCACCCACAGTTTACCTTAATTATAAGAGAACTCTGATACTGGCTTTGGTCAGCTTTTAATTGCACTGAATCACAAATAAGCATGTGCTTCATTTATTTAACCCCTTCAGGGAATTTTCACATATTTCACAAAGTTTAGTCAACAGGACATTAAGAAATTACATATATTAAGTGTAGGTACCTGGTAAACGGAGTCTACCCTGACAAGGTAGAATCATGTTTTGATCAAAAGATGTAACCATATGACTCCATTGTTACACAGACTAAGGTTCTAAATGTTAACATGTCATTAGTATATTTTAGACCAATTTGGTAGGAGCGCAGGATCTGTTCTTTTGTTTTCCATATATGTAAGGCCAATCCTTTTACCAGGAGCAAACTCTAATGGGAGGAACGCGGTAATATGTATAGACTTACATGCATTTATACCCTGGGTATAATGTATGCTACAGTATAATGATATTATATATACAAGTTTCCTCCTATGGTACATTGTCATATTAGATAACTAGTTGACGGTGACAAGAGCAGGTACTGTAGCTATTTTCCTGATCCAAATGACACTATTGTAAGATGTTCTACATAAGTATGTCTGTAGTCTTGGTTGCTGTTTTCTTTATAGTCTACCCTTTGTCAACTTCACTGCCAGTGAGCTTATCAACTAGTGTTGTTGAAACCATTAGAACTCATTCTAAGTCTAGCACATTTCAGCAATGTCAGTTCTTCTGACTATCTTTGCAGGTGGGCATCAATTTTGTTTTTGTAAACGGGGCTCAAAATACTTTCATCTCTGAGTCTCTAAATAAATGACTGCTGATGTATCTATACTGTAGTTCTGATAATACTAGCACAATGAGGACCAAAAGAAAGGGGGGGAAAATGAAAAATGTAAAGGAGATCAAGAAATAAGACTAGGAAGATCAAGTTTGGGCATCATGTTATCTTTCAACTCTTTTCCAGAAGTTAATCTTCCGTTTTAAGACATGAACAAGACTTTTATGCTTTGTTCATGAGCTGTGTGTTGAGAACTTTCATATGTTGTACATGTCACATACTGTATGCATATATTTTAATGAGCACAGCTTTATCTAACTTTTGGTCCTTTTGTCAAACTAAATTGTAAAGACAGGTGGAGAGTGGAGAAAGAGTGATTTTATGAGACTTTTACCCAATAGAAAACCAGGCTAAAAATAATGTAATGATTAGAACAACTATCATTAGCCCCACTTTAAAATGACAAGGGACACACCAGTTGGTTTGTGTTGCCATGCTGGGATAATGCTGCATACTGAGCCACTAAAAGTCATCACATCTACCTCCCGGGTCACCATTTACTTAAAGTGCAGTATTTTCACAGCAGGGCTCATTCTTGGGATGCATAATTATCAGACTTTTACAGTAGCCAATACATGGGAGAAAATTATCTCATTTTAGTATAGAAGTGCTTTATGGCACATTAGCCATAATTTTATACTGCGTTGGGTAACCTGCGTAATATGTACGTGTCGCATTAAACATTTTGTCTACAGAGTGAAAAATGATCATTGTGAAATGGAAAGCTTTATTTATACAACCATTAGGTGATGTTCAAACATACCAACATTGACTTAATATTCAATATTTATTCAAACTAAAAAATAACAGTGTTTCATAAATTATGGCAATGTAAACACAGGAAATGCAAGTGTACATATGGAAGAAATCACATGCCTTGTGGATACTAAAACAGCTACTGATGTTGTACTGCATGTCTAGTCACTTTGTATAACATGTAACTTGTGACTATAATGCTCTGGCATAGGTTTATTAACTAATTATATACAAAAATAACATCTGCCGCTTAGCAAAGTCTTTACGTCAAGTTATTTCATGATAATGTTTTGTTATCTTCAAATACTGTATAATGACATTATTTATGCCTTGGTTTTACTCCTAGCCAGACACTGAAATAGAGCTTTTGGTGGAAAGGAGAGGGAACTAAAGCGGGGTACAAACATGTTATTTAAGTCATCTATTAACTTGGCATATTTTAGGGCTTTTGTCCTATTTCAGTGTCTGGATAGGAGTAACACCAGGTTTAGGTATGAAAAAGAACGTAATTTTATTTCCCTGCATTAACCTTAACTGAGTCTAATGAATATGGAAAGCTTATGATGATGGTTAATTTGCATATCATTTGACTAGTATCTGTTATTTTTAATGTTATGTTTTTAACGTGGCATTAACCTTAGTTAATGTCATGTTATTTTCTTTTAGTGGTTATGGCGTTGATGTTAACTGAGTTTAACATCACATTAAATGGCCTAATGGAGCTTAATGAATCTGCTTATGTTACTAGGTTTTACTACATTTTCCTTACCGAGCCCAAGATTTCTCCCTACGGTCAGCTATGATAATGTAGGAACATATTTTTGTAGATATGTGTTTGGTCATTAGAAGAGCTGGTGATGAGCTGAAATTACAACTTTTCTCTTCCAGAACATGTTGCCTTCACCCTGTGCCCATCTTAGGAATCTTTTTGCCATAATAAAAGGATGGAATTTTAAATGTAGAAGGTAATGTGTGAAGAGAAGTCAGAATGCCCACAGGGCATGGGAGTGCCACCATGCCAGTCAATTTTTTTATTGTACTGTTGCTGTTGATGCCCACGGAGTACAAGGACAGTTATGAGGATGAGGACATCCTTCATCCTGGCAGTGGTAAGTTCCAGTTTAATTTACTTTATACTGATGATTTACTGTATGTTTTATTTTAAATCGACAAATGCACTATTATCCATATCTGGATAATAGTAATTTCCCCATTACTGTACTGTATGTGTTAGGGGGGTTGTTGTGGGTACAGGGGGTGGGTTGTGTATTGGTACAATAGGTAGTAGGTATTTTAATGTTTATTGTGGGTAGAGAGATTGAGTGAAGGGATAGTTGCCACAGGGTAGGTGGTCAGGCCTCGGTGTGTAGAGGTAAAGGTTAACCCTTTCATTACCATAGCGGTTATTACTGCGAAGGTAATGAAAGGGTTAACCCCTCCCAATGCCCACCTGAGAGGCCTAACCAACCATCCTGGGACTATTACCTCCTTCACTCACCCCCTCTGCCCCCAATAAACCTGGTAGTCTGTCTTAACCCCTTCATTGCCTTAGCGGTTAGCCGCTAAGGTAATGAAGCTGCTTACATTTTATTTTTATTTATAGTGTGCATGAGCAGAGGCTCTCCTGAGCTGAACAAAGTTGATTTCAGATTCGGGGACCCCTACTTACCGAGATACATGCCCCGGTATGGGGTGCCGGTATCCTTTTTCTTTGTTTAGATCCCACGTGGATTTTAACATGGCCGGGATACCGGCACCCCATACCGGCAGCCTGTAACTCGGGAAGTAGGGTGTCCCCCGACCTGAAATCTATGCGGTTCAGCTTCGGTGACCCCCTGCTACATTACTATAATGTTTAAAATTAAATAAACACCCGCCATCACCTGTGAGAGCCGCACAGTTAGAGTGATTGATTCAGCCTCTCTCTTACTGCACGTCTCTTACTGCGCGTCTCTTACAGATAGGCTGACCCCAGTAGGATTAACACAGCAGGAAACCCTGCTGTGTTAATACGATGGGCCGTTACTCTGCAGTGGTAAATTTTGAGAGAATCTTGGGCAAATCTCGAAATCCATTTCAAGAAAGATTTGAATAATGGCCACTGCATCTTTAACTTCTGAAATTTGTATACTTTGAAAAAAATATGGTCTCATTCACCTATACAGTACATCAGATGATGTGGCATCTTTTGAACGTGCTTCACCATTTGTTTGGATTCCATGTATAGGATTGCTGCATCCCAGAAGGCCTATAAAGAAAAAAGATACAAGTGTACCAAGGTATGTCTAATGATAACATTTATAAAGTAGAAGAAATTATCTTGACACAAAATAAAAAGATTGACATGTTCATAGCAATGGCAGTGAGCACTGGTGCTGGATGGAAATGTGGGAAGTGTCCAGCTAGCATGGACACCTCCACCGCTAGACACAATCTCATGGCTCGCCCAAAAAACAAGAAATGATGTCAAAGACTGCATGACCAATCCCTATGCGTTTTGCACTGGAGTACTTCATTAGTGTTAATCCATAGAGACGTGTTCCAACATATAGTATATACCTAACCCTCCATACTCATTTGCTAATATATGCTCAATCAATAAATGTTAAAAATATGAAAAGCTCATATTGAAAAATAAAAAAACAGGGAAGAGGGAAAAAGGATTTTTTTAAATATCAAATACAATTATTCAATTCCTAAAGGAAATTAAATAAGTTAATAGCCATAAATCTAAACTAATATTATATCTTCTTTACTTAATTTTTATTTTATTTTAGAATTGTAGTAAATCTTAATTAATTCTAATAAAACTCATATTCATATTCAATGTAAAAAAAATGTAAAAAAAAATACTGTACTAAGTGTATTACTATACGTATATTTATTACATTTTAAGTTCAATATTGATATAAATTAAAGGAAATATATTAATATATTGATGTATATCATCAACAATATATAAATTAAAGAAAAATAATATAAAGCTGATCATGGTTTCAATAACATTCAGAAATGCATATAAAACATGTAATAACAATATGAACACATATACAAAACATAGTTACATACAACAATAAACAAAATACAAATCTAACAAACCTAAAAAACAAGAATTATGAACAATTTAAATCTGGTAATTTAAACCCATTGGGTATCCCAGATGGCCTGTTGGAAGTAATTGTTAGAGATGCACAAGCCTGTTCCAATTCAGGACTAGATATTATAAAACATTTAAACATAAACTATTTGTCAAGTTCCAAGGACAAAAATAGTGTACTTCTAGTTGTTTTGGGAATATTGGCCAATCTCTTCAGTTTTCGATGACTTTTGAAAAAAAAAAAGGCAACATTGGAAAAGTTGGGTTCAAAGTTGTTCTCTAATGAAATATTTGTGGGATCGCTGGGAAGTTACATATCTTTACAATTTTTTTTTTCTTCACAAATATCAATTATTTTGACTGACTGACAGCTGTTATCGTCAGTGTTGAAGAAAACCTGTCTTGATATCTCTGATATAATGTACAGTATAATCACACCACAAACATGTATTTCACATGTGAATATTAACCCTTAACTGGCCGGGTGGTCAGCAACACATTTCTGTCCTCCCTAATAACAAAAAGGTTAAAAGATGATAGAAGTCAAACAGATGTATTGTAGGCATGTGCCTGTGGGGCTGCTGCCATCTTTAGACCCATTTCTTATATTTTAAATAAATCGGCTACTTACAGTACTTACTTGGTTGCTAGACACTTCTAGATATTTCATGTGACGTTACATTGCATAGTGTATAGCAGTGTTTCCCAACTCCAGTCCTCAGGGAACCCCAACAGGTCAGGTCTTAAGGATATCCCTGCTCCAGCACAGGTGGGTCAATCAGCGGCTCAGTCATTTTGACTGAGCTACCTGTGCTGGAGCAGGAATATCCTTAAGACCTGACCTGTTGGGGTTCCCTGAGGACTGAAGTTGGGAAACACTGGTGTATAGAAACAGGGGGCATGGACAAAGATATTCAGTGTGCCATCTGCTGGACACATACTGAATTGCAATGACATATATAAACCCCACAAATAAATCTGCTGGCTGACCGTCGCCGGCCTGAGAGAGAGCTCCTGTGAACAAAGTGTTATCATGACTGGAATCTCGCACCTGTCAAGGTACCCAAAACAGTGAGCCTGGTTACATTTGTAGGTCACATTTCCCGTTATCATATTTATACTGTCACGGCCCCTTTTATTCTCCAACATCTCCGATTTTGTTTGGGCATTTTTCTGAATGCCATGCACTTCACCGCGTTCATGTCGAGCCAGTGCTAATACAATGCACTATGATAAAGGCGGCCGCAGCATAAAATACCGGAACATACCGCATGAAATACTGCATCTGCCCGCGGTTTTTAGAGTTGCACCGATACGGCCGCACGAGGATAAAGGCCACTGTAATAAGACCTTGTTATGTCATCATAAGCAAATATAAAGCAGCTGGGTCTTATTACAATTTCACTTTTGGATATTTGCTTACTGTGTAGCACCTTTAACATTTTCATTTTTTTTTACGCCCCTGAGTGATACTAGCCATAATGTCTGCTTTGTTTAAAGAAAATTTGGGTGCATGATCTCTTCCAGTTACCGGTCTAAGTGGATAAAGAAGAGGGAGCTAGTTTTGAAACATATGGGCAAGCAGCTATTTCTCCGCAGCTGTTCGATCTGATTGACGTCCCCCTGTCTGAACTTACTAGTCATTTGCCATTTCATTAGCTGCCAGGGTTTCAATTTCTGCCTCTTGGAAGTTACAGCGCTTTGAACAAGTCCCTACAGTAATTGAATTTGCCACAGAAATAGAACGCTGGAAAATTTCATTTTCTTCCTTACATGAAAGTAAGCAGGCAGGCAGACAAGGCAGAGAAATATTCCTGCTGGATTCCTCTACCACCTTTTTTTTCCTCCACTAGATGGTCTGATGAATCCTTCCCTCACCGACTCGCATACACACAGTCACAAAAAAGGCTTTTTTTCCTAATAATCTCCCAGTGCATCAGCCTGTCACTTTGTAATTTTCTCCTAAATGCCTTCCACAAATAATGGTTTTCAAAATGAGCATTAACAGGCTTGATTACACGAAACTGTCCTTTTAATTTACACCAGGATTCTATTGATCACACAAGTGCAGATTAAAGTGTTCAATGAAGCCGTGATGAGGTATTAACCAGCTAAGGGTCCTCTAGGGGCCGCCGGGGAGGCCAGGAATATGCTAGAAGTGTACAGTTATTTCCCCGTAATGAAGTGGCACTATGCGCAGGCATGAAACGCTGGCAGGAAGAATAGATCGGAGATGATGAGCTCTTCAAAGTCATTTCTCGCTCTCTCATTCAGCCTCATGCCCAGATCCTCTTGCGATTCTTCTGCATTACTTGTCATGAAATGCCAGGATTTACTTAGCCGACTGATGCAATTTTTATGACCCTATTGCTTTTCCACCATAGTAATAGTTTTGAATCAATTAATCAATCCAGTGGTGCCATCAGACACATTGCCCTGAAGATCAAGCCCAGGTCATTCCATCAATTCACTGTGGTTCACGGAGATAGAGAAAGAAGCGGGGCCGTGTGAGCTATCAACTGCAAATGGCTTAGTAAACATGCTTTTTGGTGCTTTAACTGCTTCCATTCTGAATTTATAAACAGATAAGCATCATAAGCACAAGAAGTAATAGAGGTATAAAGAGAACCAGTACTGTAACTCCAATATCCAAATATTAGCAGATTTTTTTTAATTGTCACATTAACTCTGTCTGCAACCTTTCATCTTGTGATAAACCCACCCTTTTAGGTGACAAATGAAACTTTGCTGTAATGCAAAGTCTAGTAACATGTTCTAATTGTGTATTGATTTTATTGCTCAACATAAATACTTCCATGTTTCCACCAGGTAAACATACTAGGCTATAATAGTAATGTTTGTCCAGTTGCATTTAAGCAAAAATTGGAAGTGACAGAATAAATATTTTAAGACACATTTTTAAGAGAATTGCTACAGCGTCTTTGTCAGGTCAAATAGTTTTGGTAAACAAGAATTACCACTTACTTTAAGGTTTAAGAAATAAGAATTTCAGATAATTTGGAACAAATATTATGTTCCCTTTCTTTTGATCTTTTTTTGGCTCGGCTCGAAAGTGCATGTTGGAGTGTACTGATACTATGAGGAATTTCAATCAATGTGCACAATGGCAACACAAAAACATTGCACTGCTACTGTATGTTAAGCATAGATAAACACCCTTGAAATTCACAGAAATGTAACCTACAGTAAACTGGGAATTCCCAGAATGTACATAGAAAAGCAGTTGAATGCAGCAAAGGTCTGCAAGATATATACTGTGAGATGGTCAAAACTACTAAAAATTTTATGATACAGGCAGAGGACAGAATATATGTTAAATCAATAAAAAAAAGTGTTGTTAATCCTTAGAGTAAGGGCATTAAAAATATTATAGATTTGTCATAGGATGTAGTATAAAAACAATTCTCTATAAATGTGATAGTATGAACGGGGCTTTAAAAGACCTGTAAGGTGTATAAAAAAAAAACACATATATATAAACAGATTGATACTTATATAAATAGATATTTAGGACAGCTTTTGGCATATATCTGTTTAGGCCGTAATGCAACATACTCGGTCAAAACAGAGTTAATATGATATCCGGTAAAAAAACAAAACGAGTCATATTAATGCAATTTTAGGATGGTGTTCATCATCATTGCAGTAGTAATTTATCAGGTGTGATATTTGATCCAAAGTCGCGATGCCTGAATTAACGGGACTATTAATAAGGCATTAATTACTGTATCCTGATCGCTTTAATCATATTTCTATCATAGGTTTCTGTAATATCTATAATTACAGAATCCTATGTTAGAAATAACATTAAACTCTTTGATGGCGAAGGCTACCATAGGTACCAAAAGGGTTAATACAATAAAAAAAACTACGCTACTTTGTGGCTAGTAAACCATTGCTACGCGTAACCGGGTGTTAACCCCTACCTCCAATCCCCCAGGTGGCCGAACCAGGTGGCCGAACCACCCACCATGGGGCAAATACTCCCATCACCCATCTCTAACCCTATAACACCTTTTGAACGTTGCCTGTGAATATCAGGACCCTTGTCTGAGAGGTGTACCCTTCTTTGCCAATTACCGCTCAATGCATCAATCTCTAAGTGCTTTAACACACTTTTCCTCTGCAAGATAGGATGAACTTACAGATTACTCTGTTCGCTCTTTTTCTGGTTCTCTCAACTGACAACAACTGACAACTGCCTGCCCCCCTCCAATTCAATGTTGAAAAAATCTCAGACCAGATAATAGCTGTGTCATTCCATAAAACTTGTAGTACTTACATAAAGACTTTAACTTTTTTCTCTGTGGTGCATGGGACAGTAAGTCTTGCTACATCTGTATGTATGCATTTGTTGTGGTAGATTTTAAGTTTCAGTTCACTTTTCTACTTCATGAGGTAGACTCACTGTTCCAGGTGTTTGTTTTTTTTACAGACAACTCCTGTGTAAAAGTAACCACTGAGCCAGTTATCTACAGTATTGTTTTGCATCTACTATCCACTATTGTACGTACTGTATGTATCATTATGGCTGCAGGCTATGCTAACGCTCGTATGTTTGGGTGCGGGATTTTTGACTGGCTGCCCCTGCACATTCATTTTCACTGATTGGCTAATGGACATTCAATGCTTCCTCATCAGCCTAGATTGTGGAGTGTCCACATTATCTGAAATGCTTTCTGTTTTTGACTCGAAGCTCTCATTGTCACTGAATTTGCATCACTAAGAAAATCAACATGTTTTATTACCTGATCCAGCCAACGCAGGACCTGGTTTCCCACATGGACCTGCTCTGCAGTGGTTCTGATTGCATGGATGGGTCTCCCTAGTCACTTCTCACTGTTGATGGCCTGTTGCTTGTGTGTGAGCTGGGCTCTGTTCCTTGCAGTTGACTGCTTATATGCTACTGCTGCTGCGACCCAGGTAAGTTGGATTGGTTTGATTCCAATGGATGACCCTGAGTGCAGATGTTGATTGGACATTAGGGGGGCAAAATGGGCCTACGGATGGCTTGGAGAGAGGTTATGTGGTGCCCAGGCCTGTCAGTTATGAAGGGGGGAGCCCACATACAGTAAGGCCAAGAGGCTGTGTTAGGTACCAGGGTGACCATGACTGTCCATGACGTGCCTGCTAGAGTGAGGGGTGAAACCAAGGGAAACGGGAGTAAAGTGTACTGGTTGGCAAATGGGGGCGGGTTGGGGTGGAGAGGTGGTGGGATTGAGGTCAGGTTGTCATTTGGTGAGCTGTGAGAGGGCCTGTTTGCAGTAGATTGGGAGCCATGAGAGGGCTTGGGGGTATGTGGGGGCCACTGAACCCATTCAATAACATTTAGAGGTCTGAGTCACTGAGGAGTGGATGAGGGGGGTGACATGGTGGTTTAGTGTGGCAGAAGAGGACAGTGCTGATCTGGTTAGGGAGGGAACAGTGATGGTCTGATCTGTGTGCTTGTAACAGTGAGGCCTGGATGGGGGCAAAAAAGGAGTTTGAGGAGAGAGGGGGCCACAAAACATCTACGTAAAACATCTATGTGGTTTGGGATCTGGTGGATGACACAGAGGATTCCTTTCCCAGATGTGTTTTCATCCTAAGGGATGTAAGACTTCTAATCCAAGTTTATTCTCAAACTTTTAAGATATTTTGGACATTATATATGGACCATTTCTAAAAGGCGCCGGTTCGTATTTGTTACTTGTACTGTTTCTTTGATCTTGTTCGGCCAGTGTGGTAATCAGGCAGACAGAAAATACAAAAAAACACAGCGCACAATGCTCATAGTGCATTAAAAATTATATTCATAACCAAACAAGTGAGGTAAGTATTAAGCTTACATTAAAACAAATTAAACAGGCATTTCAAGGGTTAATGTTACCCATGCACCAATCAGGACGCCAGTGGAGATGTCATCGGTTTAGGCACACGTAGCTCTCCCTGTCACGATCACTCGATTTCAGGATAGGGCCTGGATGGTCTCCGGCAAGGTGGTATGCAGTTCAGCCAACTCGTGATACAGACGAGTAGTGTCCGTAGGTTAAGCAGTCTCTGTGGCAGAGGGACACACGCTGTTCAGCTCTCTGGTCCGGCGCTTCCGGGTTCGTGACGTCACTCGGCGGCGACAGCACATCGCGGTCTTTCTGAACACCGAGTTGACTTGCAAAGGAGGGGTGCAAAGTCCAGGGTTCACAGAGTGATTAATTCCTTTATTCCAACGTGTTTTGAAACCACAGGGATCTCTTCATCAGGGACTTTTGGCTTTTAATCGATGTAGCATTTAAATACCCCACGCCTGTCACTGATAGGCCCCTCAATTAGGAGTTTCGGCCAATACAGAGAAAGCGGGGAGGAGTCAAATAGCCCCATGGGTCACAACTATAAACACAATGCCATAGGCAACCTATGACAACAGAATAAACTTTATTGAACAGACAATAACACTCAAAATACAAACATCAAATGATGACTCTAAAATAAAGAGAAAAAAATGTTAAGACAAGAAAGTTTGAACATCTGCAACTGCACCTAAAGCTAAAAGGTGCAAATAGCATGGTATATCATTGAAAAAGAAGCACGAAGCATGAAATTACAATAAATATGAAAGCAATCACTTAGTATTAAAAAATTAAATTAATAAAAATATATATTAGTAAAAAATATATATTAGTAAAAAATATATACTAAAACCTACAGGGAGGATTAGGTTAGATAAACCCCTATCTTTATGGGGATTAATAGAGGGACCAAATATCAATATCCTCATTTAGACCTCCTGGATGCAAAGTTCTCAATTTATGTATCCAGAAGGTCTCCTGAATTGACAAATCCTTCACCCTATCACCGCCCCTTCTATTTTTAGGAACATATTTAATGCCCTTAAAGAGCAAGGAGGGGGGTCTTTGTTATGGTGCAGAGTGTAATGCTTAGAAAGACTATGTTTAAAAAGACCGTTTTTAATATTTCGTATAAGTTCTTGGATGCGCACCTTAAGTGGACGCTTGGTGCGACCCACATAGTGCAAGCCGCAGGGGCATTCGATTAAATAAACTATATGGTCAGAATTACAGTTGATAAAATCAGAAACCTCAAAAACTTCCCCAATTTTTTTTACACATAAAAGTTTTATTATCAGAATGCAAATGTTTGCACACTGAGCATTTTCCACATTTGAAGTTTCCAATAGGTTTACTACTAAACCACCTTTTTTCTCCCACAGAGACATCTTTAATATTAATGTCACTAGGGGACAAGGTGTTTTTCAGATTTTTCGCTTTTCTGTAAGTAAATTTAGGAAACTTCGAGATGTGGACCCCCAAAATTGGGTCATTTGATAGAATTGCCCAGTGTTTTTTAACAATTTTTTCAATTTGCAGAGTCATGGAATTAAAATTCGTAATAAAAGCAACATTACATTTACCCTCACTGTTCTCCTGTTTATTTCGTTTTTTAGTTTTTGGAATTAACATTTGTCTTCTATCCAATTTTCTTACCCTGTCCAAATCATCATTTAGTTTTTTCAATGGATAGCCTCTCTCCAGAAATCTGGAAGTTAGGTCACTAGCCTGTGTCTCAAAATCAGTATCCAAACTACAATTTTTCCTTAGTCTATAGAACTGACCACCAGGAATATTCTGGATCCAGTTTTTTTTATGATTGCTTGAGGCTAGCAAAAGATTATTTGAGTCGACATCCTTAAAGTAGGTTTTAGTAATGAGCTTCCCTTCATTTGATACCGTCAAACTCAAATCCAGAAAATTAATATCGCGTTCATTATCCAAGTGGGTAAAGGATAGGTTTCTATCATTACTATTAATGTAATTTATAAAGTGATTTATAGAACATTGATCCCCATCCCATATACATATAATGTCATCTATGAAACGACGCCAAATAATAATATTGTTTTTAAAAGGATAATTGTTGATGACTGTTCCATGGCCCTCATGAAATTGATCATATATGAGAGAACAAAGTCTCTGAAAATTATTGACAAAGAGGTTACAGGTATTATCAAATTACTTGAGCCACTTGTAATTGAACATGACTGCTCAGAAATAAAGCACGACCTCCACTTGAAGCTCGAGCATGCGGAGGATGAGATCTTGAAAAAGAAGCACGAAGGTTTTTTATAGGGATAAGTCTGATTATGACAATAACAGGCAGAGAAATTGGGCGAAGGATGTGGATAGAGGTAGACCCTCAAAAGCTCAATCCCAAGGAAGGGGAGGGAGGGACTCTTCTTGCTCTGTAAATAGATCTAATAATCCACCGAGACATCCCAAATCTTCTGCTCACCCTAATGATGGGGAATGGGAAAATCAGACCTATGGGGATAGAAGGGGGCCTCCAATATATGATGAGCATTTCCCTCCTCCAAGGTATGAAGGGCATTTTAGAAATCCTAACTATAAAGGAAGGAATTATATTCCCAATTTTAGGTATGGTCAAATGGATTATGAAAAATATGATACAAATAAGAACTATAGACCTAATAGACCTAGCCCTAGATATCAATCACCAGCTCAACATTCCCCATCTTATTTTTTAGATTTAGTCAAGCAAAGACACTTAGAACCACAGAGAAGGGAGGAGATTCTGGGATCTTCCCAAAAACCCCGATTAGGGAAAAAAAAGAAAAGAACCCTACCAGAAGAGGAATCAGAGGGGGGGGGCAGAACAAAAGAAAAGAGTTACGAGAAAACCTATGACATCACCCTCACGAGGGATTTTTAACTTATCTTCAGTTATTTTAACCACTGACCAAAGAAGGGTTTTGGACAGGGGCTTGATATTTTCTCGCTCCTGTGGGCCAAACTCATTTCAATTGTATACGGACCTTCAAAAATTTATGTGCAATCTTACTCTCAAAAGACACTTCATTAAAATAGATTTGGAAGGTAATGAAGGGCAAGGGGAAACAGTAGCAATAATTGATCCACCTGTGGCTGTTCAAAGTGAGATTGCAGATAGTGATGTAAGCCTTAGGCATACCCATTTTAGGGGAAAATCTAAATTTTATCCTTCCCACTCAAAAGGTCACCATATTGAGACCTTTTTTTAATATGGTCAACAATGATTTTAACTCACTGATTAGTAATACTAAATCCAGTGATATAAAACATAACCTCACAAAAAATGAAACATTGGCTTTAAAATTCTTAAAAGAGAATAACAATCTCATTATTAGACAGGCCGATAAGGGAGGGGGTGTCGTTTTACAAAATCGAAAAGATTATGAAGGAGAGTCACTTTGACTCTTGAACGATACCTCCTCCTACACCAGGCTTAAAAGAAACCCAACTGGTGAGTTTCTGAGTAAACTAAAAGGCCTTCTTGATCAAGCCCTAGTTTCCTGTGTTATAACTAAAAATGAATATGACTTTCTATATACCAGCTCTCCTAAGATCCCAATATTTTATCATCTCCCCAAAACCCACAAGTCAATAACAAATCCCCCTGGTAGACCGATAATATCGGGAATTCAAAGTTTAACAGCTAACTTGTCACAGTATGTTGACCACTTCCTCCAACCCTATGTGGAAAAACTCCCTTACCATTTAAGGGATTCCACTTCGGTACTCAACCTGTTGCAGGATCTGGAGTGGAAAGATTCGTATAGATGGCTGACATGTGATGTGCAGGCCCTCTATATGAACATACCACACATGAAGGGTCTAGCATCTGTAGACTTCTTTCTATCAGGTGATAAGGAATTACATCATCTGAACAGAAGCTTTATTTTGGATTCAATCCACTTCATTTTGAAACATAACTATTTTATGTTTTTGGACGAATTCTTCCTGCAGGTTTGCGGAACTGCTATGGGCACAAGATTTGCCCCCAGTTTCGCAAACCTGTATATGGGAGAATGGGAATTTGAGTTCATTTTGAACAATAATCCTTTTAAAAACAATATTATTATTTGGCGTCGTTTCATAGACGACATTATATGTATATGGGATGGGGATCAATGTTCTATAAATCACTTTATAAAATACATTAATAGTAAGAAAAGATATTGAGGTGGGGTCCCCCAATTGACTAGTGCTGCAGAGCAATTATACCCACTCATGAAAAATGAGTCACTGCAACCAGGTCACGTAACCTCTTTAGTACATGTTTGGAGCCTTAGGCTTTAACCCCTAGATGGAACACGGTCTAGCAAGGACAAAGAGAGTTGTCTGGGGGTAGTCCTAGGACCCTCCCAGACCTCTCATAAATGTCCTGCAATGAAATATACCAGTGAACCTGGGGAAGCTCCCAATTAAATGGTAAAGTACTCACATGTGTCCTTATGTGTGACCGGGTCTGTGTGCTCCTTAGCTGAGTACAGACGAGACGAAATCACCCTGTACCAGTGGGGAAAGGTGAATCAGCGGGCACTACGATGCAGGAAAAGGCTGTGGAGGCTGGACTGTGCTAGAAAAATGTTTCTTTATTCAGGCATGGATAAAAACAAGAGGAGGGGAGACATACCCCTGCGCCTCTAATGCGTTTCACCCACAGATTGGGCTTTCTCAAAGAGGATAGCATTACTCGTGCGTGAGCTACTGAAATACCGGAAGAAAACCGGACGTGACGTCACTCAGCCAATAGAATGCAAGTATGCCGCAAATGGCATGATGGGAACCTGCATTCATGGCTGATGTGCGTCAGCACGGGATTCACAGGCTTCAGTGTCATGCGCAATGGAGACTAATAGGTTAAAAACAAATGATATTCAGTTTGCAATCGAGTGTAAACGTAATTACAGATGATTTTGGTTAGTCTATAACCGCAAGTCCCAAACATGAAATGGCATATATGCGATAATATATACATCAAGATGTTCACTAGGTGATTTACTTCAGTAACTGCGGATAGCAAACATGTAATTACAATAATATATTAAAAACAAGTAAAGTCAAGGGTTAATTGTAAATATTTCCAATACATTAATATCGTGAATTCTTAACTTCCATGTATACTGCTGCGGCCGAGTTTATTCGAGCATTTGCCCGTTCTCGGCCGCAGCAGTAACCTGGCGCGCGCCGGAGGGTGCCGGGCGCGCGCCAAAGCAGCGGAAGAGCGCCCTCCGATCGGGGCGCTCTCCCTACCGCTGCCGGGTCCGCCGGGTCCCCCGGAACCCCCTGCCGCCGTCCCGCGTTCGCGGGACACCAGGGCTCCCTCGGGGAGCCCTGGACGTGCGTGCAGGGGGCGCTGACACCCGATGACGTGTGACCGCGCATCGGTGACGCGCGGCACGCCGAGGGAGTGGGGCTAGCAAGCCGGGGCATCCCCCGGCTTGCGGAACTAGCCCTGCTAGGATAAAGTGTGTCGGTAGTGTAAAGTAAATATTTCAAAAGTGTAATGTAATCATATTTGTATTCTAATTAAAAATAATAATGACAACAGTGCCAGTACAACTTATTTTCTATATTGATGCAATCATATCCATAAATTCCAAATGCTTCTTTCATAAAGCAATAATCTGTTTATAATCCAAAAAACCTTTAAATCATGATATGCAACACCAATTTGAACATTGATTGCTTCCTAAGTTCCTAGTTTCTCAGAATGGGGAGGGAAGGGGGGGAGGGGGAGGGAAGGGGGGGAGGGGAGGGGGGAATGGGGGGAGGGGAGGGGGGTAGGGGGGGGAAAGGGGGGGGAAGTGGGGGAGAGGAGAGAGGGGGGGGAGAAGGGGAGGAGGGGGATGGAAGGGAAACAGGAATGGGAAGGAGAAGGAAAAAAGAGAACACTGGTTTATGCATTACTGCCTCCGACAGCGACTATCGGTCACATGGAGTTTCCTTTTCTACTAATAAAACATTAAACCAATTTGAATACAGCAGTGACCATGATTCTGAATGTGGACAAGGATCCAAAAGTGAACAAAGATATGCACCATCATTGTTTTCTCAAACAAAAAACGATCAAGGACAAGGCGCTCAAAGGGACGAGGGCGCAGTCTCAAAGAGGAAAAAATACACTTAAACCTAGAAGATAATGTCATCAACATTTCGGGGGTGCCTCTTTCTGTGAATGAACTGTCGTTACTCAATAAGGGCCTAAACTTTGCTCCTTTTGAAAACTTTAGATTGTTTAACACCATTATTGATCTACAATGTTTCGTTAGAAATTGGTACTAAAAAAGTTTTTTCATAAAGATGATGTCATTGTGAATGATAACTTAACCAATGTCCCTATCACTACTCATTCTGTTATTTCTCAGGATTTGGAGTCAGTTACTCAAGATACAAACAACAAAGATGACGGTTTAACAACATTTTGTGAGTTATGCACCCTCCAAGATATGAATAGTCTCCTTGATGAGCAAACCACAGAGGAGGAGGGAATGTCTGTGTCCTCCTTTCTGGTGGGTTCTAGAGACTCAGGCCTAAAGAATCGTTCCAATTTCTATCCCTCTTATGTAAAAGGTCCACACATAGCCACTTTTGAGAAATTGGTTGAAAGAGACTTATTGTTGTTGGAAAAAGGTTACAGTTTCACCCCCAATCTCGGCAACAATATGACCAAACAAGATCGACTGAGTATTCAAAGTTTGATGAATAACAAAAATTTGGTCATAAAGAATGCCGACAAGCGGGGTGCAATTGTGATCCAGAATAATGTTAAATACAAGATGGAAGCATTGCGACAACTACAAGATAGAAGTTCATACAAAACCCTAAAATGTGATCCCACTGATGTATTTTTAGCACAATTAAACAACATTCTTGACTTTGGTGTCATCCTACAGGTATTGAGCGAGAAGGAGAGAAGCTTTCTGTTCGTCCAGAACCCAGTTATCCCTATTTTTCACCATCTCCCAAAGATCCATAAATCTCTGGTCGACCCTCCAGGACGACCAATAATATCGAGTATTGGATCTTTGGGAGATGGATTATCCAGATACATTGATATTTTTTTACAGCCACTGGTCCACAAACTTCCGTCATACCTTCAAGATTCCACTGATCTACTTAACTCACTTTCAACATTTACTTGGTCCCCTAATTATTTGTGGGTCACTTTAGATGTCACATCCCTTTACACAATTATTGACCACTCACAAGGTATTGCAGCAGTACAATATTTCCTTAATCACTCTTCTTTATCACCAGCACAAATCACATTTATTTTAGAATCTATTTTATATTTACTCACTCATAATTATTTTCTATTTGACACTATTTATTATCTACAGACACGAGGCACAGCAATGGGCACTTCATTCGCACCTTCATATGCAAATTTATTCATGGGTTATTGGGAGCACATGCACATTTTTAGTCACACAAATCCTTTCCGAAATAATATCACATTCTATCGGAGATTTATTGACGATCTGTTTCTAATTTGGGAAGGTGACACAAGGTCCCTGACGGAGTTTGTGGACCATCTAAACAACAACGATTATAATTTACATTTTACTTTTTCCTATCACCATCACAAAATTGAATATTTAGATCTACTGTTATACGTTGATTCATGTCAACGTATTCAATCTGATATTTGCAGAAAGTTAAATTCGAGGAACACATTTCTCAAAGCAGATAGCGGTCACCCCCGCCCCCTAATCAAAGGCATACCAAAAGCACAATTTTTTAGGTTGAAACGCATCTGTTCAAATGCAGATCAATTTGTGAAACAATCAAAAAAACTTGCCATGAGATTTTGTAACAGGGGATACTGCAAATTGGACCTACAGAAGGCTTTCGAGTATGCTTTTCATACTCCAGGTATAAATTTGTTGAAAAATAAGAAAAATCAGAGAAAACTAAATGGTGAGAAAGTTCAAACACCATTATACTTCATCACACAACACAGTCGACAAGCCAACTCCATCCGCTCCATTGTAGCCAGACATTGGAACATCTTGACACTAGACACCAAACTAAAACCATACATTGAGGAATTACCAACATTTGTATTTAAAAAAGCCAAAACCCTGTCAAACTATATTTCACCTAGTATGTACACAAACCCACAGATAAAGACTGGGGGTTTTGTTCCACCGACAGGTTTCTTCAAGCGTGGTTTTTGTAAAGTTTGTACTCATGCAAAGTCTATTAAGGTAATACAATCAAAAATTAATAAAAATAAAATCAGACTGAGGAGTTTTATCACATGTAATACCAGCTATGTGATATACATCTTGACATGTGGCTGTGGCATGAGCTACATAGGGAGAACAATATGTCCATTAAAACTTCGAATAATGGAACACATCAGAAGCATAAAAAACAGGGATCAAAGGTTCCCTGTGGCAAGACATTTTTTGGAATGTCCAAAGGGGAAGTTAGATCTCCTCACTTTTAGTGGGATAGAACACGCCCCACCCCCAGTCAGACGTGGAGATCGTCAGAACATCCTTAATCAAAAGGAAATGTTCTGGATCTTCACAATGGATACTAGGCAACGTTGGGTATTTTATAAATGTATTTTATAAATATGTTTTGTAAATGTATTTTCAGTAATGCATAAACCAGTGTTCTCTTTTTTCCTTCTCCTTCCCATTCCTGTTTCCCTTCCATCCCCCCCTTCCCTTCTCCCCCCCCTCCCATGCACCCACACTTACCCAGCTCCCTGCTCCAACTGCCTAACTCAGAGCCCGCGAAATGTATCTATTCCCTGCTGCCGGGAATTCTGGGCCCTCATTGGCCACACGGGAGCACTTTGTGTACTTGGCCCTAAGCCTCATGGGAATTGTAGTCCCGTGGAGGCTACTATTGCATTGGGGCCACGTGCACGAATGTATTGTGCATGTGCGACAATTCCGTAATGGCCACCGCAACTCCCGATCGCTACTGTGCATGCGCGACCACTGCGCATGCGCTCCCATACCACAATGGCTGCCCCCGCTAGCCGGGTGCGCCGCAGAGCCTCCCGAGCATCGGAGCGCTCCGTGCTCCGGCCCCCACCATTGCGGACAGCCGGCGGGTCCGTCGCTGACTCCGGCGGCACCCACGACCGCGCTGCAGGCAAGGAGGGGGGGTCTCTGGAAGTCCAAGGGGACCGGGGCTACATATTTATAAAATGTTTTACCAGGAAGTAATACATTGAGCGTTACCTCTCGTTTTCAAGTATGTTCTGGGCACAGAGTTATGATGACAAATAAAACATGGTTACAAACACATAGTTATACAAGTGAACAGGGTACTGTATACATTTGTGACAGAGCGTCCTGTTGGTGAGGGCAGTTAGACACATAGACAGAGGGTTCTGCTTAACTGGATTGGTTTATTAACCACAAAACAGCAACCAAACAATAGGGCTTTTTTAAGGCAAAACACAAAATAATAAAATAAACACCTAATCCTTTCAGGAGACAAACTACACTTTGCTGTGGCCCTTTCTAACGGCGCTGGCCAACTAACCTGGTACCCAGCCCAAAACATATGAAACAGTATTTAGAAAGACAGGGAACAATAGTGAAAGTCTTATCTGACAATGTTGCTGGTTCGGCGTCTCCGATTTCTCCCGTGCAGGCTTTGAGGTCCTGCTGCTCCCAGGAAGTCTTTTTGCCTTTCTCTGCTACAGGCTTCTCTGCTGGGGGAGGCTATGGGTTCCTCACGGTTTCCAGGCAAAATCTTCTGGTCAACAAGCCTGGATCCCTGGGGGCGGGAGCTCTGTCTGTGATCCTCCTAAAAGACTCCAAACATGGACACTCACAGCAGCTACTCCCTGCTTTTTATAAGTCTTGAAACAACAGTTTCACTAAATGACCCTTACTTATGATAAGAAAAACAGATAAGTATGTAGCGCACTTTCCCCACCCCCTGAGAGATGCGTGGCTATGGTGTGTGTATATGGTGCAATACCTGTGGTGCACAGGAGATCTGAGTATCCGCTACTGGGAATCTGGAGTACACCTGAGTCGATGTTCGGTCGGTAGCACCTCCACCTGCACAGGATTCTATGATGTAGAATAACCACGCTACATGACCCGCGTACAATAAAACACACACTTATGAAAGATAACAGTTTTACTGAACATAAATAACCTAGGATATATATATATACCACCAACCAGGCCACGCACGGCCGTACCCTCAAATGCTCTGCTCCCCCACCCAAGCTGTGTGTGACAGCGCTGCCCCACTATAGTGTTTGAGTTTGTGAACTGATGCTTTTGGTACCTGCCGGGTGATGCCACACCCGGGTGCGCTGATGCCACAATGCTGGGATCCACGGATCCGATGCTGATACTGCGAAGCCTCTGCCTCTATGTTCGGTGGGTCCCTCGTGGATTGTACCACCGTAAACAATGTCTTTATTAATGTAGGGCAATCTGTGTCCTGGACCACAGGCCGCAACCACTGTGCGGCATCTCCCTGTGTCCCTAAAACTAATATTGCTAAGCAGGGCAGGGTCCCTATCTGAGGGACAAGTCCCTATTGCAGCCACAAACTATGTGGGAGTCGGGCCTAGCTGTGGCATAATAGGGGGTATCTGGCCTAGTGCAGATGCCACTGACATCTGCACATATAACTTACTCCTTCCTTGTCCCAGCTCCAACTGCCACTCTCCTAACTGTCAGCTCAAACTTCAAGCACACCCAAAGTTCCAATCTCCCCTCAGGAGACTCTAGCAGCCCTATTGGCTGTACTGTGTCATGTGTTGTGCAGCCCCTGGGGCTGCTGGAACCTTTGCATGCACTAACCTTTTCTGCACATGCGAGCACACAAACAATATGGTGGTGCCCTTACTGGCTACCCGCCTGCAGCAGAGGTGAGAAGAGCTAAAGAGAGGACCGGGCTACAAGTATTTTACCATATTGGATGTAGATTGGTTTTTTTTGTCTTTTGTTGTATAAATAGAGATGCAGCCTGAAACTGAAACCATTTGTTGCAGGGTTTAGTTGTGGGTTGGTTATAGGTTGTGTGTTGCTGCTGTACTATTATAGTTCGAAAATGAAAAAAAATATTTACTTAATAATAGTTTTTGCATTAACCTGCTAGTTTTTACTGTACTTTCAGTGAAGTGGTCTCTGACTGGCACTCATGCTGCACATAAACATGCAATTGTACAGTAGTATATCAACATTATATAACAGCAGCTACTGTATTATTATTAGTATAGATATAACTGTGAAAAATAATCCCAATAATAATTATTAAGCTTCCATAACAGTTTAATTGTAACTCTGACAGCACTTCTTTAAACTTTTAGTGACACTAATAAAAAATCACTCCAGTGACAAAAAGTAAAAAAAAAGGTGCAAGCGCAAATAGCACTACTGAAATGTGCAAAAATTACTTAAATAAACATAAATATAGTTCAATGTGATAAAGTGATTAATCAAAATTAATACTATCCTTGGAGAAAGTGTAGCTCCCAAACAGGACTCAAACCCAGTCCAGACAAAGTAGTAGCAGAGAAAATCGGGGTGCAAATTTCATCGAGGGACATAGAAAAAACTCAGCACAGTCTTTTCTAGACGTACCAAAAGAAATTTGAATTTGGATACAATTTTTAATAGCAAAGATGAGGAATACGTACAGATTCAGCGGCCGTTATTTTAAGGCATCACTGCGCCGTTTGTGCGCTGCTGTACGCCACGCGATGTTCACGCTGCATTCCCGCGTTCACGCCGCCCTCATACTGCCAGGTTTATCCACGGTTTACCGCTGTTGATCTGTTTTAATTTAATGGTTTTGGATTTCTTTGGGTGTAATTCTTCGCGTATCCGCCAGGTGGCAGAAATTAATCAATTGTAATATGTACAGTTCTGTCTGTGCTACTGTGTAAAAAAAACAGATAAAAACCAAGTCTACCACAGTGGTCTATTGTAATTCGACCTTGGTTCTTGAAGATGCTGAAGACGTTATCAAATATAGGCGCATCATAATAAAAACTTATAAAACTCAAAGCTGTGTGCTTTTTTCTACATTCCAACATTATCCTTGCACAATTGCTCACTGGACCGGGTACCATGTGTACACCGTACATGTATAAAAAACCTGACTGTAGTTATTCTTTTTTAATATTTTTTGCAATTAATGTTGCAGCAGATGTCGAGAAACAAAACAAAAAAAGGGTCTTTTTTTCAGACTTTAAATTTACATTGAATGAGAAGTCCTTCTCGCCAAAGCCCCATACTGTATGCGTTTCAACAAGGTTCCAATGAGACATACACGCACGTGCCTAAATGTGATGACACGCATATGCGTTTCAACAAGGTTCCAATGAGACATACACGCATGCACCTAAACAAGTGTTCCCTAAAACGTCTAAAAGTGGTGTCAGACACAATCATGGTGTATTGTACCCCATTGTGGGGTCTCTAGGTATAGACACCACTACTGTTTTATGCATTTATTATTGCTCTACTACGTTTTAGGGAACACTTGTTTGTTGACAGGGACAAGGGAAGTACCTGGATCTGTTGATCTAAGGGAACGGGCCAGAAGAAGGGGCCAGGTGCCCCGAAACGTTACGTTGCCCCCCTTATTCTCCTGTTTTCCCCTCCCCTTGTTTTCTCTCTCCTTGTTAATCCCATTGTGTTTCCCTCCCCTCACTTAGGATTTTTCATTTTATGAACTTTGCAACATTAGTGTATGTAATTTTGATCTACTATTTTGTCCTCAGCGGTCATTTGCGTAACACGAATATATGCTGCTGTTTATTATTCTTGTATACCAGTAAAAACTATTATTTTGACATTATTCATTTCTATCATTATTTCGAGTGCTGGGAACAAATTTCTTGTAACATTATTGATGAATGTTCAGCCAATCTAATGAGGTTGCTCATTACTCAACACCAGGTTCAACTTAAGCAATTAGATAATTCTATTAACGATAATAATAATAATTCTATTAACGATTTGAAAATGAAATTGGCTCCCCTGGAATCCACATCGGACTTTAGTAAGTTGGATATTAATGTACAGGATCATTTTTTTCGTTTTCGAAGTAATTTTTTAGTTTTTTTAGAGATAAGAAAGATTATGCCATAGGTAGGATCAGAAACTGGTCTAAGCCAAAAGTTTCACAACAAACCATCAAATACACCCAAACCTAGAGACTCTTCAAGGGAATGGGTTAAAGTGACTCATAAAAAGAGGGCGGTTACACCACTTCATGTTTATAAAAAGAAAGAACATTCCACTTATAAATATTCACGTAGAGAAAGCCCTCCCCAGTATAGGGAAAAATATGCAGAAAAGAAAATAATATTTCCAAGTAGAGAACAAAGCCTTGAGGAATATGTTTAAAGGGAATATAGACCCCCTAAGAAATATCCATAAAGGGAAGATAATGGTGAGGTTCCGTCCATCCTTTTTAGGGGATCTACCCAGGGAAGGGAAAAATTATCATTGGGAAAAACCACTAATGAGTTGGTCTCACCAAAACAGGTGAGGGGGCATTGTTTCAAAAGGCGAGTGTGCGAGGACAGAAAGAATGATGGTGCTAAAGGCGCTTCTGCTAAGTGAACAAATTATATTGTGATGTATAGTGATTACTTAAATCAAAAATACAAACAGCCTCATATACTGTATATAAGGTAAGTTTGCCTGATTACCAGTGAAAAAATAGTGCGCAACTACAAACAATGCAAAAGTGAAGTGATGATGTGTGATAAATAAAAATGTGACCTTATAAATTCAAATTGATTTTAGGAGCGTCTGCAGCTGTGGCACCAGGGATGGCTCAGGTACCCCCTAATTAGACAGACAGAAAATACAAAAAAACACAGCGCACAACGCTCACAGTGCATTAAAAATTATATACATAACCAAACAAGTGAGGTAAGTATTAAGCGTACATTAAAACAAATTAAACAGGCATTTCAAGGGTTAATGTTACCCATGCACCAATTAGGACGCCAGTGGAGATGTCATCGGTTTAGGCACACGTAGCTCTCCCTGTCACGATCACTCGATCTCAGGATAGGGCCTGGATGGTCTCCGGCAAGGTGGTATGCAGTTCAGCCAGCTCGTGATACAGACGAGTAGTGTCCGTAGGTTAAGCAGTCTCTGCGGCAGCGGGACACACGCTGTTCAGCTCTCTGGTCTGGCGCCTCCGGGTTTGTGACGTCACTCGGCAGCGACAGCACATCGTGGTCTTTCTGAACACCGAGTTGACTCGCAAAGGAGGGGTGCAAAGTCCAGGGTTCACAGAGTGATTAATTCCTTTATTCCAACGCGTTTCGAAACCACAGGGGTCTCTTCATCAGGGACTTTTGGCTTTTAATCGATGTAGCATTTAAATACCCCACGCCTGTCACTGATAGGCCCCTCAATTAGGAGTTTCGGCCAATACAGAGAAAGTGTGGAGGAGTCAAATAGCCCCATGGGTCACAACTATAAACACGTTGCCATAGGCAACCTATGACAACAGAATAAACTTTATTGAACAGACAATAACACTCAAAATACAAACATCAAATGATGACTCTAAAATAAAGAGAAAAAAATGTTAAGACGAGAAAGTTTGAACATCTGCAACTGCACCTAAAGCTAAAAGGTGCAAATAGCATGGTATATCATTGAAAAAGAAGCACGAAGCATGAAATTACAATAAATATGAAAGCAATCACTTAGTATTAAAAAATTTAATTAATAAAAATATATATTAGTTAAAAAATATATATTAGTAAAAAATATATACTAAAACCTACAGGGAGGATTAGGTTAGATAAACCCCTATCTTTATGGGGATTAATAGAGGGACCAAATATCAATATCCTCATTTAGACCTCCTGGATGCAAAGTTCTCAATTTATGTATCCAGAAGGTCTCCTGAATTGACAAATCCTTCACCCTATCACCGCCCCTTCTATTTTTAGGGACATATTTAATGCCCTTAAAGAGCAAGGAGGAGGGGTCTTTGTTATGGTGCAGAGTGTAATGCTTAGAAAGACTATGTTTAAAAAGACCGTTTTTAAAATTTCGTATATGTTCTTGGATGCGCACCTTAAGTGGACGCTTGGTGCGCCCCACATAGTGCAAGCCGCAGGGGCATTCAATTAAATAAACTATATGGTCAGAATTACAGTTGATAAAATCAGAAACCTCAAAAACTTCCCCAGTTTTTTTACACATAAAAGTTTTATTATCAGAATGAAAATGTTTGCACACTGAGCATTTTCCACATTTGAAGTTTCCAATAGGTTTACTACTAAACCACCTTTTTTCTCCCACAGAGACATCTTTAATATTAATGTCACTAGGGGACAAGGTGTTTTTCAGATTTTTCGCTTTTCTGTAAGTAAATTTAGGAAACTTCGAGATGTGGACCCCCAAAATTGGGTCATATGATAGAATTGCCCAGTGTTTTTTAACAATTTTTTCAATTTGCAGAGTCATGGAATTAAAATTCGTAATAAAAGCAACATTACATTTACCCTCACTGTTCTCCTGTTTATTTCGTTTTTTAGTTTTTGGAATTAACATTTGTCTTCTATCCAATTTTCTTACCCTGTCCAAATCATCATTTAGTTTTTTCAATGGATAGCCTCTCTCCAGAAATCTGGAAGTTAGGTCACTAGCCTGTGTCTCAAAATCAGTATCCAAACTACAATTTTTCCTTAGTCTATAGAACTTTTCGTAACAGCAGGTAGGTAACCAGGGAAGAAATAACCTGGTGTTACGAAACGCGTTGGAGGGTATCATTGCTCATTTCTTATACCCCCGTGCTTTTGAGAACACGTTCAGTGTGTGTTCCCCTGGTTTTTGTGTGCGAGTCAGTACTGCTGTTCCCACTCTTCGTGCATCGCATCCTGTGCCGATTCGTGTATCCTACGTAGTCCCGTACACTGTGTACTCCAGTAAGCGCCTCCTAGAAGTGGCTGGGCGATCAGTGACGTCATCATCGGGCGCTCCACGAGGAGAAGCGGTATGCGAGTGCTGTTCAGTTGTGCGGGCACTGATGGAGGCTGCTACAAGCCGGTTTGAGCCTTGTCCTCCAGGACTTTTACCTGAGGACAGACCTACCTGCCACCTTGAGATGGAGAGTCTTGGAATCCACACGTGTGGAGCTACCATCTGCCGGACGAGATGATTGCTGACCCACTACTCCTTGAGATCAAGTAAAGAGTGTCGCCTTCAGCCGTCGAGCGGTGTGGTAAACCTATTAACCAACTGCATACTTTTATTTGCTTTGATGTACGCAGAACTATTTACTTCTGAATATAAATTCACTTTTTAAACCATACTTCACTATGTGCTTTGTGCGCCCTGTTCTTTTGTTTTTTGCCCGCCAAGCAGTGCCTGCGGCCTGCCGGCTGCAGACGGATCTATTCAAAGTACAGACAGTACCGTGCATGGTGATATTATCCACGCCGGAATTCACCACACGCGTAGGAGGTCATCTCGTCGGATCAGGCGGATCCAATCCAGTTGTATTGCGGCACCTGTGGGCTGGAGCCCCGGGCAGGTATCTATAAATAGTGCACCAACACGTCAAGGGATAGCGCTATCTCCAACACATTGGGTGGGTTTGGACATAAGGGACATCAGGGAATTGGTGTCCAGCACCCAGGTACTTTGGGGACTATCTATGGTGATGTGTGCACCCGGTGCACTTTCATGTGTGTGTTTATATGCATCCTGCTGTGTGGTACAGGGTACCGAGGTTATTAGTAGCAATAGTAAACCAGTTGTTAGCATACACTGTGTGCATGTCTTATTATTGTTGTTCCTGTAAGAGGACCATCCCACTCAGGTGGAAACCCTTACAGGTGGAGGAGCTGTGTACGAATGATCAGGTAACCCCAGGCTCCCAGTGGCGGAGGTTCAGGCCTTCTGTGAGCCTATCAGGTAACGCACCACACCCGGTAACACAAGTGTAGATTTCCCCACATGGTCCCTATCTGCGATTGGGGTGGTTGGGGGGGGGAAGGTGTTACAAATAAATAATAAAATACCTGAAAGGAATGCAGTTAAGGACAAGATAAATATTTTTGAGAAGCAATGTCTCTTTAAAAAATGATATCAAACATCCCTTAACATTCCTCTTTTTGATGGTTTCTTTAAGTTTTACATTACTCTGGTGTTCAAATTCAGTACATTTACTTTGCAGATTGAATACTTGATAGGAGTAGGGGATCAAAGTCTTTAACAACGTCTTCATTCCATGCTCAAAAGAAGAGGTTTTTTTTTTGTTTTTTTTTAAATCAATTTTTATTGAAGTTTTATTCCATAAATGTAAAAATAAACATTTGGAGGAAAATAATATGAAATCAAATTCAGGGAAAGAGGAAGGGGGGAGGGGGGGTGTACACTCAATTAGTCCAATACAGATAATAATTCTTATTTCATAATCTCACTTTATGAATCCTAAAGATTTAAATGCTTCCAATGAGGTTCCAAACATCAAGATTTTTTACATTTTCAACCTTTCCCTCTAGGAGGGTTTACGAGTAAGGCTAGGTCCCTAGTGGCACACCAGGTACAGACCTCTATCGAGCAGGCCCCAGTAGCTGTGTGTGTGAGCTCTCACATATCATTTTGGCGCGACCGCTGGCAAGGAAGACAAGAATTTTGTATTTCAGTGCAGTGACGCAATCACGTGGGTGCGGGCAGCCAATGGCAGGGCAAATAGTGTGGACCAATAGGAGTGCAGGTAGTGTAGACCAATGGCAGTGAAGTGCTATGCTTTGATGTCATGGCCGCAACCCCCTCACCCCCCAACATAGCCTCCCCCCCACAAGCATCCCATCGCTCCACATAGACCACAGATCACGGCTCTTACCCGTGCACATGCCGCCAGGCACTCAGACACACACGCCACCATAGCCACTGGGGCTGTAGCCTTAGGTAGCTTAGACAGAGATAATTGCTGGAGATACCCCAGGGAGAATGCGTACCCAGGTGTTTAGAGCATAATTGATGTAAGATTTACTCCTTGGTTGTTGGGATTTGCTATCCAAGGTTGCCAAACTCTTTGGAAATTTAACACAAGAGACATTTAGTAGGCTTGTCATCTTTTCCAAAAACATACAGAACACCTACAAGCTCAAATTGAACCCCCAAAATACCCACAACATATATATAAGCATATAAGTTTCACAGAGGAGTGCTACTGAGCATGGCAATTTATATTTAAAACCAGAGACATAACATAAAACACAGACAAAGCTCAGTGCACATCCAGAAAAACTTATATACGGTACAGTGCCTAAATATACATGTATAAATAACTAATAAATAAAATGGTCTTTTAGTTTAACATTTTGGCCAAATTGTTGTAAGCCCTTGAGCCAAACTTATTATAAATCATTCTCCCTGGCAATGCACAGGTTATTAAGAATTTATATTAGTGTAGGGACCCTTGAACGTGGTCTGCCGTGAAGTTTGGCTCAAGGGCTTACAACAATTTGGCCAAAATGTTAAACTAAAAGACCATTTTATTTATTAGTTATTTATACATGTATATTTAGGCACTGTACCGTATATAAGTTTTTCTGGATGTGCACTGAGCTGTCTGTGTTTTATGTTATGTCTCTGGTTTTAAATATAAATTGCCATGCTCAGTAGCACTCCTCTGTGAAACTTATATGCTTATATATATGTTGTGGGTATTTTGGGGGTTCAATTTGAGCTTGTAGGTGTTCTGTATGTTTTATAATTCTTGTGCAGCTAGTCTTGGCTGTTTTGGAGGGTGGCAACCTCCTATCCAATTGAAGCTCACTCCCTCCCACATTTAAATGGTTAAAAGCTCACTCCATGGCATCTCCCACTATCAGGGGAACTTGCCTGCATGCAGTGTGATTGTGACAAATCTATTACAGAGTGCTTTTCCTGGTAATGTACAGGTTAATAAAAGCTTCAATCAGACTTAGAACTTTTGCAACTTATATTGACAGATTTATTATAAATCATTCTCCCTGGCAATGCACAGGTTATTAAGAATTTATATTAGTGTAGGGACCCTTGAACGTGGTCTGCCGTGAAGTTTGGCTCAAGGGCTTACAACAATTTGGCCAAAATGTTAAACTAAAAGACCATTTTATTTATTAGATATTTATACATGTATATTTAGGCACTGTACCGTATATAAGTTTTTCTGGATGTGCACTGAGCTTTGTCTGTGTTTTATGTTATGTCTCTGGTTTTAAATATAAATTGCCATGCTCAGTAGCACTCCTCTGTGAAACTTATATGCTTATATATATGTTGTGGGTATTTTGGGGGTTCAATTTGAGCTTGTAGGTGTTCTGTATGTTTTATAATTCTTGTGCAGCTAGTCTTGGCTGTTTTGGAGGGTGGCAACCTCCTATCCAATTGAAGCTCACTCCCTCCCACATTTAAATGGTTAAAAGCTCACTCCATGGCATCTCCCACTATCAGGGGAACTTGCCTGCATGCAGTGTGATTGTGACAAATCTATTACAGAGTGCTTTTCCTGGTAATGTACAGGTTAATAAAAGCTTCAATCAGACTTAGAACTTTTGCAACTTATATTGACAGATTTATTATAAATCATTCTCCCTGGCAATGCACAGGTTATTAAGAATTTATATTAGTGTAGGGACCCTTGAACGTGGTCTGCCGTGAAGTTTGGCTCAAGGGCTTACAACAATTTGGCCAAAATGTTAAACTAAAAGACCATTTTATTTATTAGTTATTTATACATGTATATTTAGGCACTGTACCGTATATAAGTTTTTCTGGATGTGCACTGAGCTTTGTCTGTGTTTTATGTTATGTCTCTGGTTTTAAATATAAATTGCCATGCTCAGTAGCACTCCTCTGTGAAACTTATATGCTTATACTGCTGCGGCACAGTTTATTCGAGCATTTGCCCGTTCTGTGCCGCAGCAGTAGCCTGGCGCGCGCCCGAGTGTGACGGGCGCGCGCCGAAGCAGCGGAAGAGCGCCCTCCGATCGGGGCGCTCTCCCTCCCGCTGACGGGTCCGCCGGGTCCCCCGGAACCCCCTGCCGCTGTCCCGCGATCGCGGGACACCAGGGCTCCCTCGGGGAGCCCCTGGACGTGCGTGCAGGGGGCGCACGCTCCCGAAGACGCGTGACCGCGCGTCTATGACGCGCGGCACGCCGAGGGGCGGCCACTAGCAAGCCGGGAAATCTCCCGGCTTGCGGATCTGGCCGCAGTGCAATTAAATGTGTCGCCAGTGTATATATGTTGTGGGTATTTTGGGGGTTCAATTTGAGCTTGTAGGTGTTCTGTATGTTTTATAATTCTTGTGCAGCTAGTCTTGGCTGTTTTGGAGGGTGGCAACCTCCTATCCAATTGAAGCTCACTCCCTCCCACATTTAAATGGTTAAAAGCTCACTCCATGGCATCTCCCACTATCAGGGGAACTTGCCTGCATGCAGTGTGATTGTGACAAATCTATTACAGAGTGCTTTTCCTGGTAATGTACAGGTTAATAAAAGCTTCAATCAGACTTAGAACTTTTGCAACTTATATTGACAGATTTATTATAAATCATTCTCCCTGGCAATGCACAGGTTATTAAGAATTTATATTAGTGTAGGGACCCTTGAACGTGGTCTGCCGTGAAGTTTGGCTCAAGGGCTTACAACAATTTGGCCAAAATGTTAAACTAAAAGACCATTTTATTTATTAGTTATTTATACATGTATATTTAGGCACTGTATCGTATATAAGTTTTTCTGGATGTGCACTGAGCTTTGTCTGTGTTTTATGTTATGTCTCTGGTTTTAAATATAAATTGCCATGCTCAGTAGCACTCCTCTGTGAAACTTATATGCTTATATATATGTTGTGGGTATTTTGGGGGTTCAATTTGAGCTTGTAGGTGTTCTGTATGTTTTATAATTCTTGTGCAGCTAGTCTTGGCTGTTTTGGAGGGTGGCAACCTCCTATCCAATTGAAGCTCACTCCCTCCCACATTTAAATGGTTAAAAGCTCACTCCATGGCATCTCCCACTATCAGGGGAACTTGCCTGCATGCAGTGTGATTGTGACAAATCTATTACAGAGTGCTTTTCCTGGTAATGTACAGGTTAATAAAAGCTTCAATCAGACTTAGAACTTTTGCAACTTATATTGACAGATTTATTATAAATCATTCTCCCTGGCAATGCACAGGTTATTAAGAATTTATATTAGTGTAGGGACCCTTGAACGTGGTCTGCCGTGAAGTTTGGCTCAAGGGCTTACAACAATTTGGCCAAAATGTTAAACTAAAAGACCATTTTATTTATTAGTTATTTATACATGTATATTTAGGCACTGTACCGTATATAAGTTTTTCTGGATGTGCACTGAGCTTTGTCTGTGTTTTATGTTATGTCTCTGGTTTTAAATATAAATTGCCATGCTCAGTAGCACTCCTCTGTGAAACTTATATGCTTATATATATGTTGTGGGTATTTTGGGGGTTCAATTTGAGCTTGTAGGTGTTCTGTATGTTTTATAATTCTTGTGCAGCTAGTCTTGGCTGTTTTGGAGGGTGGCAACCTCCTATCCAATTGAAGCTCACTCCCTCCCACATTTAAATGGTTAAAAGCTCACTCCATGGCATCTCCCACTATCAGGGGAACTTGCCTGCATGCAGTGTGATTGTGACAAATCTATTACAGAGTGCTTTTCCTGGTAATGTACAGGTTAATAAAAGCTTCAATCAGACTTAGAACTTTTGCAACTTATATTGACAGATTTATTATAAATCATTCTCCCTGGCAATGCACAGGTTATTAAGAATTTATATTAGTATAGGGACCCTTGAACGTGGTCTGCCGTGAAGTTTGGCTCAAGGGCTTACAACAATTTGGCCAAAATGTTAAACTAAAAGACCATTTTATTTATTAGTTATTTATACATGTATATTTAGGCACTGTACCGTATATAAGTTTTTCTGGATGTGCACTGAGCTTTGTCTGTGTTTTATGTTATGTCTCTGGTTTTAAATATAAATTGCCATGCTCAGTAGCACTCCTCTGTGAAACTTATATGCTTATATATATGTTGTGGGTATTTTGGGGGTTCAATTTGAGCTTGTAGGTGTTCTGTATGTTTTATAATTCTTGTGCAGCTAGTCTTGGCTGTTTTGGAGGGTGGCAACCTCCTATCCAATTGAAGCTCACTCCCTCCCACATTTAAATGGTTAAAAGCTCACTCCATGGCATCTCCCACTATCAGGGGAACTTGCCTGCATGCAGTGTGATTGTGACAAATCTATTACAGAGTGCTTTTCCTGGTAATGTACAGGTTAATAAAAGCTTCAATCAGACTTAGAACTTTTGCAACTTATATTGACAGATTTATTATAAATCATTCTCCCTGGCAATGCACAGGTTATTAAGAATTTATATTAGTGTAGGGACCCTTGAACGTGGTCTGCCGTGAAGTTTGGCTCAAGGGCTTACAACAATTTGGCCAAAATGTTAAACTAAAAGACCATTTTATTTATTAGTTATTTATACATGTATATTTAGGCACTGTACCGTATATAAGTTTTTCTGGATGTGCACTGAGCTTTGTCTGTGTTTTATGTTATGTCTCTGGTTTTAAATATAAATTGCCATGCTCAGTAGCACTCCTCTGTGAAACTTATATGCTTATATATATGTTGTGGGTATTTTGGGGGTTCAATTTGAGCTTGTAGGTGTTCTGTATGTTTTATAATTCTTGTGCAGCTAGTCTTGGCTGTTTTGGAGGGTGGCAACCTCCTATCCAATTGAAGCTCACTCCCTCCCACATTTAAATGGTTAAAAGCTCACTCCATGGCATCTCCCACTATCAGGGGAACTTGCCTGCATGCAGTGTGATTGTGACAAATCTATTACAGAGTGCTTTTCCTGGTAATGTACAGGTTAATAAAAGCTTCAATCAGACTTAGAACTTTTGCAACTTATATTGACAGATTTATTATAAATCATTCTCCCTGGCAATGCACAGGTTATTAAGAATTTATATTAGTGTAGGGACCCTTGAACGTGGTCTGCCGTGAAGTTTGGCTCAAGGGCTTACAACAATTTGGCCAAAATGTTAAACTAAAAGACCATTTTATTTATTAGTTATTTATACATGTATATTTAGGCACTGTACCGTATATAAGTTTTTCTGGATGTGCACTGAGCTTTGTCTGTGTTTTATGTTATGTCTCTGGTTTTAAATTGTCATCTTTTCCATCTGGCAAATAAATCAAATTCTGCTTCTAATTTTGGATAGGTGGGGGACACCTTGTTTCTTCTACAAGGCAGCTACTTTGCATCTTTTACCAGTTGCTATGTGAGAGATCAGTTTAGTTTCTACCCTAGAGATATCTTGGATTGTTCTGTTTAGGTGGAAAAGCCAGGGGTCTAACGAAAGATCTAAGCTTAATATCCTCTGGACACGACCACATGCGTTAAAAAAAGAGGTCTGTGCCCCCCAGCCCCTGAGGCATAGGCGGAGTATCATGGCACAAATTTATACAAATTTAAGGGGGTAAGGTAACATCTCACCAAGGCCTTATACGCGTTCTCCCTAATGGTAGTGCAAAAAGAACTTTTAGACATGCATCTCCGTCCAGTGAAACAAAAAACACAGCGCACAACGCGTTTAGTGAAGTATGAAAAGATATAATACTCTATTAAAATATTAAGGTTCTGCATACATCAATGTAAAATACACAAGCAATGAGTGGGTAGGGTTACCGCACGCTGGAACTAATGAGTCAAAGCACGACTCTTCAGCAGAGATACCAGAGGCACATCAGCAGCCGAAGATGTCCACTGGAGTACCGTCCATAGACCTCTGTGTGATCCCCCAATCATCAGGGTAACAGAATGGGTAGGAGCCGATGTAAGGTTCTGCAATAGAGTCCAGGAAACTCAACGTGTCTCGCACACGCTCCACGCACTTCCGGTGCGTCACTCGGGCATACTGGTCGCTCGCTGATGACGTAGCGGGCCAGTTCCTTCCTCTCTAAGGCTAGGTAATAGTCCGATAATGTGCACAGCGGTAAACACGGAGCGGGGCAGCAGCGGACACAAGAGAGAGGCACAATGTACCCTGCAAGGCAAACGCAACTGATAACAGATGTGTGGCACTTGTCCAACGCGTTTCGTAGCAAGATGCTACTTCTTCAGGGAAGTAGCATCTTGCTACGAAATGCGTTGGACAAGTGCCACACATCTGTAGCACAGAAGACATAAAGGCCCGTTAATAAGGCCTTTACGTCCTCTGTTCTGCGGATAGGTGACTTTTGTGATTTTTCCAAGGGTGAGTTGAGAGCTAAATTAAAATCCCCACCAAGAATAATATTGCCTTTCACCAGGCTCCGTAGGGTATGATAGAATTTGTTAACAAATTTAAAACTAGAGTCATTTGGTGCATATACATTCGCTATAGTATATCCCAGGACATACTTGAAAACGAGAGGTAACTCTCAATGTATTACTTCCTGGTAAAATATTTTATAAATAAATAAATAAATAATAGTGAAGTCCTGTCCATTAAGGGTGGCTACTATTATCAGAAACCTCCCCTCCTTATCTTTTTTTACTTGATCTACTATAAATGGCACTTGGTTGTGTATTAGTATTTTGACACCTCTCTTTTTCAGCTGGGTTGAAGAGAAAAAGAACAGGCTGCATTTTTTGTCAAGAACATCGAACATACATCTAACATATATAACAGTTCCAATCTTAATAATGAACATGGGGGATAAAAATGTAAACCTCAACAGTTGTTTCCACCCAGTAAATAATCATGGCCCCTTTGCACCGAACCACTAAACATATACTGTAAAGTTTATGTCGCTGGATGTCTGTTTTTATACATAGCTTCTCAAGTGTTCATAGCTTCAAGCCAACCATGAATGAGGGGCCACAGCAGCAAACAGAAACACACTTCCAACAAATTCCTGCCCTCCAGCTCAGGAAGCTCAACAATAATGCAGTACTCCATATAGATTGTATTTGTCTCCAAATATATTATTTATTGAGTTCTGCAGCACTTGTAACCTGTATGTCAATGGTCCAATGCGTAGGCTGGCGTTTAACCAGCATTTTTAGTGAGGACTGCCACTGTGGGAATAGTCCTGCGTGACTGAAGATCCAATCAGGCTCATCAGTCCAGGCTGCCCAAGTGATCAGGACCTGGCCTAACAGGAAATATCTCCCCGCACAATCCCTCCTCCCAGCCCGACCCCACCAACCCATCCCTAGATACAGGGAGGTGACCCTTTGGGCCTTCAAGAAGGCAATAGGACAGGTATAGGGGGAGAGAGGAATAGGGACCCAGGGCACATTGAGACAATGGCGTTTCAGCGGCCACCTCCAGATCATGAGGGGGAGAGGGGGAATAGATCTTACTGTCCTGGTGAAGGGTGCTTTTGGGTTGTGGGAGCAAAGTCTTTAGGTCTTCTCTGGATCTGCTGGTGCTACCGTTCTTCTCATATTCCTCGCCCCAACCTCCTCTCTTCCCAAGATGGATGGAGACTCAACTGACTGATCACTGACTGTGGTGGAGCAGGCCATAGGCCCAGGCCAGGAAGGAAGGCAGCACCCTCAACTGGATCCCTTATAGCAGAGGTACAACCCTCCTTAATTACAATACCAGCAGATGAAACGGAAAGGTCCACCAGAGGCAGACCCCCTTTTCTCTCATTACTGAAGAGTGCCAACATTGGCTGGATGGCGGCTGTTAACACACCATGGTCCTAGACGGATGAAGTGAGGAAAGATACCAGACAACTTTGCTCCTGTGCGGTCTTATTACAGTTCTCTGCGAGTGGTAACAGCTACATTGTAGCATTCTGTGCCTGTATTTTACTATTTTGATGTACGCAGAACCTTGAAACCGTTTAATATATAAACATTGTTTTTTACATATTTCACGATGAGCGTTGTGCGCTGTGTTTTGTTTTCTCTAGGGTCAGGGAGGCCTCCGGTAAATCCGGCAGCATGGTCGTCAGTGTCAGGAATCGGCGTTCTCCATGATCCCCACACAGAGCACTCCCTCCCCGCAGGGAGCCCCTGGACACACAAAACAATCCTGCCTTACCGGCCTCCACGGCTCCTCGCCCCTGCCGCCGTCGCGGGATCACTCCCCTCGGCGATTCCTCTGCTCAGCGCCGGGCTGCCCATGCCCTCCTGCACGCACACCTGCACGCACACCTGCACGCACACCTGGACCATCCACTGGCTCGGTTCACACGCGTACACGAGTTACGGAGCACGCTCAGTCTGCACACTCTTATTCCCGTCCCCCGGACCTCAGGCTCCACCCCCGCACACTGCACGGGCATACTCAGAATACTAACAAGACTCACCTGGCCTGTTATGCCTGCACCAATCTGCAGTGTCTCCCTGTAGCTCTTCCTGTCCCGCCTCTGTTCCTAATTGGACCTTCCTGCTTTATCTAGCTCCTCTCTGCTCTCAGTCTTTGCTCAACATAGTCTCTGTATGGAAGTACTTCTGGATTCTCTCAGTGTTTTCACAGGTTCTGATGCAGCTCGTATGACTACCCCCTCTGGCTCTCGATCTCGGCACTCCTTGGACAACGCTCACTCTGGTAACCCCTTGAACACGGCTTGGACTACGACCTATGTCCACTCTCCACTCCCTGACTTCGGCAAGGCATCATTCACTCTATCTCTGCAACTGGTACCGGCAAGTATTGTCTACCTTACTATACCTGGCCTGGCAACGCTTCATACCACACTCCGGACACGCTCCCTTTGCTGCGGGTGCGTGTATTACCACTTCCCCCTTCAGCTCAGGGGATGGGTCCGGTCTGCGGGCAGCACCGGCGTAACATTATGTCGAGCCCACAAGACGCAGACTGAACTTCAACAGTTTCTCTCCAATCTGCTTCAGCAAAACCAGGCCAGGGCGGATCAAATTGTGGCACTTACACGCCAGGTCGCAGAACTCTCAGACAGGGTACCGACCGCGACCCCGCCAGATGTAAGCCCCCACTCCGCAAGCGCAGTTAGCAGCTCAGATGTAAGGATTCCTCCCCCCAAGCCTTTTGCAGGTGAACCGCAATATTGTAGGGGTTTCCTAAACCAGTGTGAGGTGCAGTTTGAAATGGCCCCCCATCTACAATACTGATCGCAAGAAGGTAGCCTACATTTATAACCTCCTCACAGGCAGCGCCCTGGCTTGGGCTTCCCCGGTTTGGGAGCGACGTTCTGACCTTACCCAAGATTACCCGGCATTTAAAGCCGAGTTTCAACAAGTATTCGATTCTCCCGCTCGTCGGGAGATGGCATCTGTTTCTCTCCTCCAGATCACTCAGGGACGTCGAATGGTGACGCAGTATGCTGTGGAATTCCGGACTCTAGCAGCCGAGACTAACTGGGGACAAGAGGCTCTCGTCTCCGTGTTCTGGCAAGGCCTGGCAGATCCCATCAAGGAGGAACTCTCTCGCCAATCCAGGCCGGATCAATTGGAGGTCCTCATTGATTTGGCTGTCCGAGTGGGTCAACATATCCAGGTACGCCGCTCAGAGCGTCAGCGCACTCGCGTCCATAACTTTCAAGTTCCGTTCTCCAGTACTCCCAGCAACACTCCTGCTCCCCCAAGTGCTACCATACCTCTTCGTCCTGCACTGGAGTTGCCAGAGCCAATGCAATTGGGGGTACAACGCATCCGCACGCCGATACGGCAGTTCCGCCACGCCGGGGGATTGTGTTTCTACTGCGGATCCATGGAACATCTGGTTCGGGAGTGTCCACTGCGTCTGGGAAATGGGAACACCCAGTGAGTACAGAGGGGCTATCTCTGGGTGTAATGTCTCCACGTCCTCTTTCTAAAGGTTAACTCCCTAAGAAACTTACGTTTCCAGTCTCCCTTTCAGGCGATAAGTTCAAGACTTCTACCGCCGCTTTCATTGACTCAGGAGCTGGAGGAAACTTTGTGGATCTTGAATTCGCCAGGTTAAACCGCATACCACTCGTGAGAAAGAAGGTTCCCATCGCACTCGTCGGTATCGATGGACGTCCTCTTACTCCGGCCCACATCTCCTTAGAGATGGCTCCCTTGCTTCTGTCCTCACATCTGCACAAGGAGATCTTAGTTCTCGATGCCATTCACGCTCCTGGGATACCCATCACCCTTGGTTTTCCTTGGCTACAGCTTAACAATCCTCTCATTGACTGGACTTCCTCTGCTCCCATTTCCTTGAGGCCGAGGTCAGACGAGACTCATCAACTGCTGGCCAATACCTCTGTTCCCGAAGTTATTCTACCTTCCGTTTACCATCAATTCCGGGACGTTTTCAATAATGTACAGTCAGACCTCTTGCCGCCACACAGGACTTACGATTGTCCGATCGATCTAGTTCCAGGTTACTCCCTACCCAAGTCCAAGACCTACCCCTTGTCGTTACCAGAATCTCACGCTATGGATGAATATATCCAGGAGAATCTCAAGAAAGGCTTTATTCGTCACTCCAATTCCCCAGCAGGGGCTGGGTTTTTCTTCGTCAAGAAAAAGGACGGGTCGTTGAGGCCTTGCATCGACTACAGGGGTTTAAACCACATCACTAGTAAAAATCGTTACCCCCTTCCCCTTATTACCGAACTGTTCGATAAATTACAGGGGGCCAAGATTTTTTCCAAGTTGGTTCTACGTGGTGCCTATAACCTGGTGCGCATCAGGAAGGGGGATGAATGGAAGACGACCTTCAACACGCGTAGTGGACACTATGAATATCTGGTAATGCCTTTTGGCATATGTAATGCTCCCGCTGTCTTCCAGGATTTCATCAACGACGTCTTTCGTAAGTTACTCAATATTTTTGTTATTGTATACTTGGATGATATCCTGATTTTTTCCAAAGATCTCCAGGACCATATACGCCACACCTCCTACGTCCTTTCCCATCTCCGTGAACACCATTTGTACGCCAAACTGGAGAAGTGCACCTTTCATCAGACCTCTACTCCGTTCCTGGGGTATATCATTTCCGATGAGGGGTTTATGATGGACTCCGGTAAACTTCAAGCAGTCACTGAATGGCCAAGACCCAACTCTCTCAAGGCCATACAAAGTTTTTTAGGGTTCGCTAATTACTATCGTAAGTTTAAACTGAGTTTTTCCACCATTGTGGCACTCCTCACTGCGCTCATCAAAAAAGGAGCTGATCCTTCTGCTTGGTCATCTGAGGCCATCTCCGCCTTCGAGACACTCAAGGAAGCCTTTATTTCCGCACCTATTCTCTGTCATCCCAACATCGAACTTCCCTTCGTCCTGGAGGTCGACGCTTCTGATTGCGGCGCTGGTGCCGTTCTTTCCCAGAGACCCACGCCCCAAGATAAGTTACATCCCTGTGCATATTTTTCCAAGAAATTCTCGTCTGCCGAGAGGAACTATGACGTGGGTAACAGGAAACTTCTGGCCGTGAAGATGGCTCTTCAAGAGTGGAGACACCTGCTGGAGGGGTCGAAAGAGCCGTTTACTATTCTCACGGACCACAAGAACCTTCTTTACATAGAGAACGCTCGACGCCTTGGTCCACGACAGGCTCGTTGGGCTCTTTTTTTTTCTCGATTCGATTTTCACCTTTCCTATATCCCCGGGACCAAGAACGTAAAGGCAGACGCACTCTCCCGAATACATTCTTCTGAAGAGAGGCCAGGGGAATCTTTGGAGACTATCCTTCCACATGAGAGGATTCTCGCCACGTCTTCTTTCAAGAATCTTGACAAGATTTTGCACTCCCAGAGACGCATTCCCAAGGACTTGGTCGTTCCCAACAACAAACTCTTTGTACCATCCAAATTTGTTCCAGAGGTCCTGTCTTGGGGTCACTCCTCTAAATCTGCAGGTCATCCAGGTTTTAAGAAGACTACTGATCTCATTCGTCGGAATTTCTGGTGGCCAAGGATGTCTCAAGATATTCTGGAGTTTACCCGTGCATGCCCCACGTGCGCTCAAAGCAAGACTCTCCGTCAAAAGCCTCAGGGTTTTCTGTTACCCCTTCCAGTTCCCGACCGCCCCTGGTCCCACATTTCTATGGACTTCATCGTGGAGTTGCCCAGGTCCAGAGGAATGAACACTATCTTGGTGGTCGTGGACAGGTTCTCGAAGATGTCCCATTTCATTCCACTTAAAGGATTACCCACCTCCCCCGCCCTTGCTGATATCTTTACGGAGCAGATTTTCCGGATTTATGGGATCCCTTCGTCCATTGTTTCTGACAGAGGTTCTCAGTTCGTATCCAAATTTTGGAGAGCTTTCATGAAGAGATTGGGCATCTCTTCTTCTTTCTCTTCCGCCTATCATCCTCAGTCCAATGGACAAACGGAGAGAATCAATCAATCCCTGGAGAAGTACCTGAGATGTTTTATATCCGATTTCCAGGATGATTGGGCTCAACTCCTCTCTTGGGCAGAGTATGCCGTCAATTCTGCAAAAAACGAATCCACCCGGGAGTCGCCCTTCTTTATAAATTATGGGTTCCACCCTCCCTGTCTTCCCATCCCCAACATTCCTTCTGGAGTACCAGCCGTAGATGAACACTATTCTTCCCTCCAAACCGCATGGCCCAGGATTCAGTCTACCCTTCTCAACTCCTCCCACAGATCGAAACTACAGGCCGATCGTCGTCGTCGTTCGGCGCCAAGTTACAAACCAGGGGATTTGGTATGATATCCTCTAGGAATATCCACCTCAAGGTACCATCTCCTAAACTGGCACCTAAGTTCCTGGGTCCCTTCCCTATTTGTGAACAAATCAATCCCGTGGCATTCCGGCTCCAACTACCACCCAGTATGAAGATTCCCAATGTCTTTCATGTGTCCCTCTTAAAACCATTTATCTCCAGTCACTTCTTTCCGGATCAGACTCGTAAACCGGATCCCATTACTGTACAAAATAACGAGGAATACGAAGTTCACTCTCTTTTGGATTCTCGCCTATCCAGGGGTCAGCTCCAGTTCTTGGTGCTGTGGAAGGGCTTTGGCCCTGAAGAGAGATCCTGGGTACCTTCAAAGGACATTCATGCCCCGGCCCTTCTTAAGTCCTTCAGGAAGAAGTTTCCAGAGAAACCGTTCTTGGACCGTCCTGAGGCCGTTCCTGAAGAGGGGGGTACTGTCAGGAATTGGCGTTCTCCTCGCTCCCCACACAGAGCACTAACTCCCCGCAGGGAGCCCCTGGACACACAAAAAAATCCTGCCTTACCGGCCTCCACGGCTCCTCACCCCTGCCACCGTCGCGGGATCACTCCCCTCGGCGATTCCTCTGCTCAGCGCCGGGCGCGCCCATGCCCTCCTGCACGCACACCTGCACGCACACCTGCACCATCCACTGGCTCGGTTCACACGCGTACACGAGTTACGGAGCACGCTCAGTCTGCACACACTTATTCCCGTCCCCCGGACCTCAGGCTCCACCCCCGCACACTGCACGGGCATACTCAGAATACTAACAAGACTCACCTGGCCTGTTATGCCTGCACCAATCTGCAGTGTCTCCCTGTAGCTCTTCCTGTCCCGCCTCCGTTCGTAATTGGACCTTCCTGCTTTATCTAGCTCCTCTCTGCTCTCAGTCTTTGCTCGACATAGTCTCTGTATGGAAGTACTTCTGGATTCTCTCAGTGTTTTCACCTTTTTTCATGAAAAATTATGCAAATTTCAGCAAGCTTTACTTTCTGAAAAGAAAATCCCCATGTACTGTACATTTTTGTGCGGGTGGTTGCACATCTTTAATAGGAATCAAGTCCATTAGGTCCATGTGATGTCTTACCTTCTGCAATCTGGTGAGTCGGAGTCCTTCCAGCAATAAAAATAAAGCCATAGGCCAGTCAGCTCATTTCATTCATTGAGACGTTGCACATGTCCTCAAATTTGCTTCGCAAAAATGTTTGCATTTTTTCATAAATTTTCGGTTTTCGTTAAATATTTGTTAATATTCCCATTGCTTAAATTTTGCACATTTTGCCCATTTTAACAGGCTTTTCACTAGAATTTAGTGAACATTTCAGTATGTGAAGGGCCACATGATCTTGCACTTTGGTGTTTAATACTTGGTGAATTGTTTCTGAGAAACTTGCTGATTTTTGAGAAAATGACTGAAAAAATTGAAATGTTTTGCCTGGTTCGCAAAGATCGGAGATAATTTCACACATCTCTAATTAAAGGTTAAACTGCGAGAAATTATGGTAACACCTCACTCATATACATTAAACAGTTCAGGTATGTCCCAATGCTACAAAAAACCTCCAGATGTTATGGTATGCAATTGCATTCTATTTTGGGGTGATTTTGCATTGCCACAAAGTAACGTTAGACCAGGTCAGTTTAAATGTGTCATTTGTCATACAGTTTTCTATACAGGTATTTTATCTCCCAAATAATTAATGGTTTGAAATGTTAGTTAATTTACCTAGTGACAACTACGGTACCAGCTTTCTCCAGCACAGATGGCTTAATGGACCAGATCCTACCATATGTGCCACTGTCAAATCATGTAAATTGCATATAACAATGTTTTAGAATAGGAGTAATACCATGAGAGATTGTTGCAGTAACCAAAGTACCGACCTGTCAACACATGTTTAGAAAGAGGCAAAATGGCTTAATGATTAAATTGTTCACAAATAATGTATATTTACTTTTTATAACATACTGCAAGTACACAAGAAAGATACTGTATTATGAATTGCTTCTTCTATGAGTTCACGCTCTAAATTTTAGTAGCTGTGCAATTAAATCCCCGGATATGCTTGAAAACAAGAGGAAGCTCTCAACATACTTTTTTTTTCTCCTGGTGAAATATATAATTAATAAATAAATCAGTAATTGGCACTAAAATACACTTGGAGCTAATATTGGCAGGAAAACCCTCTTTCCCAAGCATACTTTTTCTTTATTTAAAAAATATATATAAACAAAAGAACAAAAAACAATCTCTGCAAATTTTCTTTTGGATTTGGCTGTGTGGATTTCAATCAATGACGTACATTTAATTTAATGCCTGAACTGTATATTCAGAGGATTGTTGTCTCAGGAATAGAAGGCTGTTGAAAGATACTGAAAACAGGAGGGGGGAGGGTCGTCAGGGCCAGCAGTTTCAAAGGGTTAGGCCTGTAATATAGTGCACGCGCGTGCGCTACCGTGCGAGCGCGTCAATTATAATTGGCTGTGTTAGCCAGACGTTTCTATACTAGGGACGCGCGTGCGCACGGCTGTGAGCGGTGGCGCAGCAGACCAGGGAAAATACAATCAAATTGTATTTTTGCGCTGCTGCCACGCCGCGAACCAATCACAGCGTGGCCAAACGCTGCGACGTCAGAGTCACGCCCCCTAATCGCGTGCATCACCGCTTACAGCCTACCAACTAAATGCACATGCAACGTGCGACGCTGGGCGTACGCCCACGCGCGCTCTAGCGCCTACTATATAACAAGCCTTACACAAAATAAATCTCTGTTTTTGAGTCATGCAGCACAGGCTGCTTAAGTAACTTTCATAAAGAACTCATACTTGGTTTCAAATCATCACGTCTCCCTTTTGATGCCAATGATTTAACCTCCAGGTAGCTGCGTAAAGGGAATAGAAATGTTTAGAGTGTACTTCGGAGTACAATCACATTATGGTGCATATATTTCATTAGAAGCCTCTATTAATGTGCAGGCGTCCAATTTTTGTTGATGTCCTTTCATTCAGTCCTCTGTAAGAACGCATTCTCATTTCTCTTCGGTTATGAAATTAGCTAATATCTCCTGAAAGTATTTTAAATTAATATACAGCAGCTATCTAAAGTCATTAAAATTCCCAAATGAAAAGTCTCTCTGGGCCATAGTACAATATAAATACATTGCTATTGATCATCCAATAAGGTATTGGGCCAATTTAATAAATGTCTGCCTGAAATGCACTTAATTCAACAATATTGCCATTCTTCTGCAACAAGGGATGATGTCCAGCTGTAATGTGTATGGTTAAAAGGTATAATATTGTTTGTAATATTGCAGTATCCTTGACAGCCAGTTGGGCTCAGTTGCTGCCGTCTGTGTAATATTAATATCTGAAGAGGGGACGCGTGAAGCTTTTGGTAAAAAGCAAATATTATGGGTTCACATCATCCATGTGAAAAGTTTGAAAATGTAGAGATAGAGGTTTCCAATCCACAACTTTATTTCCTTTTGCTTTATTGTGAAAACAAACCACAACATAAAAAGCTACTGTATGTTTGATCCAATATTATGTGGAATTTGTCATTGTAGTTGAAGAATTGATATTATACTGTACAATGTAGAGATACTTAACATAGTAAGAGAGACATCAAGCCTTAATAGTGATGAGATTTCATAGTAAAGAAAATGGGACAGAGATGTGGGCCAAATGTTTGTGTTGTAGGTCGTCATATTTTTGGGGATTGCATACAGTATAAGTAGCATATGAAATAGGGACCTTAGACATCCTGCCTTCTTCATTCTGTGACATTTGCTGATGCCTGAGCGCAGCTAGTGAAAGTTTACTGCACAAAAGTTACAGCCTAATTGGTAGGTAAAATAAAACAAATTCTGTTATTATTCTCATATATGTTTTACAATCTAAACTATTATTTTTGGAAAATCTGCTTAACTGAATTTTACCTTTAGTGATAATGCAACACAACTAAAAAGGTATCTTTGGTTAAGATAAGTTTTTCAAGAGGCAATCAGAATAACAAGTACTATGTTTCGGGGGGATACAACCTCTCTTCGTCATGTGTACCTGACGAAGGGAGGTTGTATGCCCCCCGAAATGTAGTGCTTCTTTTCTACTCTGCATGTGATTTAGTAAACGGTGAGGTTTGTACATATTTGGACACCAATCATACAGCTACGTTTATTTTTTTCCTCTTGAGTATTTGAAAGCAGTTAATGGCAAGACACTGCATTAAGTAGAGACTGCACAGGGAGATAAACTTGAGTGTCTGACATACACTTTCAGCAAAGTAAGGAGAGTGCCTGCTTACAGTACATGAATTACTAAAATTAGTTTTTGCCATATAACATACAGATTATACCATTAAAGCATTAAACAATAGTCTACATTTCACTGAAAATAAGGTAAACTGAATAAATAAAGCCTAATATATTAATGAATAAAATATGCATTTAGAGCACATTAAAGCGATAAGAGAGTTTTTTGCAGGTACAGCAGTGTTAGGAGCTACAGATGGGCCATACTGTGACTTGTTGTAGGCTTAAAATACTTTGGCCAAAGAATTGAACTAAATGACCCTTGTTTATGAGAAGATAAACAGATAAGTATTTAACTGTGTATATAATTTGTCAAGTTAGATATAGCACTAGTGCATTTTGTCTTTTGTTCTATACATGAGGTCACATTCCTAGTAGCACTCATTTGACATAAATATATAGAGTATGATGTGGTGGATTTGGGTTCTGAGCTTATAGGGGCTGTGTGTGTCTGCAACACAAAAAAAAGACTGTCCCATGGGGTCCAAAAAACGGAGCACAGCTGTAGAGAAATGGGGGCTACAAACCAGTAACGAAGGTTAAAAAAGACTTTATTAAATGGTAAGTGAGGGGTACAGGACTACTCTGACGCGTTTCGGGAACAAGTCCCTTTGTGAAAGAGTAAATTTGCGTCACTATAACCTCCCATATAAATATTCGAACCCCCGTCCCCAATGATAACGTCACATGGTCAAGTCTCGTGTGAATAATGCAACCGGCATATCGCATTGGTGGAGACTACCCACCAATCATGTGCCAGGCTGTGGACTCGCCTCTAATGTATGCTGGGGCTACGGAGGAATGCATATTGGGGAGAATAGAAAAATACAATACACAACATAGTGAAACATTAATACAATACACAACGTAGTGAAAAATTAAAGTTATATAGAGCAATGCTAATAATGTTAAAAACACGAACTTAGACCGTATTAAAGCAATGGAAAAACAAATAATCAATGATTGATCAATTCATAAATGTCTATAGGCACGATTATTTGAAGGGACATATGAACCCATGAGGTATACAAAATAGTATAATGTAATTAAGTCCAAGCAAATAATGGATGGATTTAATATTCAAGAGAGTCAATGCATGAAAAAGTATAAGGTAGATGTGTTGAAGAATCTAAAGGACCTTAACTATAATAAACATACACATGTATTAATTTAAACAAATTATGCAAATTAATTCCGCAATAAAGCAAAATCATATATACAAAATGTAATAGCTTAAAAAAAAAGAGAATCAATATAAGATAGAATTATAACCTATATAAAACAATAAATCTAATAAGTTGTCTCCAATACATAAGAGAACCACATATAATAATCCGAAGCAATCAATAAACATAAATAATACATGGGTAACACAATACCTAAGGATATAAAATCAAGGGCATTGTAAAGTATATTTGAAAACCAGAATATTGTAAAACATATTTACAATCATGCTTCAACTCCCAATCTAGATTCATGCCCCTGGGTGCCAATGTCCCAAGGGCATAAATCCAGTACATCTCCCTGCAGTTTAAAAGGGACTCTCTATCTCCTCCTCTGCACACATTTTACTCTACTTGTTTATTACAGTATGTGAAAATACATGGCATTCTGATTAATATTGACTGGTTAGTTATATTGCATTAAAAAATTATATGAATTGACAGAATTACATTATTATATTTAGTACGGCACATATCTTCTGGTATTTAAATATTTTCCACACTAATACATTCACACTGCGACTGCAAAGATCTTTAGATTGTCCTCAATCCCATATTGTTTTTCTCTCCATACCCCTTATAGATTGTCTTTCCACATTTCCCATTTTCAAATCTACACTGACTCTACACTGGATTTCCATATTTTTCATATTCACCGGGATTCCTATCTGTTCATTTTTTTCCCACCCTTTTTTCACAATACTGTGGGGAGTTGTCTTGGGGGAAACAGTGGAACTATTTTATAGCTGAGGCCTGTCCTTGGCTGGCTGTAGACTGGGTCACGTTGAGTAAGAAAAGTACAGAGTGAAAGATGTACTTCACTTGAAAAAGCTGTTCCAAATATCAGTGTCCATAGTGTCTCAACTTAGGTAATGAAATATGACATTACAGGTAATGAAAAGCAATTGAATATTTTATGATGTACAGAAATTTTCCTCTTTTATGCGGTACACATCTTGGGACCTGTCTGTTCTGTGACCTACAAGATTTTAGGAAAAGTGCTTCCACATTTTTATTGTCATAGTCACTATTAAGCAAACTAAACTACCCCCTTTCTTTCCCTTCCCAGGGGGGTCAACTTTAAAAAGGACATTAAGAGAATGGCTAATGGAATTAAGGATATAATAATAGAAGGATATAGTGAGACTATTGTATTAACAAGAAATAAATCAAGTTGATCATAAGGTAAGTGTTTTTTAATTGATTGATTGGAAGGATACGCCACGGGTTTTGTCAAGACAAGAAGCCATTTACCTCCGTATCTACACTAAAAAGCCCAATGAAATAACGTGATAAGAGAATTATGCAGTTTTGAGAGATAAATTATTCACAGAATATAACCATTTTGTGCTGACATCCCTAATGTAAAAAAGCATTAAATCTTTGATGCTGGCTTCATTCTTGTAGGGGTTTCGATGGTTCACACAAAATATTGGTGACTATCTGTAATTGTCATTAGCTTTATTAACAGCCAAGTCTGCGGTTTCAAGGTGAAACTGTGGGATTGATATAATCGAGTTCCAACAGTTGCGACTTCCCAAGTAGCCAGCCAAAAACAACATTCTGTAAATAATGTAGAAATCTAATTGGCTTTCTTAAACAAATCTAAGCATGCTAAATTTAAAGATGTGAATGCGTTTGTGTATTTGGAAATTAATTACAAACTGCCTATTTTAGGAGCCTCTGAACAGGGAAAGTTTTTGTTATTAAGCATTTTTTTTATCCTTAGTCCACCTGTCCTTATAAGTGTGGCCAATTTACCACAAAGAAAAAGACAGTGTGAAAACAGCGCTATAAATAGTGAAATATTGTGGCCAATTTACCGCATTAACACAAGGGGAGATTTTTTTTTTTTTTTTTTAAATCTCACGTTGCTGCAAAACCGGGATAGAGAAAATGTACTAGATTAATTCAAATTAAAATATTCCCATTGAAACCAGTGAGATTTTCTTGTCTAATAAACAAGTTTGTACTACAGATGTAGCCAGACTTACTGTCCCTGTGTCCTTGAGAAAATCGAAATCCTAGGCAATTATTTGCGTTTTGCGGATTAAATGCGGTGACCGCAACTGAGCAGTGAATGAACCGCGAACGGAAAATAAATGAATTTTAGCATCAGTTTCTGCAGTAATGATAGATGGCTCTAGTGTGCAAGTGTGTGTAATAGGGCTTGTCCCAGTTGCCTCTCTGCCTCCTGTCACTGTACTTTCCTGATAGCTACTGGCTGTAACAGGCAATCCTAAGGGGCATTGACCCCCCTCATGCTACTCTCTGAGTGAACAAGGGAGGAGGTGATATGGTGTTTATGTACAGACAATAGTGGTGCAGACACTAGGCCCTCCCCTTCCAGATCTCAGAGAGGAAGTGCCAAACTGTAAGGAGTTCTAGTCTGGAGTCTGGAGAGACTGGAAGGGCTGTGAATCTCTCCCATCAGGGATGACCGTGCCCCCAGCCCCTAGGGGGCTGGGAGACCATTTAAATTCTACAGCGGTCTCAATACTAACAGAGGTCTAGCACCATCCAGAGGTCTGGTGCCTTCTGCTATCCACCTGCATCTACTGTGTATGTACCATCTCCAGTGTCTGCAATAAAGACCTTTGTTTTATATACCCCTGCCTGAGTTGCAGTATATTGGGCAGGGGAGGGAACGAAGTGTGCTTTGGTGAGAACTGCCTCTGGGATTCCTGAAGCTCACTGAAACTGGAGGCACTGTCACCATGAACGAAGTCTGAGTACATCCAAAGCCTCACCCTGTCCCCACACCAATGCAGACATCTCAGCTCTCCTGACCCTCACAGGTATTCCAGTACCACATCATCTTAGTAGCAGCAGTAACATCTCACAGGGTGGGGAGTGGGGGGGAGGGGAGGGGGAGCAGTGCTACATGTGTATTTAATCTAAATGCAATGTAAACCATTCCTTATTCCCATGAATTTCATATGATATGATATCCCATGAAATGGTCCCAAGGTTCAACAAAGTATCTGGCCGCTCCTGCTTCTCTTACCGTGCACCCCATAACAGGAAAAGCAAGCTGGTAGAGGAATCAGCAAGGCAGGGGAGGAGCGCCCTCTAGCAGTCTGACCCGGAAGTCTTTCTTACATCCGGTGTCTGCTGCCACAGCTCCTCTGCCGGCTGCTCCTCTGATCATCTCCTCCCACCAAAGGTAGGCATGGGAGAGAGACCTGAGGGGGAGAGAGAGAGCTGAGGGTGAGAGAGAGAGCTGGGAGAGAGAGATGGGGGAAGATAGAGCTGAGGGGGGAGAGAGAGCTTAGGGGGAGAGAGAGAACTGGGGGAGAGAGCTGGGGAAAAGAGAGAGCTGGGGAAAAGAGAGAGCTGGGGAAAAGAGAGAGCTAAGGGGGAGCTGTTGATAGGGGGTTTGCTGATGGCTATGAGCAGGAGGAGGATGGGGAGAGATGATGATGAGGGATGATGTGAGAGAGGATCAGGGAGAGGATGGGGGAGGGATAAAAAAATTACAGTCTGTATTAATATTAATAGGGCCCTGAAATTTTTTTGCCCGGGGGCCCACCCATGTCTAGCTACACCACTGGCCTAAAGGTAACAACATAAGAATTACCCAGTGGTAGAAAAATGATTTCATATTTTTCAATGAGCAAGGCGCATTGCTCTTTTAAGCCGTGTTTTGGAAGCCATATTTACTAAGCAGTGCTATGTCATAAAACATCTCAGCAATGAAACATGCACCACTTAGCAAATATGGGTCATAGGCTTGGAGCCATCAAAGTTCGTTAGGCTAAAATTACGGTAAAATGTTTTTTTTGTGAGGAAGTGTTGTTTTTATTGTGCAAAGGATCAAGGTTGTACTGTTAAAAATTACATCTTTTTTTACTGTGACCAATAAAAAGCAGCAAAAACAAAAACTAAATACCGCAAATGTAATCATTTTGATGCCAGTCACGATATACTCACGATATTTATCGGAAGCGGCATAACATCATAAATACTGCATGGATTTTATAACCTACTCCAGGCTGGCATTAGACTGGCGTTAGCTCTATCTTGCCTAGCTTGTGTATTGCCATTACATACATGGGCAAGTGTAACAAGTGCTCACCACAAGCAGAACGGAACCGCAGGCTGAGGTGGGGATGTTGGTATACACTGACCTACAACCGCAAGACCGCGTCCGGAGTGCAGAGTAGTAGTCGTGTAGCCGGGTCAGGGTAGGAAAGGTCAGAATAGTCATGATACTCCCCGTGGTCTAGGATTGGAGAAGTCTGATGGACGTTGTGTGTAGCCAGGGTCCAGGAGTAGAGAAGGTGGGAGTCCAAAAGCAAGCAGAGGTCAAGGGTCAGAGAAGGCAGCGGTCAGGGTACAAGCTGAGGTATGAAGGTACAAGAGATCATGGCAGAATGCAAAGAGCAACAGCAGGGCAGCAGGATGCTTGAGGCAAGCACTTCGTAATATAAACAGAAGTTTATGCTCAGCCAGTTTGCCTCAGGGCTGGCTGAGCATATAAGGAACAGATAACCAATGGGAGGGTTACTCCAGGCTGTGAGTCATGAATAATTACATATTTTGTACACTGGTAAGCAGGGGCGGAGTGCACCGCAGGTGTGGATTAATTGCTGATAGCATTAACCCCTCGAGTGTTCCCGGTCATGCGACGCGGCGTGTAGTGGGGACAGGTGCGCCCTTCCGTTGTGTCAAGGGACGCGGCGTGGGGGCGGAGCCAAGGTCCGTTCCCGACATGGGTACTGCGGTGCTTGCGCGCAGCGCATGCATGAGGGGTATCACACAACGCGTCACGGGGGCGGGACCGAAGTACAATCCTCACAGCAAGATAACCTAAACCAACATGGAATAGCTAATACAATAAAAAGTACAACACAGTAAAGTACATATTACATATTAAAGTACATGAAGTACAGGACATATTAACCCAATTAGTAGCCCAAGTAGTCAGCTAGTCATACTGTAGGTTTCCATGACTTGCTGACCTGTAAGAGCTAGAAATAGTCACCTTACACTACACGACCTACCTCCAACCCTCCAACAATCCTTAACCCCCCTCTCCCTTGAGTAATGGCCAATACCCGTATTACCCGAAAATACAAACATCTTACTTTAATGTAAATAAAAAACACATTAACGATGGAAATACAATTTAAAAATATTAATTAAAAATAACATTTATACATAAACCCATTTACAGATCAAGGTTCTTCAAGCAACAGAGCTTCCTGGATTATGTGTTTGTGACTTTTTTTATGGTTGGGAATCAGGCCTTTTTTGGATTATTATCCAGTGGGTTACAGCCCTGAAGAACATGAGGACCTTCATTTACTTATAAGGTTACATTGATTGCCAATGTAGCTATTTAGGCTCCCATTGAGGTATCCACAGTGACATTAAATGGGTATATGTTTAAACAGTTCGACTCTGGTTCTCAAGCAGAGATTTGCCTTATATGTGATTTTTATTTGGATAAAGTTTGAGTGCACACTTTGATGTTCCGTTTCTAAACCTATAAAGTTGCTATATCATGCTACGTTCTACACTATTGCATTTATTTTATACCTCTAGATACCAAGGGTAACTAAAGGGAAAACATCTGCAGTTAAAAGGTTTAATCTGATGTTTGCCGCATTGGATTTACTGTATGCCATTTATAAATGTAAAAAATGGGAGTGTGATTATATCAGATTGCCCACCCTACTACTTTGTGAATAAATAGTATTGCACTATTGTTTTTCTTTCTATCTTTTATAGGTACCTGTGCTCCCAAAGTTTCTGAAGATTTCTCCCATTGAGGGGGCCTTGGACATCACAGTGACAATCCATGGGTTTATGTTTAAACCATTCGTGAAGCATTTGTCATGGATGTAGTAGAATTTTCAGAGCTATGGTGCTGAATGGCAATTTAGCCAAAATGCTTGCTACAGTATAAGGTGTTGAGACAGTTTATGCAAACTGCATAGCCTCTTTGGATCATCCCAAGCAGATCATATTTCTCTAACAAGGTGCTTCCCTAACTGTACAGCAACGTTGTTGCATCGGCAATTGAAGCCCTTACACAGGGCACTTGAGGATTGGTTTGTTGCCAGGGATAACAGATCCATCTGTGTTTCAGCACTAAAACTATGCACCATGACACAAATGCCTTGTTTTGTGCATGTACTTAATTTAATAGTCACTCAATTCCTAACTCAGTATAGGAATGTGGAAACATTTTGTCAGTATCCAGAAAAATCCGTGCTCAGATTAGCTGATCACCCAAAATCCTCAAAGTCTGCAATGCCCAGTTTGAACTGGAGGAGCAAAATAACCTGCCTCGTCGCCAGTTAAAAATGCAGGTGCCTACATGCGTGAGTGTCTCCAAGAGCAGCAGAATGCAGTTAACGATTATGTAATGGATAGAGACGGGTGAAACTGTCAAAATCTGTTTTGCAGAATTTCCCGAGCTTTCCATTCAAAATCTGTTCTGTGGTGTCAAATCCAATTATTTAAAAACCGCCATTGGATACAATCCACTGGTGGATTTTACCAATTCAATAAACGGATTCCGCAATGCGCTGGTGGATTTTACCAATTCAAAATGTGGATTCCGCATTACTCTGGTGGATTTTAAGAATCCAATCTGCAGACTCAGCAATCCATGCATGGATTGCTAAATCAGAGGATTGGATTCTTAAAACCTACCAGCAGATGTGGAATCCGCGGATTGAATTCTCAATGATAAATACAGATCTGGAAAAGGTGAATCGCTCGTTTTGAGACTGATCCGCAGAAATCCAGGGACCAAATGAACCAGCCGATCTACAGTGAAACCGAATCCACCCCAAAAATGTTCCATCTCTAGTGTTGAAGTAGGAACAGGAAACGGAGGGCGGTGCACAGCTGAAGAAAACTCCCCCAGGCAAGGTAAGTGCAATAAAAACATCTATTTATTGGCACATAAGGGTTAAAAAACACTCTAACGCGTTTCACGCAGGTGGCAGCAACAGCAGCAGAAGTCATGGCCCATCACTATGGGAAATGCACCATTACTATGGCATGGCTCGCACTAGCGCAGAAGCTACAGACACCTCTAGTACTACTAATCTTCAAGATTGAATAAGATAGGAGATAGAAAACTGGCTATAGTTTTCGCCCGCCTAAAAACAAATTTTAGGTCTGAGTTAACCAGTGTACGTAAGGCTGGATCGAAATGCAATACATTCCAATGTTGTCTCATAATTGATTTGATCTGTTCAGCTTGAACACTAAATTATGTGATAAAAAGTGAAGCCTCTCTCCTGATAGATTCTCTTTTTGGCCAATTTAACAAAGAAGCTCTGTCAATCAATTTAACCTTTTCAAAAGCCCTGTCCAGATCACAAGGTCTGTATCTCCTGGCCATGAACCTGTCATATAGATCCTGAGATGACATAAGGAAACAATCATAGTTGGAAAAATTCTTTGTAAGTTTCATAAATTGACCCTTAGGAATGCCTTTCAAGAGGGTCTTGGGATGGCAACTGTCCGCTGGCAAAAATGTTCCCAAGATACAGGCCCTGTTATGGGGTGCCGGTATCCCCATGCATTTTATTCCCATGGTCACGTGACACGAGACATTTAAATGCATGAGAGATACCGGCACCCCATAACGGGGCCTGTATCTATGGAACCAGGGGGTATTAAAACAGCTTCATTACCTTAGCAGCTAGCCGCTAAGGCAATGAAGGGGTTAAACATCAATTGCCTGTTTCTTGGGGTGAGGGGTTAATGAAGGGGGTAGTACTCCAAGGTTGGTTAGGCCTGCCTGGAAGGGTGCGATAGGAGTTTACCCCGTCACTACCATAGCGGTGGGAACCGCCATGGTAATGAAGGGTATAACCAGTCCTGCTACCCCCCGGTAGGCCTAAACACCCACCCTTGGGGCTACTACCCCCTTCACCCAATACCTCTACCCCCAATGAACAATAATAATCACAACAACCCTAATATCCACCTCCACTACCCCCAACAAACCCCTACAACACATACAGTACATTAATAGGCATAATAACTATTATCCAGATATGGATAATAGCTCATTTGCCCATTATAAACTAAAACATTAGCCAGCCAGCATAAATAAAGTAAATAAAACTTTCTACTTAGCCCTGCCATCATGAAGGGCATCCTCATAAGCATACTGCAGGTACATGTCCTCCGATGCCAGCAAGAATACAAGAACAAATACATATCTAATGGCCCCTAACCCCTTAATCACCCTAGTGGTTAATAACCACGATAGTAATTAAGGGGTTAACCAACCCTCCCCCGCTACCCACCCGGGAGGCCTAACCACCCATCCCAGACCCACTATACCTACCGTCTACCCTCTGCTATAGTGGTATATCATACCCATATAATATGGGCCTGATAAGCCACTATAGTACTCAATGGTTAAGCTAATAAAAATAATTAAGGCCAAAAATACACAATAATCAAAGAAATACACAAGCACCTAAACACACCAACAATAAAATAATTTAAAAGCCTAATAGTACACATTAATAAAAATTATCTATAATTACCAAAACAGCAAAACAATCAAAATTATGTTATTTCAAAACATACGATTTAAATTAAATAAACACCTATCCAACCAATTAAAGAAATAAAACCCCTAGCCAACAAATCAATAAGATAAATAAAACCAATAGCCAACAAATCAATTAATTAATTTAAATTAGTAGCCAACAAAACAAAGAATTCATTTAAACCAGATGCCAACAAAACAAATAATAAATGTAAAATGCTAACCAATCCTAAAATGTACTAAAAACAAGCCATCCAAATTCAAAACTACTTTATCCAAACAATAAACAGAAATAAAAAAAATAACAATCAATAGAAAACAAACATTTGCCAAAAAAATGCATTGGCTGTCACTGTATTTATCTGTACCTTAAAGGGGCACAGATTAATACAGTATCAGTCAATGGGCAATCACAAACATAAAAATAAATAAATAAATACAATGAAAAAACCTGCAAAACGACATTTACATACATTCAATATTTTACTTACCTTTAGAAGTCTTCACCCTCCTGTACCATGTGAGGTTACATTAGTTCAAAAAGGATGTGACATCATCCTTTGATAAGCGCAGCCGGACGAGCCTCCATCGAGCCCTCGCCTGGGATTGGCTGTTGCTTACCGGTTCGCGCTGTGATTGACTGCCGCTCCTGCTCAATGTTAAAGATAGCTCAAGGGAGCTATGTAAGGAGCCAGCGATCACAGCATAACTAGTTCAGAGTCTCGATCAGAGCTTCATGTTAGTGAGATTTTGAGAGAGTATCTATGTGCTTGACAGAGCTACAACTGGCGGCAGATTCAAAGTTGCTATTAAGCGAATAGCACTTTGGATACCAGGACATGAAGAGGACAGAGTAATCCTACTGCAGCAGGCACCCGGAACCTAGTGAGGCTAGAGTCTTCCACCCATGTCCCCAGTGTGGTGAGTGTACAGTATGTCATAACTGTTTATTTTGTGTATTTGCTGGCTTTTCCAGAATAAACTCTACTTATTCAATTACTTGTGTCCTGTGCTTGGTGATAGTGATCCCTGAAGTGTTAAAAGTGGGTGTTAAAAGTACTGGTCTCCCATGACAGAAACGTATATGCAATGACTGTAAGAAATATTTGGATAGTTGAGGTGTACAGAAAAAATCATGATTTCTTTATATATATATTTATGAACAAATACATTGTAATAGTAATTGCCGAAATTATCTTGACGCTAATTTGTGGAATGACAGGAGAGTTGAAGTGTAGATAGACCATTAAAAAGGATACAGATGCGGGGAGACTTCCGGTGACGCCCTCCGGCATGGCTGCTTGCTGAGAGAGCTCCGGGGACCCTCATTAATAAAAGCAATCGCTGATCTCTTTACCCCGAGCTTTCCTGGCTCGCCCGACCACCAACAGTCGGAGGAACAAGGGAAGAATGCAGGCAAGAGTCAAAAGACCGACAACCCAAGGCGTAGCGAAATACTTCCCTCCTGCACACAAAAGCCCCGAGACGAGGATGCAAGATGGCGCTGGACCACGGGCCCACCCGCTGAAGCGAACAGGCCCCAGCAGCCCGGGGGAGACGCAACCCAGAAGATCCGCTCTCCCGCTCCTATATGGAGGAGCTGATGACAAATATGCATGCTAAGCTGCACACCTCGCTGCAAGACGACCTAAAGGCGGTCGTCTCAGAACTGAAACGCGAAATCTCGGGCCTAGCAGACCGGACGGCCGAGATTGAGCTCAAACAGGGGGAAGACCGCCAGAGGCTGATGGAGGCGGAGGACGAAATCTTCCGGCTGGGAGAGGAGGTGGCGGGTCTCAAGGAGGAGATGGAAGATCACGAAAACCGTGATAGGAGGCAGAACCTCCGAATCTGGAATGTACCGGAGACAATACTCCCGGATCTCCTGCGGCCCTACCTCATCAAATTAATCACCGAAGTGTGCGGGGAAACGAACCAAAGCGATATGGAAATCGATCGGGCGCACAGGGCCCTTGGGCCTAGATCAGCAGATCCTAATAGATGCCGCGATATCATTGTCCGATTCCATAGTTACTCTATGAAAGAGAAAATACTAAACGCCTGCCAAGCACTGGACTCTGTTGTCTTCCAAGACGAGGTTTTACAAGTCTTCAGTGACCTCTCGAAAAGTACCGTCAACAAAAGAAAAGAAATGAAACCGCTTACCATGCTTCTGCGGGAGAATGGGATCAAATATCGTTGGGGATTCCCATTTAAGCTAATAGCCTCCAAAAATGGAAAATTTCTGGCCCTGAGGAGACCAGAGGAGATGCCCGGGTTTGCCAGAGCGCTGGGCCTCTCCCCCCCACCCTCATGGTTGGAGACGGAGCGCCCAGCGAGAGGCACCGAGGAGGAAGATAGATCAATACGCTCCTCGCAGAGAATAGCGGCGCAAACCCAAAACAAGAACAAGTGAGCCGCCCGAACCAGATATTGCCTGCCGGCAGATGTTACCCCCAATCAGCCGTTACCCCGCTCCTGAACCACTCCGCAGCCCAGAATCCCCTCCACGAGAGACACACGGAAAACCTTCAGAGGGACCCACTGCATCGCCGGGTCTAACCCCCACCATATCGCATGGAGATCGGAACAGACGGACCTCCACACGAAGATCTTCCTACCACCAGAGCACCGATCCCCAACAACTGCTGAGAGGACGGGACGTCCCCTAACCCTTCACTCCCTCCATTTTATACCATACTGCTGGAGACCAAGGACCGAGCATGGCCAGGGATGGCATAAAGAAACTCAGGCGGAGATGGAGAAGGCAACCCTGCCTCATCTTGCGGTCTGTATGGGGACTTAGGGGAGGGGGAGGCCCATGGCCTGAACTGGCATACGGACATGCTAAAATGGCTCCCGATCTGAAGAGTCACCCTAAGGAGGGAGACCCACCCCGCAAGGACAGTGATTCATGAGCGGCTGCTCGACCCATACCCTTCAGTAACGTTAGTTATCTATGTTTAAGGTTGTCGGTCCCGAGTTCCCAACGGCATGTTAGTCATGTACTCTAGCCTTAGTTATTACATCCTTGCATACCCCTTCTTACATAAGTAAAAGTTACTAGGGCAAGTGATTGTTCCTCACATAGAGAGCTCAATCGGTACTCCCCCAAGCCCTTTCCCCCCCCACCACCCTCATACCCCCCCCTCCCGCCGCTCACCCTCCCTCCTTCGCCAAGTGGGCACCCTCCCCCCCCCCACGCAACCCCCAACCTGAACCCCATACATCTGAATGGCTAAGGAAAATACATAGACACTGCTTTAGTTATGGTGCCAGCGGCATCCCCAACACTCCAACACTTTGGAACTCTGTACCAAATGCTGAGGATTCAAAGTTATCAATGTGTTAGTAGTGTGAAATGTTCATTAAGGTATATGCTCAGCGGGATCTCTGACTTACACTTACTAACCTCCTTCCCCCCCCCCCCTGCTTGCACTCCCCCTTCTCCTCCCCCTTTTCTCAAATGAGCCGTGGAGCAAATACTGAGGATTTATAAATGTAAACGTATTACTGAAAAAACTGCGCTATATTCCCCTCTCCCTTCCCCCCCTTCCCCCCTTCAACCCCCCTTCCCCCCCTCCACTTTTTTATACTGTGGTATAACTGTAATAGATGAAGGCCAATGTTTGTGAACAACTAGATCTCACATGAGCAACTAGATCTCACATGAGCAACTCCCCTCCCCTCCTCCCCCCCTCCCCCCTCTCCCCTCCCCCCTCTCCCTCCCCCCCACACCCCCTCCATCACCCAGTTCGACCCAAACCGGGCCAAGATGTTTACCGCCCCATCTAATATAACTGCTGCTGTTGCCCAGAAAGATGAAAATGATGGTGAAAGTAAAACTAATGGTGTCTCCTGTGAGTCTAGGCGCTACACAAACCTCCCTCCCCCTGTTCCTGCCTTTCCCCCCCTCCCTCCTACCCTTCCCTCCCCCCCTCCCTCCTACCCTTCCCTCCCCCCCCTCCCCCCTCCCCCCTCCCCCCTCATCATACGCTATCCCCCCAGGTGTACTCACACGTTAACCCCCCCCCAGAAAAAATACAACCAACCCTAGGCAAAATAACTAACCCCAAGCATAACTTGAGGGAATAATTACACCCAGCCTAGCACCAAGGCATTGACCGGAAAACGACTAAGCCGTAAACCCTGAGAGGCCACTCACGAAAGGGGCCAAACAGATTCGCACCCCCCCCACCAAACCCCCCCCGCCCGACCCAACACGGACGAGCCTGGGAGGAGCAAAAGGGTTCCTGACTAATCGAGGGTCCCCACCTCTCTCGGACCTGTTGGCGGACAAAACCGGACGTACTCCCCCTAGGGTCTTAAACCCTAACTGCCGGCCCTTAGACCAGACCGGTTCTATACCTTTGAGACCCTGACAAGGTCTGCTTTCTCTTCTCTCTTAACCCTGCTGATACTGTCCCAGCAGGACCCCCCTCTCCCCGCCCTGTCCTCCCCTCCCCCACCTTCCCACCCCCCTGGGAGGCCACTCAGAAGTGTCAGGACAACAAAATGTTCACTGACCCTAGTAAAAGGGAAGTAGCACCCCCTACAAACAGACATTGGACCATCCCTAGTGGGAAGGGTAAGGTCCCAAGACCCGAAGAGGGAAAAAGGAAAAATAAAGAGAAAATATGGCTAAACAAAACACAATCAAAATACTATCCCTAAATGTAAAGGGTCTACAGACCAATAAGAAAAGGAGGCTCGCCCTCCAAGAATTGAAAAAATCAAATGGGGACATTGTTTTCCTCCAGGAAACGCACTTCACATCTCAGGACCCGCCCAAAACTTTCCAAAATGCATACCCCATGAGTTACTACTCATCATTTAGTAGTAAAAAAAGGGGAGTTGCTATTCTGATTTGTCAGGGCACTCCATTTAACCTAACAAAAATAACAACTGACCCAGAGGGTAGATTCATTGTTGTGTATGGCTCATTAGTGGGATCCACAGTCGCCCTGATCAACCTTTATGCCCCCAACGAAAACCAGATAAGCTTCCTACAACAAGTATTGGAGGAAATTGACCCTGCATACATGCCGTCACTAATAATAGCAGGAGACCTAAATATGGCACTCAACCCATCCGAAGACAAGTCGTCCACTTTGGGACGCTCGCACTCAACCCAGGTCCTAAGACTAGGGAGAAAATTTAACGATATTATGAAGGAATTTTCCTTAGTGGATATTTGGAGAGCACAACATCAGGGACAAAGGGACTAAACCTTTTACTCGGCCCCTCACCAGACCTATTCGCGTATCGACTACTTTCTTGCTACCAAGAATATCCTGGAAGCAGCAGCCAACTCTGACATCGGGCCGATTACATGGTCCGATCATGCACCCATCTCTGAGAGCCTTTCGACCCCATTTGTAAAAAGGATACAGATGCAGCGGCCATAATTTTACCAAATCACGCAGTGTATACCTCGGAATACACATGTGATGGAGCGGGATTACTTCCAACCGTACCGCATTAGGACACAAGTGCATAAAATGGCATTTTAGTGTTCTGGCCTATAAACACCTGAAATTGACACAGTAGCACAGTAGCACAGTACTGTACACATTACAATTCATTCATTTAATTGCATTTAATTGCACACAATCCATAAAATTCAAACAAAGCAACCGCGATTGGTCGCGTTCATGCCGCGTGGAGTACAGCAGCGCACACGAAAACGGCGCCGTGATGCCTTAAAATAACGGCCGCTGCATCTTTACATTATTTCTTAAATCTCATTAGACATCTAATGTCATCTTCATTAAAGAATTAATGTTCAGGAATTTACTTGCATGTTAAAATAAGTAATATGTTATTTTCAAATCTGGGATACCTAAAATCTTCCCTCAGAAATAACCCATCCATAAACAAGTAAATAATAACATTTCACTGGTTAGTGGGAAAATGACCAAAAGGTAAATCCATGAGGAGCTGTTCAAATAAATGACACATGAAATATATTTGTTTTCTTTGATACATATTGCTGACCAAAAAACAAATAAAGTTTGGTAAATGATCCATCTCTTTGTGCCCTGATAAATGTTGAGCTCTCTTAAGTTAACCATCTAGTTTACTCAGGCTCAAATCCAGCCAGCTCTACTTACATGATAATGATCAGCCCAGCTATTACGAACATTACAAACAGATGACAAATCTTTGAGCACAGGAAAGTATCAAGCGCCTGATCAGTAGCTTTAGTTATCTTGCCTTCGTGTTTATTGCAGTCTGCTGCAGTTATTTGAAAAAAGGCCTGACATTGATCGACAGCTTCTATTAACACCCATCCAGGGCAGCTGGATGGAACAGATACATTAAATAAAGCAGTTATTGCTTTTCATTGCCTTTCTGTAAAATATCACTGCTAAATAGCTTCTGCCATCAGATGCCGTTAGGTACATGGTTTTAATTTGAGTGACTGCTTTATAACACTGCACAATTGACACAGGCCTTTGTTTCCCCAACAATAATGGTTGTGTATATCCTAGAGAATTGATGGGCTGTCTTTTATATTGGTGGGTGGAAAGTAGCTGCTGCTTTGTCATTCTTCTTTTTATACATGCCTTGCTTGTCAGTTGTTCACAGTACAGGCAGGAATAATGACAATCCAGCCTCCTTATCTCAGGATGTTGTAATGTGTAGCTGCTGTAAACCCTGGCCTGAAGACCAGATAAGAGAAGCCGCACAAGCATGGCAGAGAGTAATAAGAGGAGCTTGGGGGAAAGGGAGGTGTTATTAAGACAACAATGGCAGATCTGTCAGTTGCACATAACAACTCTTTCTGGTGCCAAGGAAATATATGCACATTGAGTGGGGAATAACTTGCATGGAACTAAAAGCTCCAAATGTTCATCTAATAATGATGCATTTCCAACAGGAGAATTATGCTGCCCAATGATATTGTTTCTTTTATCTCTGCACTAAATGGTGGGGCAGCTGTGTGCTTTGGCACTGTGAGCTGTCCTTTCTTTTTGTACTGTATGTTGCATATTAATCCTTTATTGAAGTAATTAAATGTCTGCTTAATGGCAATGAGCGGGTGAAATGAACGTACAATTGAATTAGCAGTTATGATTGGGAGCATGCTACAAGATTAACTAAATGCAATTACTATAGGCATTTCTTTTTCTAATCTGGCTACATGACATGACTTAATTACAGCCTATTATACACTAACTCCCTGATCTCATGCTCTAATATTAATATTTTAGTCAAATAACACATTTAACAACATACTTATGCAGCGTGCAAACAACATTCACTGCTTTTGAAGAAGTGTCTGTTCCTCTTATTTTTAAAATAAATAATTTTTAATATCCATTATTTACATCCATTAATTACAAAAGGAAATGCATTTATTTGCTTCATTATGCCCCAAATGGAACATGCCCCAAATGTTGAAGGACCACATTAACAGTATATAGTTTTAGAGCCACATTTGAGACTAGAAATGTTTGAAACTGTCCAAAAGGCATTTGGAAAATTGTACTGTAAGTGTTTCCCCCCCATGAATTCGGTTCCTTGTGAAACATTTCGCCAAGCCACAAAGGGCCAATAAAGTCACCAAGTTAGAAAGCTTTCAGTGAAATATCGGTAGGCAGCGAAACATGGTATGTGTTCCCTATTTATTGTCCAAGCCAGTGGTTTCAAACCTTTTTTTGGTTAAGGAACCCGAAGTGAAATTCTGAGGATCCCCAACACTCTCTAATAGCAACTATCCGAAGCATTGTAAGGATCCCCAACACTTTAATAGCGTGTCTGTGATCAGATGCATTATAAATTCTTTTGTATTTGATGCAATGATCAAATAACCAGAAAATTCCTGGGAACCATATAGGGATGCTCAGGGAGCCCAAGGGTTCCTGGAACCATGGTTGAAAAACACTGGTCTAACCATTAAGTTAATTTAGAAATTATAGGGATTTTTGCAAATTAGCATATTAAACTAAATTGTAACTCACATTGATTGAATGCTAGATGAATCATTTGCAAAGTCTGACTCAACATGGGGATTTTTTCATGACTCAAAAAAGGGCACATTTTGCATGGTTTGCATCCTCATGCGAAAGTTTCTCACATCTCTGTTGAGGGCCGCATGTACAATATACAGTAGTGGCCATAATTAAATTATGTTATCATGTTTCACTATCTTGCTGTACAATGGTGACTGATTATACATGAAAAACAACAGTCCTAAAATTCCACTGACCAGGGCCCTTTTCAGAAGCAACATAAAACATTATCTTAATCGTATATTTATTGTATGGTGAAGGGAAGTAGCTTTACAGACTTGGTTTTCCAATAGTAGGAATGTGAAGGATCAAAAAAGGCAGCCGCTCCTTAAGGGTACAGTACTCACCAGTAGGTTAAAAGTAAAAAGTATTTTTTTTTTTACTTTTATCCTACTGGTGAGTACTGTACCCTTAAGGAGCGGCGGCCTTTTTTGATCCTTCACATTCCTACTATCACTTCCGGATCTAAGAGACGCCATGGAGGGAGGGTGCACCACGCAGGTGCACCTACTGTACAGCCAAGAGGACGCTAAGGGATCAGTGATTGATCATGAGTACGCTTGGTGCTCCACACTGTTATTGATGGGGGGTTTCAGTGCCGTTCCTGAAGGCTATTTACCCCCGCTAACCCGACGCCCACCTCCACTAGCAGGCTAATTTTAACTCCATATGCTCCACAATACTGCCTTATTTCTACTGTGTTATGGTTTAGCAAGTTCCTAGAGCTAAGTAGATTTTCTCTCTACATTGATTTTCCAATATTTTGGTCAGCTATTATATTTGGTTATATCTATGCTTTACCAGAATCTGTCACCCACCCTCTTCCTGTTACTCTACAACTTTTATCAGGGCCGCCAACAGAAATCGTGGGGCCCATAACAAACATTTTAAGTAAGCTTTCCCCCCCATGTCGGCAGAATTGCGAGCCGCCCCACCCACTTCACATTTCACGAGCCCCCTCTCTTCCCCCCCCCTGTTCCCATTTATTTCTCTCACTTCCATCTCACTCCCTCTCCCGCTTCGCATGTATTTCTCTCCCCTGCGTCTCACTCTTACTACCGCTTTTCCTCACTCACCCCCTCTCTCCCTCCATCAAGTAAATTACCCCACACTCACTCATTCCCTCCCCCCTCACACAATTCCCCCTGCAAGCTACAGAATATATACCAAAAAACTTCCCACCCCAATGCAAAAAACCTCCCACCCGAAATACATACGAAAAAAATCCCCACCCCCCAAATATATACAACCTCCTCCAACACCCCACAAATGCATACAAAAATACCACTTTCCAAATACATATAAAAAAAACAATACATATAACCCCCAAACATACTGTATGTGACGTGAGTGACGAAACGCGTCAGGGAGCGTCATCACGTAGGACGCATTGACACTACGTCATCACGGAGCGCAGGAGTGAACCGATCCAAGCGCCGACACCATAGAGGCTTGTTAGCAAGGAGCTATACTTCACGATCTTTGGAAAGTATTACAGCATTATCCACCTGCCCTGGACATCTGTTGGGACTGTGGCTTATCCCGTTCGTGATCAGGGGTTCCCCAAGGACGAAGCACAGCTACCGGATGGTGGTGATTATTATCACGAAATGCGTTTTTACTCTGTACCTTTGTGAGTGCATTTTTTACCCCCCTCTTCCCCTTCCCCTCAATAAATTTACAGTTTTACACTATGGGGCGTGCGCTCTCTCCTCTTTCTTCTCTGCAGATTCCCTATGGACATGGTTATTCCTTTTGAGAGCAGCCGGAGACCCCCTGCACCAGCTTCCATCTACATCATTGGACTATCACTTTGAGGACTGTTTTTTACCCTCTTTTTTGCTTTTTTGTTTTTTATATATTTTATATATATTTTTTATTTTTTATATATATTTTTTTTTTTCATTTTTATTGTTATGATATTGTCATTCTATGTTTTTTCCTTGTAATTGTTACACAGGCACCTAGTTAGTTAATTTGCTATCACATCATTAGTTTAGTCTATCATCCATTTCTAATCATCTATTTGAGTTATCACTTGCACTTGATATATATATATATATATATATATATATATTTAGACTTCCACCCACCTACACACCTTCAGTAGGCGCTGCTTTTTTTTCTTTGTTTGTCACGCATATATATATATATAAAAAAAAAATATATATATACACACACACACAGACACAAATAACACACACATCATATAAAAAAAACCTCCCCAATACATATAAAAATACCCCAACCCATATAGAAATTCCCCCAAGCCCCCAATACATAGAAAAATTCCCCCAAGACCCCCAATACATAGAAATTTCCCCTAATACATAGAAAAATACCCCCAAGCCCCTAATACATATAAAAGTAACCCCAAGCCCCCCAATACAAATAAAAATACCCCAAAACCCCCCAATATATATAAAAATACCCGCAATACATATAAAAATACCTCCAAGTCCCCAATACATATAACAATTCCCCAAGGCCCCCCAATACATATAAAATACCCTCAAGCCCCCCAAAACATCAAAACATTCCCCAAGCCCACAATACATAAAAAAAATACCCCCAATTCATATAAAAATAACCCCAACACACCCCAATACATATAAAATGTCTCCAATACATATAACAATTCCACAAGGCCCCCAACACATATAAAAATACCCCCAATACATATAAAAATACCCCCAAGACCACTGAATACATATAAAAATACCCCAAGCCCCCCAAAACATCAAAACAATCCCCCAAGCCGCCCAATACTTTTAAAAATACCTGCAAGCCCCCAATACATATACAAATACCCCAACCACTCTAATATATATAAAATACCCTCAACCCCCCAATAGATACAACTTCTCCCAAGCCCCCAAATACATATGAAATACCCCCAAACCCCCAATACTTCTAAAATACTCCAAGCCCCCAATAGATATAAAAATACACCAAGCACTCTAATACTGTATATATAATAATACCCCCAAGCCCCCCAATACATATAAAAATACACCCAAGCCCCCAATACATATAGCAATACCCCAAGCCCCCCAATACATATAGCAATACCCCAAGCCCCCCAATACATATAAATTTACCCCAAGCACCCAATACATATAGAAATACTCCCAAGCCCCCAATACATATAACAATACCCCAAGCCCCCCAATACATATAGAAATACTCCCAAGCCCCCAATACATATAAAACTACTTCCAATACATATAAAAATACAGACTTACCTTGGGTCAGGCCAGGCCCAGTGTTTGCGGGGGTCCACGGGCTGGGGGGGCCCGGCCGGCCGGCATGCACTGCACATTTCTCCTGACCTCTGGCCAGGCCCTGATGCTAGTCGCGGCTGGGCCCCGACTCTCAGCTGCCTGTAAGCCTCTTCCTTTCTCTGCCCCATGCAGCCAAGCTTCCACTGCCGGTGCACGATGGTGCTCTCTGACATCTCACAGACCCAGCCAGCGGGCCCGGGACAACAACCCCGCAGACCCCCCCCTGTTGGCAGTCCTGATTTTTATTACCTTCAGGTTTTCATATTCAAAATGGGGTTTTGTTTAAACATTACTATACTTACGAGAGTGGAAAAGTGAATAGTCAATGCTCTGTAAATATTACTGTAAGTGCAGTTACTAAATGATGCTCTACTTTTCTTCCTACATAGACATACAATAAATAGTATTTGATCTACTTAAGGGTATTGCACCTTTAACTCATTTTGCTAAGTAAGAATCAACTGCTTTAATTTCTGTAGTACTGAAACCTCAATCTACGGCTGGGCGAACTTTATCTGCTCCTGGTACTCCTATTCAGAGCTAGCGTTTGCTGTTTGATTTTCTGAACACATTTGCACACTCCCTTATTTGAGATCATCAGGACAATTGTCATCGTAAACTACATGGTGTGACTTGCTACCATTTAGAAAATGTCAAATATGTTTTCATTTTCTTTTCATTCAAATATAATATGGCAAATCTTTTGGTCATCATCATGGCTCATGGGGTTCACTTTACAGCCTTCATTCTCTTTTCGCTTGGGCCATAAATGAGACGCTTTCAGCCCTAATGACCAGAATGACTTTCCTCGATCACGTTATTGCTACTTTGGCACATTTATTGCTTTCACATGCACTAATGGATGAGTTGGGATATGTTAACAATTTATATATCATTTAATCCGAAAAGAGAAACCCCACAGAACTAACTTAGCTCTCAGGATTGAGTAGCTTTTAAGGAGTATAAATGAATTTAATGCTTTAGAAAGAGCTACTTTAAATTATGAATATGACACCTATTACATTAAGCTGCATTAAGCATTAATACATCTTCATTACTGGCAGACTGCCCAAAGCTTCAAGGTTGAAAAAGCTGCCAGTTTCACCCAATGTGACACTCACCTACCTCTATATTGATTAGTGGTGCTGGGGCAAAATTGCAAAGTGGGGCAAACACACCATTCAATAGATATGTGATAAGTGATAAAGTGTCAAACTCCATGTACTGTAAGCCAGCATAACTTTGTCACATAGTTTTTATGTGTTCTTGACTTAAGGAATGAAGTTCAGTAAAACTAAGAGAGGTTCTAATTAAGATGTCATTGTTATCTTTTAAGTCATTGGACACTACAGAATATAGTATGAGCGATAACCCTACCTCTAGCAGAAAATGTGGGCTGACGTTTGTGGCGGAAATTATGGCAGTCTGTGTATCAGTTGACACTCAATTTCAAAACAAATATTTTGTTGTGACAAATTTGCTTGATGGTTAAAAAATAATTATTTTACTTCTCACCTGGGCTGAATCAAATGTATTTTTAAATGTGCAGCTCATCATAACCAAGAAGACAAATCACAATAGCATGTGATTGCCCAGATCCACAAAAGGGTGCTAAGCTTTAGCTTTCATATTCATGTGAATGGGAGCTAAGGATTGTCCAAGTTTAGCACCCTTTTTTTAATCTGGGCCTAAGAGAGCTAAATCAAGGTAATTGATGTATTTTATCCCCTCCTCTGATTAGTCGTATCATAGGGAAGGTGAGGAAAACACTAGCTTGACATACAGCCCCCAGTGAGACTAAAACACAAACTGACCTACAGTAAACTGCAACACATTGGAGCACATCTTAAGCATAGAACAAATGCATGTGCACTACTTTAAAAATAAATGGATTAAAAGCACTGTCTTTGTTTATGATACTGTACAAATAATTTGGCAGCTAAAGGGAACATGATGAAGACACACTAAGCACTGCTATCCCATAAGATGCCTTATGCAAAAGGACAAAATTGCCAGCCTTGTGGCCCATTAAAGTCTATCAGTGCCAGAAGGTGTCTTATGGCAAAGCACCACTTATTAAATATTGGCTTTTGTGCTTTAAAATAAATAAAAAATAAATACATGCACTATAAAACCAACACAACATCAGTTGTGAACAAGCCAAGTGGATTTACAGTAGCTAGTTTTCCCTCTTTTTCAGACTTCCTCTGGTTGGTAGTTGTGTATGTATGTATATATGTCTTTATTTATATAGCACCATTAATGTACATAGCGCTTCACAGTAGTAATACACGTGACAATCATATAAATAACAAATTGTACAAATAACAAATCATGGGAATACGTGCTTCAGACATAAATGTAACATTGTGGAAGAGGAGTCCCTGCTCTGAAGAGCTTAGAATCTAGTTGGTAGGAAGAAGGTATAGAGACAGTAGGAGGGCATTCTGGTAAGTGCGTCTGCAGGGGGCCAAGCTTGATGTATCATGTGTATAGTATTAGCCACGGTGTTACTCATATGCTTCATTAAGCAAGTGTGTCTTAAGGTGGATCTTAAAGGTGGATAGAGAGGGTGTTAGTTTGGTATTGAGGGCAAGGGCATTCCAGAGGTGTGGGTCAGTCATTGAGAAAGGTTTAAGGCGGGAGAGTGCTTTAGATACAAAGGGGGTAGAGAGAAGACATCCTTGAGCAGAACGCAAGAGTCGGGATGGTGCATAGCGAGAAATTAGGGCTGAGATGTAACACGGGGCAGAAGAGTGTAAAGCTTTAAAAGTGAGCATGAGAATTGAGTGTGTGATACGGGATTTGATAGGAAGCCAGAAGAGTGATTTCAGCAGGGAAGACACTGAGACAGATTTAGGAAAGAGTAGAGTGATTCTGGCAGCATTGTAGGGGAGACAGGTGAGAGGCAGGAAGGCCGTACAGCAGCAGGTTACAGTTATCGAGACGGGAGAGAATGAGGGCCTGAGTCAAAGTTTTAGCAGTCGAGTAACAGAGGAAACGGCGAATCTTTGTAATATTGCGGAGGAAAAAGGGACAGCTTTTAGATACGTTTTGAATGTGAGGGGAGAATGTGAGAGAGGAGTCGAGTGTGACCCCTAGGCAGTGAGTTTGGGCTACTGGGTAAATTATAGTATTTCCAACAGTAATGTGGAAGGAGGTAGTAAGACCAGGTTTGGGAGGAAGTATGAGGAGCTAGCTCTGTTTTTGCCATGTTAAGTTTGAGTCAGTGGAGGGCCATCCAGGATGATATCGCAGAGAGACATTCAGAAACTTTGTTCTGTACAGCAGGTGTAAAGTCAGGGGTTGAAAAGTAAATTTGTGCGTTGTCAGCATAGAGGTGATATTTAAACCCAAGAGATGGGATTATGTCACCTCGAGAAAGTGTGTACAGGGAAAAGAGAAGAGGTCCCACGACAGAGCCCTGGGGTACCCCCACAGAGAGATCGATAGAGGAGGAGGTGTTAGCAAAAGAGACACTGAAATTACGATGGGAGAGTTGGAGGAGATCCAGGATTGAACTTTGTTCCGAATACCAAGAGTATGGAGAATGTGAAGCAGAAGACGGTGGTCCGCGGTGTCAAATGCTGCAGAGAGGTCGAGCTTTATGAGCAGAGTGTAATGACTTCTGTCTTTGGCAGCATGGAGGTCATTAGTTATTTTAGTGGGGGATTTCAGTCGAGTGAGCAGTGCGGTATCCAGATTGTTGAGGGTCTATCAGAGAATACTGTAGGTGTTGAGAAAATGGAGCAAACGAGAGAATACAAAATGTTCAAAGAGTTTAGAGGCAAAAGGCAAGAGGGAGACAGGTCGATAGTGTATGGATTCGGGAGTCACGGCGCCTTTGGCGCGCTCCCACCCTATCTCCGTTCACGCGCGGGGCTCCTTCCAAGGGAACATCATCCGCAGGCCGCACAGCGTGCATGCGCACACCGGTGATGTCACCAAGTACTGTGGGGGAAGGCCCCGCCTCTGCATTGCACTACGCATCAGCGGCGCACCCACGTGACACATCTGAAATGCGCCCAAGCTCCGTGGCAACAGAGCTAATCAGCTGCAGCACATTCACCTGTCTCCTGCACCAAGCCTAATCACTGCTTCCGCTGAGGCCGCTCCTCTGCTCCACCTCTCCATAGGTTTGGACAGTCCTGTCTATATATGCTCAGCTGTGCCACTGGCACTTTGGCTGAGCATAGATCCATGTTCTATTGTGCTTACCTGTTCTTTGCCTCCGCAGTCTTGCATTGCTGAACCTTGCTCTGTGTACCGACCCGACTTTGCTCTTGGACTCCACACCTCTGGAATACTGACCCCGGCTATCTCTGATCCTCCACATCTCTCCAACCCTGACCTCATCAATCGGACAATTACTACTTTCCATTCTCCAACCCCAACTACGGCTAATAGTACCTTCAACGATCCGGACCTCTCCTACTCTGACGTTGGCAAGTATAACGACGACTCTAACCTCTCCAACCCCGACCCAGCTACCTCAACCAATCTACACTCCAGATGTACCCCCGTGGCTGTGGGTGGCTGTGGGTGGCGTTTACACCCATTCCCATCTCAGTCCCGTGGTCCTGCCTTGTTTGTGGTGAGCACAGCATTACAGATAGTTAGAAAGACAGGTAGGGTCAAGCTTGCTGTTTTTGAGTAATGGTATAACTGTTGCATGTTTGAACGAGGAGGGAAAGGTACCAGAGTACAGGGAGGAGTTAAAAATCTGTGTGAGCGTAGGGGTTATAGTAGGAGCTCTTTGCATGTACAGCATGAGAGCACTTACAGCGTGCTTACTTTACTTCAGGAGTTGTTACCTTCAAAAGGCATCCACATATATAGTTTGCATATATTGTAATGTATCAACTTTTCTAGTCCATTGTGCCTGGCGTAAATCTATGTGCCTGAGTGATATGAATCATATGTATGGATCTTCAAACTGCACATGCACATCTGACATGGATACCAGCAGATGTAATAATAAATCTCTCAGGCACTGTATGTCATTAATGCAGGCAGCTTGATAAAGCATATAGTCACTATGGTTCTTGAGTGAATGAGAGGATGATAAGCTTAAAGCCATGACGGTCAATGACATATTGCAGCGTCCACCCAACCATTTACTAGTGCTGAAACTGCAGCAATCATTACATGATCTGAAGTGTTCACTTACAAATTAGTCTCATATGAAAATAACTTGTTATAGTGTCTGTAAAACAATTAACTATTTATCAGCAAACATATTTTACATGCCTAGAAATCTAGTAGTCTACAAAACAATGTGAGCTTTAAAATATTTTTAATTGATTGGGGGGATTTGTTTACCTGAATCCAATGTTCGATAATATATGTGAAATCTCATAGTTCAGAAGCATATCTTTTTTTCAGTTGATAAGATACATCTTTATCAATCTATAGATAATTAAAAATGGCAGCCTTATCTATGTGTATATTGAATCTAGACATTTGATATCTGCTTGTTTTATGATAATCTGCTGTCTATATCCATTGACTCAGCCCTTTCTACTTTATAAACCTCACACAGAACCCCAGCAAGCTCTTTTTGGGAACCCTTGAGCCCCCACAAAATATATATATATGTATATAAGTGTCAAAAAGGAGAGCTATTGAGCGTGGCATATGTATACAACAAGCGACAGAGAAGCCCAATACTACATCCAATAGGACAAAAATACACAGTAAAATACATATATATTCTCTTGAAAAAGGGTCATTTAGTTTAACCCTTTGGCCAAAGCATTGTAAGCTTGTGAGCCATACAAGGCAGACCCCATTCACAGGTCCTAACACTACCAGATAAAATACTAATATACCTCTATTAGGATTAACATTCTCATTTATCTCTATTAGGAGGGAGAAAGACCAACATTGGATCTATATCCAGTAAAATGAAAAGGACCTGCTGACTTGGGAAGTGGGGAGTGGCGGGCTTAAAACCTGGGGGTTGGGGGCCACTAACCTCCAACAGCTGAGACAGCTGAAAATAAGTTAACAAACAACACACAGAACCCCAGCAAGCTTTTTCTGGGAACCCCTGAGTCCCCACAATATATATATGTGTACATATATATATATATATATATATATATATATATATATATATAAAAAAAATAGAAGAAAAAGAGGCGCCAATTCCTAGTGCATTACTGTGCAAAAATGATATATTTAATTCCCAAAAATCTCAATAAAAATGAACTCACAAACATAGAACAAATAAAAGCATGTTATGAGATATACTCATGCTCCAAGGACCAGGAAACACCGCTTCGCTGCTGTAATGAGTCCGTGACACAACTGGATCCAATGCTGCCTTTGTTGCTCACCGCCTGCAGGAACTAACGTCTTAGGCACTCCGCAATCATCTCTCCCAGGGTACACCACCAACGATGATCTTTTGGTTCCCACCGGGGATGGTAGATGCGGCACACCAGCGGATGACGTCACATAGATGGTAGTTGATACCGGATCGGTATATTGTCTAAGCAGTTCTGAAGCGAGTGTCTAGGAAGATACACTGCACACCTTCCCTACGCGTTTCATCAGATGGACTGACTTCTTCAGGGGTGGGCTCTGGGTGTGTAGTATGACATATATATATATACACCCACGAGTCCAATTAGCTGGATTGATTAACAGGCAAACAATGTGTAGGCAATCTGCATAACTAGATAATCAAAATGTGTACATATGTGAACACCTAATAATAGATCTCCACAAGTAGATATTTGCCAACACACAATGACATAATATAAAATTAATAACACTCATAATTATATTAATATATTAAAATATTAAAACAAACTTACAATTGATGTCCTTACTTGATTATACGGACCACAGGGTGTATCTAGGGATATCAAATACCCCAATTTGACTGATTAAACAGAAACGATAATAATACTAATTAACACTTAATAGGTATGGCTTGAGCCATAATAGTATTAGTATTATTATCGTCTCTGTTTAATCAGTCAAATTGGGGTATTTGATATCCCTAGATACACCCTGTGGTCCGTATAATCAAGTAAGGACATCAATTGTAAGTTTGTTTTAATATTTTAATATATTAATATAATTATGAGTGTTATTAATTTTATATTATGTCATTGTGTGTTGGCAAATATCTACTTGTGGAGATCTATTATTAGGTGTTCACATATGTATACATTTTGATTATCTAGTTATGCAGATTGCCTACACATTGTTTGCCTGTTAATCAATCCAGCTAATTGGACTCGTGGGTGTATATATATGTCATACTACACACCCAGAGCCCACCCCTGAAGAAGTCAGTCCATCTGATGAAACGCGTAGGGAAGGTGTGCAGTGTATCTTCCTAGACACTCGCTTCAGAACTGCTTAGACAATATACCGATCCGGTATCAACTACCATCTATGTGACGTCATCCGCTGGTGTGCCGCATCTACCATCCCCGGTGGGAACCAAAAGATCATCGTTGGTGGTGCACCCTGGGAGAGATGATTGCGGAGTGCCTATGACGTTAGTTCCTGCAGGCGGTGAGCAACAAAGGCAGCATTGGATCCAGTGGTGTCACGGACTCATTACAGCAGCGAAGCGGTGTTTCCTGGTCCTTGGAGCATGAGTATATCTCATAACATGCTTTTATTTGTTCTCTGTTTGTGAGTTCAATTTTATTGAGATTTTTGGGAATTAAATATATCATTTTTGCACAGTAATGCACTAGGAATTGGCGCCTCTTTTTCTTCTATTTTTTCTATGCAGGAGGAGAGGGAGGTCGTTGTACCCTTTTAAAGAAGCTGCCTGTTTTTCCTGTTAGTGCTACATTTACTCCCCAATACTGGACACATTTTGTTTGGACTCTATAGGACTATCTGCATTGAGCAGCTAAAGGAAGGTTCACAGCACAACGTATTTTATTTTTATTTTTTAGTTTTTTGCTTATTAGATATTGATTTATATGCATTTTTGGTATATATCCATTTTTAATATAATATTTTACTAATTATATATTTTCATTATTTTTTTATATACAATTAACATTTAGTATTACCATTAATTTCTGGCATTTCATACAATAGCGCAGTCCTCTATTGTATATATTATATATATATATATATATGTATATATATATATATATATATATATATATACAATCGGATTGGCTGAAGTACCATGTGACGGCAGCTATGTTGGTTTTTGTGACTTGTGTTAAAGGGAAAGGAAGCACAGCCATTTTATTGGCTGGCTTCACTCCCTTTTCATGACGTCACATAAAAAAAAAAGAGGCACATGGATTTCACTGCCAATCAGATGGCGTGGGAACCTGTAACGCTTGCGCTGCCCACGAGCAAGACAGGACCCCGGTACTGAGGTGGGGAAGTATAGAACCACGCACCCACAGCAGCGGAAGCGTGCCTGGCAGGCGGATTGTCAAACGTAGCCAGGTCTAGGTTGGAGAGAGTGGGTTAGTCCTGATACTTGCCAAGGTCTTAGGATGGAGAGGTCAGAATTGTCAAAGTCAGTTAAGCCGTGGTCTGGGGTTGGAGAGGTCAGAATTGTAGAAGTCCGTATAGCCGTGGTCTGGGTTGGAGAGGTCCGCAGAGTCGAGGGTAAGCCAGGGTCAATATCCAGAGGGGTTCAGAAGTCAAGCCGGGTCGGAACATGTGGAATACAAACTGCAAGAAAAACAAGACAGGAGCAAGGCACAACAAACACAGGAGCTCAAGGCTACAACCAGTTATGCTCAGCAAAGCAGGAGTGAATGAGCAAGGCATTTATAGCAGACAGGATCCAATGAGGCAGGGGGCACAACAGAGGCGTGGCCTCTGCAAGGCAGAGATAGGCTGCAGAAGACAAGTGGGCAATGAGAATACTTGGCACGCAGCTGGGGAGTGGTGCACGGCATCCCGTGTGCGTGCCGCACGTGAGAAGCGCGGCACATCCGAGGGGGCGGAGCTAAGCTCCATGGCACCCTAGAAGAGCTGCATGTGCGTGCATGCTCTGTAAGCAGAGCGGGGATGCGCGCACGCGCTGGTGCCAGAGTGGAGGTCTGTGCAGCGACAGGTAAGGAGGGAACACGTCACAAAGGACGTGTTCCCCGATTCCTTACAGAACCATATGCCAATCAAATGTGACGTCACAGGCCTATAAAAGCCTGTGCAGCCTCATTTGACGGCAAGAAGCCGAGGAGGGAGGATCTCCTCCACCAATAGGATTACAATGCATTACAGATGAAGATGAGGATGGATGAAGAAGATACAGAAGAAGAAGAAGATAGAAGACCCCAAAATGGATTACAATTAGCAGATGAAGATAAAGAAAGAAGAAAAGGACTTTGGACTTTACCTGTGGCCCAATGCTGTTTGGGATCGTGGATTGGTTCGAGAGCTTCCAGAGACCCCTGGAATCGGCTTGCTTTTATGTATTTTAAATGTATTTTGGTACTTTGTTTTTTCATTTTAATGCTATTTGTTTTGTATTTTGAATTTGTATGCTGGCATTTTTGTGGTGTTTTCAATTGATTATTTCAGGTTTTTTTTTGGTGTTTGCTCTTTAATCGTGGATTATTTTTGGTATTTTGATTTTGACTGATGGCATTTATTTTGAGCTTTCTTTTATGTATTGATGGTTTTGTTTTGGTGTTTAATTGTTAATGCTGGTGTTTAATTGGTATTTGCTTAATTGATTGGTGGTAATGTTGTTGTGTTTACTTGCTTATTGTTGTTTATTTGGTGATTGTTTTGAATGCATTGGATATTGTTTTTGATTGTTTATTTTTAGGTTGACATTGAATGGCATAGTGTTAAATCATGCCAATCAATTGCTATCTTGGCATTTGTTATGTGTTTAGTTTGCTAAGTAATGTTTTTTTTGGGGGCCCGTTTTTTTGTTACTTCACCATTTATTGCTACTGTATAGTGGTAAATCCGGCCCATATTATGTGGGCATGATGTACCCACTGTACCAATGAATGGGTGGAGGGTGGTTGTAGTTGCCTGGGGAGGGTGGTTAGGCCTCCTGTGTGTGAAGTGGGGGATGGTGGGTTAACCCCTTAATTACTCTAGCCTTTACAAGCTGCTAAGTTGTTAGGGGACATTAGATTGTATTTTTGATTGCATTGTTTGTGGTAACGAAGGACAACAATGGTGATGAGGATGAGGACGGCCCTCATTGTGGCAGCCTCTTCATTGCCTTAGCGGATAGCCGCTAAGGTAATGAATCTGCTTTAATGTAATTTTTTTAATAGTGTGCGGGAGCAAGGGGTGTCCTGAGCTGAAACCGAGTTACAGGCCCCGGTATGGGACATCTGATTCCAGTGTCGCCGCCATTTTTAAAGCGTCCGCGTCACATGCGGGACATTTAAATAATGGAGATACAGGCTCCCCATATCTGGACCTGTAACTCTGGAAGCAGGGGGTCCCCGAGGCTGAAATCAATGCGGTTCATCTCAGGAGGCCTCCTGCTCCCACACACTATTAATACAAATTAAATTAAAGCAGCTTCATTACCATAGTGGCTATCCGCTACGGTAATGAATTATTTTTTATTTTATTGGTGTTTTGATACTAGTTATGGAGTGCAGGTATCCCCCTGCAGGATTTAAATTCCCCGGTCACGTGACGCGGAAGATTTAAAAGCACCGGGGATACCGGCACCCCATAATGGGACCTGTATCTCATGAAGTAGGGGTTCAGTTCAGGAGACCCCCTGCACATGTACACTATTATTAAAATGTATATTTCTACTGTACGATCGCCTGTAAGAGTCTCCATGCAGCTCTTACAGGCTGCATTATTTTCTATGAGCTATCACGCTATTGAATTGATAGCACGATAGCACTGATACAAAAAGCAGGTCGCACGGTAGGGCATGTTTTTAATCGCACGTAAAGTACCAAAATGGGCTTCACTTCTTAGTGAATCCTGCGTTTGGCTTCATTTTGTAACGGGCGAGACAAAATGTCATACTAGCACGCAAAAGCTCACTGCTTAGTGCATAGCCCCCTATGTGTGCCAAACCTTCAAAGATATATATATATATGTAAAAAGGTCTGGGTCAGTGTCTTCCTTCCCAGCTCCCCCCTGTTCCATTAAAAATCTCTTCATAGTATGACTTTGAGTCAAAATCCTTTTTACTAAGGATCAGCACCAAATATTAGGAACTTATGTAAAGGCAAAAGTGATGCAAATCTGGGGCAAAGCCAACTACAGCAGATACATCAAAGAAAAAATCCTATTGATTTCAATGTTTTTTTTTCTTCTATAAAACATATGGTGCAGAAGATATTTTTGCCTCAGAATTGCGCCACTTTTGCCTTGATACAGACAATGGAAACAAAAAATGAAGGTGATGAATCAAGGCAAATTCGGAGCAAAATGTACACAAATTGGGGAGATGTACTATGTAAAAAAAGTGCAAATACTGTAGAAGTTTGTTTTGATGCTCTGTTTCATTTTCTGCTCGCATTTGCGTCAAATGTATGAAAGTGTTTCTTACATTTGACAAAAATTGTTAACCAGAAAAGTTTATGCCACCTCAGATCTGATGGATTTTGTTGATTCAAATACAAGTTATAAAAGTGTTGCATGCAGACACAGTTTGCTACATCTCAGATCCGCATCCGGCTGCCAGGCCTTTGTTGGCTGCCGTGCCTCACACTGGCGACACACTTTATTCGAGCTCGGCTAGTCCCACGAATTCGGGTATAGTCGGGTGTATTGAGGTTTGTGACTGTTTTCTGCCCGAGTGCATTGCGTTATTTTCCAGGCAGGGATTGAAGCATTTTATTCCCGCTGGCTGCAATACTGCACAGTATATATATATATACTGCATTACAATTCATGAATTTATGCCATCTGGTAGACACGCGAAGCATTGCAGCCTATTAAATCCTAATCATTATCATTTAACAGATCAGCTGCCCGTCAGCCAGGCATGAACCATGGCTGGGAAGGCAAACGCAACGGGGCTTGTCTGAGGTGAGGAGCGGCGCATTCCAGGTATCTGCCAGGTACATACTGGGTATTTGCTCGAATAAAGTGTGTCGCAGCAGTCAGCTCTCTTCCCCGCCCTGTCTACTGCTGCGGCCCTGCCTTTTGTGTAAGCCCCACCCCGATGTGCCGGAAGTTGGGCCTGCCTTCCAGCGACACCGGCAGCCTCCCCCCCAAGGTAAGAGGGTGTGTGTGTTGTATTGTGGGGGTATTGTGTATGTGTTTTGGGGGTGTTATGTGTATGGGTGAGTTATTATGTGTATTGTGGGTGGCAGTTATGTGTATTGGGGGGGGGGTGATTGTGTCTATTGGGGTTATTATTTGTATTGGGGTTATTATGTGTATAGGGAGGGGGTTATTTTGTGTAATTTAATTAAAAAAGCTATTTGTTTAATTCTGCATATTTGAGGTAACTTTCCCAGTAGTACTCCAGTTGACACAAATATATATAATACTGTGGGCCTTGGTGTTGACCTTGCTAAGTTTGGGTATGTCATCTAATCATACTTACATTCCGGGCAGGTGCTCAGGAATAACCTCCAAGGAGACGCATGTGTTCGGAGTAGTAGTTCTGCAGCTCATAATAGCCGAGAACCCTATTTGGGATGCTCGTGGTACAGGGCGCATCATCTCAGGTTGACATGTTGCACCGTGTCTATCGGCAGTATACTCAAGAGGCGGCTATCGCTTTATACAGTTGAGTGTACTGTCCACCACGTTATACACTGGTTTGTTAGATGATGAACATGTGGTGGATGCTAAAAGTTATTTAGTTATGTTTTTGGGTGAGTCAAGGGAGTTCTTGTTTTTGCAGGATTGTGCTAGGGATTGTTTGTTGACAGATTGAAGTTTATGTTGACAATGCATGCATGAAAAAAAAAATAATGGAATAAGGCCACAGCAAAAAATGTATCATTTGCAAAAGCAGGTGTCAAAACAAAGTTTGGCGGTTGGGTCAGCTCGGTTAGTTTAAGGTGTTAAATGGCTGTGCTGGTGGGGGTTGTTTAGAAAACAGACTGGGCCCAAAAATATTAAGTTGGGCATATTGCCCGGTTAGTAATTGGTGTATGGCTCAGGTTGGGCCACTGGTGGGGTGAGACTTTACGGGGGCTGTGTTGGTTGCATGACAGCAGTGGGGGGTCACGAGACACAACAACACTGGGAGCTCTCGACATGGGAGTCAAGTTATAATTAGTGTTGATCAGTATTACTAATAAAAGCTGTGGCCTTATTCCTCCAACACGGTGTCAGTTGTCTTTGTTCCCCAGCAGAGGTCTATCGAGCCTACCCCAGCAAGGGCATTATTATCTTCCATAAGTTAACAACGTATTTACTAAGATAATTACAGATGTAGCAATGCCGGTTGTTTACGGTACCAGAGTAAGCTGCTGGAACTTCCCCGCCGCCAGAGGATTAATGATGCAGGGGTTCCGATCTGGATTCTTGGACTAATTAATGATATGTTAAAAATCTGTAGAGTGTTAATGAAACATCTCAAACAAACCCACTGAGCCCATGCCCCATAACAAACCAAAACACACGTTAATAACAAATACCACATATGCACAAAATTGTACAGCACATGTGCTGTATTTAGTAATATACAATGTTACAATTTAAAAAAACGATAAAAGGAATTGGCAAACGTCTGTTAATTTATAGCACACACATGCGATGAGGCAGCAACACGGCTCAGGAAGCCTCCAGTGTGCCCTCTAATAGAACACCATGTATAAGAATGGTCAGGTTCACCGACTCATCAATGTAAGTGTTGATACATTTCTCAAGCTTTTTAAGCGCGGTGTTTCCAAATTACCACTGCAGAGGAGCAGCCTAACTAGCATAAATGTTCTGGGTAAAGCAAACGGGAGAACTGAAATTCTGAAAAAGGGTGTCTGTCAGTAAAAGGAAGCTGAAGAATAAAGTCAGACTTTGGGGGCGATTCACAAAGCAGTGATAAAATCAGGGCATTTGCGCCCGACTATGGGGACTATGCACTAAGCACCGATAAGCCACTTATCGAGGCCTTTTCGCCAAAAAGGCATTGTGGCAGGACGGCCTGTAGCCGAGGTCAGGGAACAGTCCACACGTGTAGTTTCAGGATAAATGAAAACGTTCAGTGGCTTTATTTCTCCACAGCAACATAACATGCGGGTACACTGTCCCTTTAAGCAAATAAATCCTGCTCCACGTTGAGAGAAAACTGACTAACACAGCAGTCCTAGTTAGCAGGATGGCTGGCTAAACCATACCCAAACCGTAAGAGTCTTTTTAAGCAGTCATGCAAACAAATGAAACAAATCTTACTTTGGCTGCAGTAAGTAGTGTGCTGTATCCTTCTGGCTAGCAGCACATATATCCATGTGCTCTCATCTGAGACAGGCAGCTACTGCTGGTAACAAGATCCTTATCTACCTTCCTGGCTCTCAGGTGTCAGCTTACTTCCTGACTACCTAACTTCCACCTGAGTTAACCCTTATGAGTGCTGGATGAAGCACTCAGACATATGTTTCCCAGGCATAATTGATAGGGGTTGACTTCACCCTGTCACAGGCATACTGCTATTTACAGTAGTTAGCCCTGATAAGTCTCCGATAAAATCGCTTTTCGGCAATTATTTTTTCAGAGAAAAAAAAATTGCCAAACGAGCGGCGAGAAGCCACTTATCAGCAGGTATTCAAACTCGTGTAATTCTAGTAGCCCCATTTAGCTTATCGAGGCTTATCGCAGCTCTAGGAAAAGTTGGCAGGAAGGAGGTGGTTGGCAGGAAATGTTGGCAGGAATGTGGTGAGAAGCTGCCGAAAAGCGACGAGAGGAGACTTCGGAAGAAAAATGCATTTTTCCTGCATCGGATTGATGCCGGGAGTCTCCGGAGCTGATACCCCTTAATATCAGCACCGAAGGCACCCGGCATGAATCCCATGCAATAAAAATGCATTTACAGGCAACTTCATTACCTTAGTGGCTAACCGCTAAGGCAATGAAGGGGTTAAGGAACAACAGCAGCTTTATTGGGGGTGAGTGAAGCGGGTACTTGGCCCTTCACTCACCCCCTCTGCCCCAATAAACATTCCAATATGTACTAACCACCAATACACAACCCACCCACCCCGTTGTGCCCCCAAATTAAAGCATTTTTTATTTTTTTATACACAGGATTGATAATAGAGAGCGGGGGTCCCTGTGAGTGTCCCTGGGCCACCAGGTGGTCCCTGTGAGTGTCTGGGGGCCCTTGGGTGGTCCCCACTGGTGTCTGGGTGCCCTTGGGTGGTCCCCACGGTTGTCTGGGGGCCCTCGAGTGATCCTCACAGGTGTCTGGGGTCCCTCGAGTGGTCCCCGCAGGTGTTTGGGGGCCATCGGGTGGTCCCCACGGGTGGTCCCCGTGGGTGTCCAGGGGGTCCTCGGGTGGTCCCAGCGGGTTTCTGCACCAGAGGACCCCTGGACACCAATGGGGACCACCCGGGAATCCAGAACAACTGCGGGGACAACCCAAGGATCCCCGGACACCCGTCGGGCCCCCTGACACACACGGGGACCAACCGAGGATGCCCCGACACCCACAGGGACCACCCCAGGACCCCTGGACACCCACAGGGACCACCCCAGGACCCCTGGACACCCGCAGGGACCACCCGAGGACCTCCCAACATCAATGGGGCCGCCGGACACCCTTGGGGACTACCCAGAGACCCCCACCGGCCTCAGGATTGATACCAGTGCTGAAAACGAAAATACATGCTTTTATGCATCTCACATTTAGCTGGTGCAAAAATCTTGTGAGTTTTTATACACCAATAAACTTATCACAGCTTTGTGAATAGCTGTTACTGGCAAAACAATAGTGTATTTGCCATTTTTGGGCCTATCGGATGACTTTTTTTTTATCTAAAAGGCCATTATAGCAAAAATACTGCACTGTTATCACTGCTTTGTGAATAGCAGATCAGGCAATAGCACGTTATAAGTGCATTTGTCGCTCACTAAACCACTTATCACTGCTTTGTGATTCAGCCCCTATGTCAGGGCGGCATGCCAAACTGGAGCTGGACTAGTGGAGGTGCAGCTGCCTTATGTGCAACAGATGATGGAGGTGCTTTCCACATCTCAGGAGGCTAGCCTTCCATCATTTGTTGATACCTTCTTGCTGAGGAAACTGGGAAGTACTCTAAATGAAAATCTGACTACTAACTGCAGGTAAACAGTGTGAAACTGATCCACTCCACATAATCTTAAACTATTGCTCCATTACACTGCTGTTTAGGCCACAAGAGCAAATGTTAATACAAAACCAGGACTGAATCATTATCAAACGCTAAGCCTTGAACTAGTTACAAAATGTGTGTCATATATTATATTACTAATATTAATCCTGTGTGAAGTTTGATACCAATAAGTATACTAAGTATACTATATCTGTGCTGTGGTATATATATATATTTTCAAAGATAAATGCTTTATTAGCCATACGATATTAATGTAAATGACTATTATAAGTGTAATTAACACTTTAACATTATATATCTGCTGAGAAGTATTTTACATAATATTATTAACTTAATTTCTATAAAAAAAATGTTACTTAAAATGTAGCATCTTCTAACTAAGTTTTCCCTAATAACTCTGAAATGTACTGTCACATTACTCTGTGGGTGACAGCTTGGATCATGATACTGTACCTACATTTTAGAGCTGTATGCAGTTCCGTAACAGTCTATACGTACAACAGCTACTGCTCAACCCTCTGCACCAGTGTCTGTCCCAGTACTAACACTGGAGCCTGTTCTAGCATCAGCAACAGTGCCTGCACAAGCACCAGTGGCAATTCCAGCACCAGCCTCACTGAGACCACCTGGACCGCCAACACCTGCATCACATGAGACTTTAAAGCCTTCAACACACCAATGTCACCATTCATTGATGAAGACATATTAAGACACCAGCAGGAGATGCTGCACAGTCACCAGGATGAATATGTCTCCGTTAATAGGAGCATTCGCCAGCTGCAAAGCAAAGTGAGATGGTACAATCATAAGGCCATGGAAGCTGGCAGACAATGGGTCTTTGTGATATATAGCCTGACCAATCGAGGGTCTTTGTTGTACAGCATGCAATTGAGGTGATTGATTGAGGTGTCGTGGCTCCCTCACAAGTCAGAACCCATCAGTCTCTGTATCCAGTGGGCCTCTTCTCTGGAGACACGATCTTCCCAACTTCCAGAGTCTCAGGTCATGGCTTTAGATGCCAGTGCAGAGGGCTTAGTAGCACTTGCTCCTCAGAAAATTAAAAAAAAAGTGTGTGTGTGCCGAGCACACGCATTTTAAGTGAAACTTCTTTGTCTTTTGTCACTGTTTTGTCACAGAAATAGTATCTGTGATGGTGATGTTTTTAATTCAATGAAAGAGATTTGAGATTATAATTTATTTGATGTATTTTTGTGTCAAAATTTCCATACCATCACTTGGAATATATGATATAATTGATTTATGATAACTAAAGTAAGATACATATATTTTGGATTGTACAGTATCTAGATGCTGTTACTCTCAAAAGTCTTTAATTCAATGTAAATCATAAAAATCAAAACACAGTTTCAGTGACAAAAAGAAGAAGTTGGATTTAGAACGCGTGTGCTCGGCACACAACCCCTTTTTATATTTTTTAGAATAATTACAGTTACTATATTATATTAATGTATATAAAATTCATGTGTTATATGTTTAAACGCCTTGCATCTTTTCCACTACTAGGTTTTTAATGACAAATTATAGATTTCTAAGATTATTGCTATTTGCACTTCTATATTTAAACTCACTGGGAATTCCTCTAATAACAGTGGTGCTTTTGCTTGTTTGTTTGTGTATGTATACACAGACCATGGGTGTGTGCGTGTGTTTCTTTCTCCCCGGCTCCGTGCTTGTAGCGGAACTGCCCGCCTGTGCGTATGCGCGTGGCGGTGCCGGACGCCTCTTACTTCACATGTGTGACGTCACTTCCATTACATACTTCCATCTCCATGAAGGAGATTTGTACCAGGTGCCAGCAGTTTCACTTCAAAAAGTTATATTCATCTGGTTAATATATTATCCACACAGACTGGTAATGTGATACAACACTTTAGTCAATTTAATAGTTGCATAATGTGCACATTTGTTTTTCTTTAACATTCAGGCCCAAGTTCTTGATGAAATCTTGATCTTGGGCGAATGCCTGAGTAGCAGGGTGAGGGCTTAGGATATCAGGGAAGGAAAGGGCTGAGGAGGGAGGCATTTAATGGGTTATTTATATTTTTAAATGTATTCAGATTATCTAATTATATTATGATTACATTTTATTTGGATAATAGTAATGGGCTATAGCATTATTGTGTAACTTTGGGTTATATGTCATATGTTTTTAATATGCATGGGAGGACTTATTTGGCATTGGATTGTGGGAGTACAGTAAGTAATTGGGATAGGTGGACCAGGGAGAGTTGTTAAGTCACCTCAGGGGTGCCATTGTGGTCAGTATGCTCTTTACTATCCATGGTTGAATGTATTTAGTGTAGAGTAGTGTCATGAATATGTTAACTCCTTTTATCACTTAATTGCCAGCGAGCCATTGGTTGTCCATGTCTCGCTGTTTACTTGAACTACCAATGGGTTGATATAGAGACTTAAAACTCTCATCAGGCTCCACCATCTATTGTACTTGGTTTCTGAGGCTGGCACCTATCTATCTATGTGTCCTGTGAAGTACAGACTAATAGCCATCATTATATCATGCTAACAGACATCCTTTGCAATGTTTACAGTTTCCCCTGTGCAGTGGTTTATGAGACTGCACCCATCATTTCAATAAAGTGCAAAGTGTCATATGTGCAGTGTTTTGGGGGGAAACCATTCTCTTGCAAGAATTGTATTAGTTTTCCCTACAGCCTTATGTGGTAGGAGTGAGTAATAAGAGTATGGGGAACTAGCAGGCATATATGTATACATAGATTAAGGTCTCTTTAATATAATTGTTGCATAATGGTTAATATAACATTATGTTAATGAATGTCTGCTTTGGAGTAATGCCAGGTTTAGCGCTGATTTTACTAACTTAACGTTATCTCCATGCGTAATCTTAACAGAGTTTAGTGAGTAAGGGATGTTAGGATAACACCTCATTTGATATAATTTGCATCTCATTATCACTAATAGCCTTTAACACTTTACGGGAGTCAGCTTGGCTTAACATTATCCTTAGTAAATACCATATTAGCATTAAAGTGATGTTAACTGTCACAAGACAGCTTAGTGAATCCCCCTTAAAACGGGCGAGACTTTGATAAATAACCCCTTACATCTCAAAATCTGTGTAGTGTAGGCTCCTGAAAATATATAAACTTTTATTGCTATGCAATTTCAGTATTACATAAAATAAAAAATAGAATATTAATAAAAATACAATACTTTATGCACATGTGTTTACAGTTCAAACACAGACACAAACACAGTGGTTTTTGTGGCAAGAGCCGTACCTAGAAAAGAGTGGACATCATGTGAAAAAATGCCCACCTCCTATTCAGCATCCTTTCTACCAGTATGTAGCACCATAAAGCATATACAGCTACAAGGAATTAGCTCTCTGTGAAAAACATTCCAGCTTCAACAAAAACAAACAAACATTATACAAATACATAGCAGCCAAACGCGCACACAGTACAGCATAGAACATCACAGTGAGGATCCTGGGACCAACCTTTCTTGAAACAATATTTATGCTTTGAAGCTAGTGCAGGAGCATGAAGCAGACTTGAAGAGAAGTTCGTTTTGCTGTACTAGGAGGTTCAACGGTCAGAGCAGTAATGACAAAGAACACTATTATAAATGAGTAGTAAATGCGCCATTAAGACGGCTCCACCATAGATTGACGTATGCTCATTGAAACATACCCAACTTGATTGACTATTGGAATGGATAAAATCTAGGGTACCAGCCAATGAAACATAACTAACGTTTTGTAAATTGCTTAAATCCATTAAATAAATTAAGCTGCTACAGCCTTTGAGTATCATGATTTCATAGAGATACACTTTAGCTATTACTGCTCCAGCAGCCAAATCCATCAAAACTACACCCTATGCCCACATAGTCAAGGGCTGAGAAGCTTTTGGCCTGAAAAAAAAAATCACTTTTGGAGTGAAGTTCTTTAAGTGAGGCTACTAATTAAGATTCAGAATAACCTTTGCCCATGCATTTTCATTTACAGTACTTATATTTTTCTTTTTATTATTTTCAAAAGTACCCCACAAGGAACTGCTAAACAGCATTTATCTTTCCTACAGAAAACATTTATACTTTTGTTTCAACTCAAAAATAAAAGCAATTTGCAGTATAAGATTTTTTTTTCTTCTTATCCACCACTTTAATAGTTTCTATTTTTTCTATGGCTGGAGGTTGTCTGGTCCAAACCTGGTCATTTCAGAAGCATTTTTCTTCCATGTTCAGTTTCCACGCTATCCCATGGAAAGCTGGTGGCTTTAACAATAAAGTAAAATAAAACTGAAGTCCATGGGGGTTATGTATGAAAGTCTCCCAGCTGCAAAATCAGGGCAAAAACTGAGTAAAGAAATCCATATTTATCACAGGAAAAAATCCCATTGTTTTCTATGGTACCATATTCTAAATCTGGTGCATTATTTTGCTCTAGCTTTGCAAACTGGAGACTTGCGCCCCTCCCCCCCCCACCCCACCCCAAGAGTTTCACTAATTTCTAGACCATCACTTACAATATTGTTAGTTCTTTACCCTCAAGGTCATGGCACTTTGCTAAATGTAGGTATTCCCACCTAAAATACATTGGGGGTTATACATCCAAATCTCCCGGCTGCAAAGCTAAGGCAAAAAAAAAAATCTTTCACAGGAAAGAATAGGATGCATTCATTTAATATACCTGATGCTATTTTTACTTACGTTTTGCCCAACTTTTTCAGCCAGGAAGTGTTGATACTCCACTAAATACGGGAAACCATATAGACAAAAAATGAGTGCACTGGTTATCTAGCACCATTTCTAATGAATTACTTTTTCATTCAGCAATTAGATGTATAAGTTTAATAACAAGCACTTCTATTGCATAGATGCATAGCTGTAAAAGAACACATGACCCAAGAAGAGAGTAATGTTGGCTTTATTGTAATGAACAAAGTTATTTCGTTTCAACGATTTGCTACTGTGTAGTTATTGTGGAAAATGCCTCAATGTATTTCTCTGTTTTAGGTAAACCGTGTCAGTGAATTCACCGTCTCATTTCAGCAGAAATTTACAATCATATGACCCTCGCATTCCTAAAAGTTGACTTAAAACATAAGAGACATACATCAAAGCTTTGTAAATAATATGACTAACACTTTGGATGCTCCTGGAGCAAGGAATGATCTCCCCATGAAGAACACCCAAGTATTTAAAAAGAAATGTATAGCTTTAAATAATCTTGCTGTTTTTCTTTTCCTTGGCTCCACGCTGAGGATTTTATTTTTCTTTGCAATGCTTACGCTGCCCAAACCCTCTTATAAGAGGTAGAGTGACGTTAGTGTAATGCAGTGACTAGCAGAGCTCACCACACCAAGTTTATTTGTAGTGCGGCCTGCAATGCCTTTAAATATTCTCTTCTGCTTCAGAAGGCTCCAAACATTTCGAGTATCAGTTGCACTTCAAAAGGGTCTTAGCTGTGAACTAGCAGACATGCTTCTTTGTCAGTCCAGGAATAGAGGAAGACTGGGAGAAAAAGATAGCTTCAAAGAATGCATTGAATTTCTTCAAGGGCATTAATAGTACATTAGACACCCCAGGTCTTTGTAAATGTAGTGCAATCCCTCAGGTAAAACATGTTTCTTTTCTCAACGTGATAGCTTCAATTAAATGGGGTCTATGCATGAACGCTGAGAAAAGTGTGTTTTGATGGACCGGCTGTTTTTGGAAACGGAGTTGCGTCATGTGTAAGAGCGGGTTCTTACATATAATGCAGAATTCTTGACTTACTACATAATGTTTAATCCTTATAATATATGTATCATTAAGCTTCTCCCCAACTCCACTTACTGACACACCCCAAGATGCAAGCTGGGGCAGACGAGGCAAATCCTAAAAATTATTGCATAGGTGCAGGATGAAAATGCTCTAATTTTGCACCAAAATGTTAAAAGTGGAGCAATTCTGGAGCAAACAATCTGCACCATATGTATTAAAGTAAAAACTCTTATTGAAATCAATGTAAGCAAAAAAGGGTGGGTAGCCACATTGCTCCTTTCTTCCATGTAGTGACAAAGGAGGGAGAGGAAGCAGGTGGTATGATACTGTACCTTTTATTGGACCAACAAGTAGTTGATATGGTACAAGATTTCAAACCTCTCAGGGTCCTTCTTTGGGTATGGCAGAAATACAGAAACACAATATTATATACAGTTTTCGAAAGAAGTATATCTGGTTGCAATGGATGTATATATAATATCTCTGTTAAAAACACTGTATATAATATTTTGTTTCTGTGTTTCTGCTATACTCAATGAACTACCCCAAGAGGTTCAAATGCTTGTAACATTTCAACTACTTGTTGGTCCAATAAAAGGTATCATACCACTTACTTCCTCACCATCCTTTTTTACTACAGTATCTTGAAGTCAATAGGATTTTATTTTCTTTGATACATGTAGTGCAATTGTTTTAAACTAGAATTGCTCCACTTTTGCCTTGACACATAGGGGCCTTTTCGACCAAAATGCCTACTGCTATTCTGTAAGCCTCGATAAGTGGGCGATAAAGGCATGAATCGACAATTTTTTCAGCCATCCAAAACACATCGCCGGGTGACCGGCGATAAGTCACTTATTGGCAGGTTCTGAAACTCGTGCAATTCTAGTAGCATAGATTCGTTTATCAAGGCTAGAATGGCGTGTTTCTTCAATCCCACTGGCTGTAATATCATGTGATATAGCCATGTGATTTTAAGGATGTGACGTTCCTCCCTAGGAGATGATGTCACATCCTTAAAAAAAAGAGAGGGGGGCACATGATACAGCATCCAATGGATTGGAGCTGTACCATCTGACCCTAAAATATGACGTCACAGGCCTTATATAAGGCCTGTTCTGTCTCATTTTAGCTCAAGAAGACGACAGGACAACACCTGTTGTGGATTTAACATGGGGTTTGGGATTGAAAGAAAACAGAATTTACAGAAACTCCAAAATGGGGCACACAAAAAGTGGGTTCAAAAAAATGTCTAAATATTTATTAAACAAGCAAATGTAAAAGGACAAGACAGACTAACTATAATAAAAACACTGATACACATGTAGTGGACCGTCTCCTTTGAACATTGTAAATGCAGGAATATGCAATAAACAATTGTGTAATACTAAAGCTGTATGTGTTTTAATTAATATGGCTAATGCCTATACAGAGCCCTAGTACAACTTTAATCACTACCAATGTGAACATCACAGTAATCCTAGTAATTAGGGAGGGGACAACAGTATTTGCCACTCCCAAAGTAGGGATATAACCATGCAGCTAGCTGAGAGAGTGATAAACCTGGCTGAGGATAAGCATACCAATGTGTATATACAGTATATGTACAGACTGCAACAATGTATATAGAGCAAGACTTGGAAGAACGTCAGTAACAAAAAACATACAATGTATACAAAATGTCATTCTTGTGCTGGACGGATATAATATATCTACCCTACGGGCAGTGAAAACTTTTTGTGTGCACCATTTTGGAGTTTCTGTAAGTCTTGTACTTTCAGACTTGCAACTTTCTCTTCTTGTTTATAGTGTCTTCATTCACTCCAGGGAGCACCACCTGTAATATACAGGTTTATTTTGTGGGTAATTTAATTTATTTGGTAGTAGTGCTTTTTCAGTCTTTTGTATTAACCTGACGTAGAAGGTATAAGAATCTGAGGGTAAGAAGCTAAATAGATTGTTACAATCTCAAAATCCTGACGAAAGAACAGCAGCACATAGGATAGGGAAAAACCCTGGTGGGTGTAACCTGCGAGGAACCATGGCTACAGCACTGTCCTTCCTCTGTAAAAGGATGTACCACTACTGAATGATTAGGGGATACGCATTTTAGAGGCCCAAAATAACGGACTAGACTGCAATGTATGCCCACAGGGGTGACCAGGCATGAGAGCCAAACTGGGCACCCCAGGGGGGATGGGAAAGTGGCCGGTTGTGGCCAAGCTTACCCGGGAAGAGTAGTCAAGAGAGGGAGGGTGGCCAGAAGTGACGAACCCAGAGCTAGGTTAGAGAGGATGTGAGGGAGGAGAAGGAGAGGAACTGGGTGTGAAGCACCACCTGGCCACCGGGGGGAGGAAGCAGTGTGTAAGTGGGCCCAATAAGTGTAAAGCAATACAGTCATAAGAAAGCCCCAAGTGAACCATGCGTGGGGAGCCATCATGGATGATTCAGAGCAGAGCTGTAAGCATGAAGTGTGAGCTAGCATTTTGATTTCACTGCTAGAAATGGAGACTGGGGAGTGTCTGCCATTTAAAGGCACAGCTCAGCTGTGATTAGTTAATCAACCTTCTGCAGCGAGAGGCTGAAAGCCAGGACCAGAGTTGCGACTCCCCCTCACTACAAATGCAAGCTTAGGCCATTATACTGTAAGATGTGATAAGCACAGATGATATACTATAGCATGAAAAGCCCTATTGACTTTAATGGGACTTTTCCTGCAATAGCACGACATCTGCGCTTATCACACCTTATAGAATAAAGGCCTTCGACTTCTACTTATCAAATATAGGAGCTAAAATGTTACCTAGCACTCCACCATTAAGAGAGACTGTCAATTAGATTAATTTAATTCTCTACTTACAATACTAACACCAAGTAACCAATTCAATTTGCATTAAAAACCAAATCATGTAAGATCTCATACTTATAATAATTTAAGTGTTATTGAATATGAGGAAAACTTCAGATGTTTAGTGCCACTAATTATCTTTCTTTCTGCGTTAGCCATAGTACTCCTGGCATGGTGGCGAGGCTTTGTCATTTATTTTTTACCCACCATACCTTTTGCTACACAAGCTTCACAGTGCAAAATTAGTAACCAATCTGAAATGGACTACTGAACTCCAAAAAGATGAAATAGCTGTCTTTGAATGGGTGATGTTTGATTTCACTCTGCCAGAACTCAGTATTTGATGTGTCATATATTGGGAATAAAAAGTTTGGCAATATCTACAAATGTAGCCAGACTTATTTCCCCTCGGCTGGGAAAAGACACATGGATTAATGTTCTGGGGGGTGGGGAATTAAACCTCTGCATTAATGTTCACCCTCTCAATGTTCTTACTGTACTTGCAGCATGTTATTAAATTATTATCCAAAATCCTCATCTACATTATATCCCTATATGACATGTTGCCATAGGATGAAGGAGGTTTTGGGAACCTTCAATTCACACATACATTTCTTTCTTTTTTTGTCTGTAAGTTTTATAATGGGAATACAGATCAATACAGTATTTTAGGGAGACAAGGGAAATAAGAAATTACCTTTTTTTCTTTCTTCTAGACATCTAAAATAACTAAAATGTTGCACCTGTTCCCCCTTGAGTTTTGATTGAACCCTGTTCTATTTACAATAGATATGAGATGTTAAATATATAAAAGCTGGATACAAATTCCACATTTGGTACCCAGGGAGGTATATTTAACAAACAAATAAACATTATAGCTACTATTTTAGTGTCTAAATGTACTTGCAATCATCTAACAAGAGTGAGTTACTAGGATTAAGTGGGTTGTTGAACTTGATTTCCCAGTGGCTGCCTTTATATAAAATAAAACTCTCTTTTAAATGGCTTTAATGGGCAGTTTAGTTGACTTTCTTCGTGGAGAAGTCAAGGACTCGCGTAGGAATTGAAATTAATCTATCTTCTCAAAGTGATCTTCAAGAAAAATGTTGCATTAAAGGGCAATGTGGCCAAAGCTTTTGAATGGATTAATGGATACCTTCATTTCCTACAGCTATCTTTCTCCTTCAATAAAATATGCTTACAAAACGTATTAAACCGATATAGCCTTCTTAATAATTTCCTTGCAATGTGGTAGACTTTCTGTGCCGTAAATCAGTGTACAGTTGCCTAAAAATATATATATTTTGTTACTGGTGATTTATTGTTAGCTCAGTCTATAGACAATACCTGTATATACAGTAATCTAAAATTAGAGATGTGCAAAACTTTTGTATGAGATCATGAAACATGCCAAATTTTGACAATTTTCAGTCGAAAAAAAGTGGCAGCTGTTTCAGAGTTCGCAAGCGATTCTCCAAGCGTTAAGTTAATGTCAATGGCAATTTCAGTTAATACAGTATGCTACAGGTATTTGCAAAATTCTCATAAATTGCTAGATACATGCTTAATGCTGAGACTATATATATATATATATATATATATATATATATATATATATATATATATATATATATATATATATATAGAATCCCTTGCTGCAGTGGAAGTGCTGTATGCTGGGTGATAATGGGGAAAGGCGGGGTTGCAGACCTGCCTAAGACATGCAGATGAGCATACAGCTATATTTGTATATATATATATATATATATATATATATAGGTATATGGCACACACACCATGTTTCCTTCACTGTCTGGCGATATTTTGCTGAAAGCTTACTAATTTGGTGACATTATTAACCCATTGAGGTTCAATTTCTTGAAAGTCGTTTGGACAGTTTTACACATCTCTAGTTACCATGCTGTACTGTACATTTACTAACACAATTAATATTCTCTATTGAAAAGTTTGCATGCTTATGTCAACATGAGCAATGAATCACCTTCACAGCCACAAGGGCTTGCGTTCCCCTGTTTTACTTTACAATGGCTTGGAACCTGCTCTGGCAACAAATGGGGAGCTGTAACAAAGAGGCAGACTAGCTCCATATAAACCTACCAAACTGGTCATTATTACATTAACCTCCCAACAGTAATGAAACCAAATGGTTTTTAATCATTATGTGTATCCTTATTAACCGAATCACTAATAAATAGAGGTTGAGTTGGTAGAGAGAAAAAACGCCTCGTACAGTTTTCCTACTAAACTGCTAATGACTTGTTCTGAACTTACAGTACCATTACTGACTGAATCTCAAATCTGCCAAAGGTGGCAGCTACAGTATTATGAGCCATGGCTAGTAAAAAAACAGATGGGTTATTTGTAATGTGGTTGGTATAAAGTGCAAATCTTTAATTTTTGCCAAATGAATCCTACAAATCTGCTATTTATGTTTGATTAATAGATTTAAAATTTAAATAAATGGCAGGAGTGGAACATTCTGAACTAGGAAAATATACCGACTGATCAATGTTATATTTTGTTTTATGAGGCAATAATACTAAAAGATTTGAAATAGTTATACTAGGAAGAGCTTAAACATTTTTTTATAATTACTTTGGAAATACAGAAGGAACAGAAATCTGGTGCAAGGAAACATACAATTGTATAGATATGGAAAAAAAACAGACAAGCACAGCTTATGTCTTCTCACATGTGAGTGATATTATCTTTTTAACTATTGTATACAGTTTTTCTTACAAGCTGTGCTTGTCTGTTTTTTAAAAAAAAAATTTACCTCAAGATATTCTCGTTTCTAAGGGAACGCTGAATTTTGTACCCTTCACCCAGGCCCTAATTGATTCAGCACGCTGTGTGGTTTGCTCAGTGGTGCGCAAAGTGGGGGGCGCGCCTCCCAAGGGGGGCGTGGGATTTTCTAAGGGGGCGCGCGGTTGCAGAACCCTGCTCTTTTCCCCCAGCCATGTAAATTAAATGCTGGGGGAGGCGCGAAGCCTCTGCAACTTCACTTACCTGCTCTCAGCTGGCTCTTCCCTGATGCGTCGCCACGGGGTCAAATGGCAATGCGTCACATGACGTTGTTATGTCATATGACACGTGGAGCCCGAGAGCAGGTAAGGAGGGGGGGCGTAGGCAAGGGGGGGGGGCGGAGACAGGGGGGGCACGAACGTAAAAGTTTGCACACCCCTGTGTAGCTATCCATTTTCCCAGTGATCAGCTTAGTTGAGCAGTTACTATTTGTATGGTATACGTACATATGTTAATGTTCTTATAAGGAGGGAATGCTAAAGCGTGTTAAATGATTGCTCGTGCTTTCTATTTTGCATACTAAATTTAAAGACATTGTTCAAAAAAAAAATCCGATGACATTAATTTCTTGAGAATTTTAATATTTTTTTTTTAGAAAGTGGCTCCTAGTTTGTGGAGAATCACCTGAACCCTACATTTGTATTTTAGGCACACAAAAGATTCATGTTCCCCACTTTGAAACTGTTGCACGTAAACTAGTTTCTAGACATAGGATGAGCATGCCAGGAAAAAAAACTTGTATTAATTTCCATTGCATGCTACTGTGATGTCTAGTCCTGCAGCTGAAAGGAGAACAGTGATATCCAATTTCCAAGTAACTTACCATTATTCCATGGAAAGGAGTGAGATTGGGTGCCTCAAAGCAAAACGTTAATCATTTCATTTTTAACTGCACAGCTTGAGTGGCTGCCCAATGAATATTTTGCATGTATTCAGTGAGGGGCACAGCAAGTCTTATCAACATTATATTATAGAATTTAAAAAAAGAACAAACCCTTCTTCTGCAACCTTAAAAAGCGTAATATTTACAGATGACTCAACTTCACCTAATGTGAAAGGGACTTGTATTATGTTGCATTTGCATTGATCTGAACTGGTAAAAAAATGCTGGCTACAATTCTAACAGTTTTCCGGCTTTGGTTGCCAATAACACTATATTTTTTTCTCACTGGACGACTCTGTCGTATATTTCGCCAAAGATGTTTTTTTTTTATATATATAAATGTGCTCATCACAGCATTTGGTTTCTGCTTAGTTTTCTGCCTCGTCGTCGCTTCATATAGTATCAAAAAAACAAAGTGTGCATTTTGGATAAAAGAGAAAACAGAACATATCTTTAGGGAAACCGTTTCAAAATGATGGTGTATGTAATATGTGTAATCCTGATATGTTAATGAATACACATTGACACATTACCTTATATGTTTGTACTTTATAAATATAATGTAGCATTTTTAAAATTCCTAAAACATTGACCCCTTGCATACAGGAGAAGCCAGTAATTTCGTGAGCCAAGGGGTTAAAAATGGATAGCTCTTCCATGCACCCATATTTTCCTAAATTTAAAATATTGCTTCATATTTCATTGAAGTCTATTTTTAATATTAGAATGTGGTTGTTCTAATACCTGTATTTGTCGGAAGACGGGGAGATTTGTTGTGGATTGTGAAATCTTTTAGTCAGTGGTACTGTGGCTTAAAAAAGTAGTGGTGCTGTGTGTGACTGCAAACGATTCTCAATTTGTTTCACATGAAAGCTTTTTTTTGTCCATGAAAAAAAACTAAGGAAATGCACTCACTAAGCGCTATACCTACTGCAAGGTATCATTTTAAACTATTTGAGAATGGCAATTGGATGTGACCAAATCCACCTGGTAAAGAGCAATGTCCCTTAACACGGATGGCAGCCTGGAGAACTGGAAGGTTCTTCTCCAAAAAAAACAAAAACAGATATACATTACAGAAATATACTGTAGTTATCCTTGGCGGCAGATCCTTAGTAAAGGAAATGTCAGAATACAATCTGTGTGTCCAAATAATCCGTGTGTTGATCCAGATGTGTTGCAAGCTAGTTCAGATGCATAGATGCTGTGAAACAAACACAGAGAGAGGACCTAGCGCAATATGTCTAGTCATACACAGAGTTAAATGTCTCTTATAAGGATCCACTTACACTTTTGTAAGGAAGTATATGGAGATCACTTATTCAACATGCTTGGCTTGTCCTTAAGATATTGTACCCAGGTATGTTCACTCTGATACAGCTTAGTAATTCCCCAAAAAGTGAATGAGATATGCACATAGTATACAATCTTCAATACATTTAATATGCACTCCTGACCAAATGCAAATTTACTAGGTTTCTAGTATGTTGGTGCCTTTATAAAATGCCGTCCGCCGAGTTGTTTGCATCTCCTGCTGGGGTTAAATGCTGTCTCCTCTGATGACCGCACTGTAGACAGATCATCTTCCCTTGATGATGATACTAGTTGGCATCTACCCTTCCACCTTTTTTTGTCCATATTTTAGAACGTTGTATTCAATATTTAGAAAGCAGAAAGGGAGAAAGGCTTCCAAAAATACTGTAAATATTTATTTCTTTGAATTGTAAATAGTAAGTAGAACTATAATTTGAAAATTAAAAAGTAGTGGTACCCTTTGCCCCCTGGTACCTCCACACTTTGACATCTGTTTTTAGTGGACCCACATGGGAGTTGTACATAGTAGGAGAAACCTGTAAGATTTGGAAATCTCGTTACACTATAATTTTATTTTTGAAGCACTCTAATATTAGTCCCCTATATGTCATCACAATCTGCGATGAATCTTGAAACTTTGCCTAATTGACTTCATAAAAGTGTTTAACACATTGAGGAATGAACATAAAGTGGCCCATTTTTACTAAAATGTGCTATTCAAGAAGAGGCCTTCCACCACTGAAGAATCTTATAAAAGCTTTCACTTGAATGGGCTAGAGGTGTTTCCCATATGTCTTATGGAATAGCACAGTTTATGAAATATGGCTCTGTATCTTTCTCAGGACAAGTCTACAACATACAGCAAGCTATGATCCTGGTTTCCTTTTCCAGAATTCCTTCAATTCAATATCAAGTGTCTCACTTTACAGATAAGAGTAATGCTATACATGCTTTATACTAGCTTCTTATTTCTCAAAAGTACTTAGTGGGGGAAAATTGGATGGTGATTGTGGCTATAATTTTGATCAGTTGGTAATACACTCTGCATTTCAAGGACAAAAAGATCTTGGCATAATTGAGTTTTCCAAACTTTCCCTTGATTCTCACAAATACCTGCTCATTCACATGGAAAAAGGCATGAAATGAAAAAGGGTTACGTTTATGCCCATTGCCAGATACAGATATAGCCAACATTATTGTAAGCCGTGCATGGTCTTGTAGGTGAAACTATACAATAACTCAACCCTCCTCTCGCATGTGGCTGGTTCAAAGCAGTGGCTGCTTCTCCCACTGGTGCGTTTTGTATGTCCTTTGTCATTTGTACATATCCTTCACTGTGTCTCTGCATTACTATGCTCCCTATTCAATATGGTGTAAAACAAAGTAACAGGCAATCAAATAGAATGGAATTGAATACATCGTTTACGGCATATTACCTTGATTTACATCATATTGAACAGAGGAAAATGTCGTTTTTTTTATCTTGCATATTACTTATAGTAAGCAGCATATACAGTATAGTAAATATGACATACAGTACAGAATATCATAGTGTGATGTTTGCTTTTCTATATATTTGTGGGATGTCATGCAATACTGTACATGTTGACCCATATTTACTAGGTGTTACATTCCATTGCCAGAATACACCTTATGATTCTTTCGCTTGGAGGAAGAGTAAGGGTGTTTCCCAGTTTGAACAATGTGACATTTGCCATTTTCAGCCGCACAAAAATTTGCGACCTGATCAAAGTGTGCATGCCCCTAAAGAAGTGGACATATTATAAAATGCGTTGGGTGGTGGCTTGGAAAGCACTCTGAGGAATCCTTCCTTTCCTCTACTCCCAAGGCTTTCATCACCATGACAGACCTGACATCACCATTTTGTGACAGCCCGGACCGAGATTGCCAGTGATGAGTGATGGCAGCAGACGGAGGTTCAAAGATTGAGGAAAACGGAGGGAAAACTATACCTCTTTGAGATACAATGAGCCTGGTTTTTATTGAAAATCTGTAAGTGCATTAGTTACCTGAAAATATTTATATATAAAAGTTGTCCTTCACAATCTTTTTCTCTTCCATACAACATAATAAATGACTTTGCGTAATGCATTTTCACATATGGCCCGCACCATTTTGATACATGTATTTAAACATGTCATTGGGTTTTTAAAAATAAACATGGCACACTTTCTGCAGTGACTGTATTGTATAAGGTTTCCTGGTCTAGAATTACCTTCAAGGTACTAAAAGTTAACTGTACAGTACCTCTCTTACCTCGTATGTATGGCCAAGAATAGTTATCTGAGTTTTTACTTTTTTTTTTTAACAGCGTATTTATATATTTGACGTCATCCATTTAAGTACTGTATATGGTTGAATCAGGCATTTTAAAATAATCTGGTTAGCAGATGTTGGAAGTTAAAGCACCTGCTAAGAAGAAGCAGATTCTTTATAGCCATGGCCTTTCCCTGTCTTTATGGGATTTTATTTTCCAGTGTGCTCCTTGCTGTGACCCAGCGGTGTCTGCTATTAGTTCATTTGTGCAGGCAGCGTCTGCGGTGGGTCTTGGATGCTCCATCCAATGCATGTGCCAGGGCTTCTTTGATAGCACTGCCAAGCTGCTGCTGGCTAAAATGCAAAAAATGCCAGAAGCTTATTTTTATGCACAAATCAGCCAGTGGGCCTAAACATATGTGAAAATGTGTAAAAAAAACCCTAATTTGTCCATAGACAAAGTACTGTAGCACAAGGAGCAAGGTGGGAAATGTTGTCAAGGAGAAAGCACCTCTTACCTTCCATAGTGTCCCTTTTCCTTCTATACTTCTAATGTTTTGCTACCCAACAAACTCCCTAGTTCTCATTTTACAGTTCTCAAATGTGCCCCTTCATTACCTCTGTTGCCTCCTTCTTTATATCGTGGGGTTCTTTGTCTTTTTTTGTTGCTCCTTTCCTCACTCATTGTGCTTTGCTCCTTTCCTCTCAAACTTCTCTAATACTCTTCACTTGGGTTATCAGATTTGACTGAAACTTAAACTCAGTTCAGTTTAACTGTTAACTCCATCACTTATGTCTAAAGCCATATCAATTGTGAGAAAATCTCGGATAAAATAGAGCTACAGTAGAGCATTTTCTGACAATTGGTCTTTGGTAGTTGATACATTGGAGGGCTGTGGGATATTAACAGTATTGTGGCAGAATGCTATAATTAAAGCTGGGACCATAATGATTAATATCCTCCTTACACTGCCCTTTTCTTTTACACACTTATCTGACATTGATCAAATTCCTTCTGTCTGCTCAAAATAGATCACTTTAAATTGTTGTGGTTGAGCAAACCTGTTGGAAGCTGATTGGGTAGAAATGCAAACATATTCAAATGATTGAGGATCGTGACTTTTGCAGGATAATTTGCTTTTTTTTAACATTCTTTCCCGCACAATTGCTGAGTGGACATTATGGCTACACCACAGACGTATAAAAAACCTGACTGTAGTTATGCGTTTTTAATATATTCAGAGATTAACATTAACATTAACAACATTAACATGCTTTAAACTGGTTTCAGTCCTACCTATCAGGAAGATCCCAACATGTGTCCATCTCAGGCTCTAACTCCAACCCCCTGGATATCACCTGTGGTGTCCCGCAAGGCTCTGTTCTGGGGCCCCTACTCTTCTCAGTGTTCATTAATGATCTTCCCACCGCTTGTAAGGAAGCCTCAATACACATGTATGCAGATGACACAATCCTATATGCACACAGCCATAGCCTCTCTGACCTTCAACACATACTTCAGTCTGACTTTTTGAGACTCGAAAACTGGATTTCCCAAAACAAACTGGTTTTAAACACTGACAAGACGGTAACAATGGTATTTGGGACCAAGACTAAATTTGTAAAGCTTCCAGTGACTGAGCTCCTGATTAGAACCAACGCTAAAACCACCCTAACACCTGTCACTAGTTTTAAATACCTGGGCTTATGGTTTGTCTCCCACTTAACATTCGGGATGCACATTGATACCCTGACAACCAAGACCTATGCCAAACTAGGGGTACATTACAGGAACAAATCCTCCCTAAGTCTCCTGGTCAGAAAGCGTATTGCACAGCAGATGCTAATGCCAATTATTGACTATGGAGACATAGTATATGGCTCGGCTCCTCAAACCCACCTTAGCAAACTTGACACCCTCTACAATTCAATTTGTCGTTTTGTTCTCCAATGCAACTACAACACACATCACTGCGAAATGCTCAAAGAACTAGATTGGTCATCACTAGAGTCTAGGCGCAAAGTTCACCTTTCCTGTCTCACCCTCAAATACTTTCTGGGCAAGCTACCCAGCTACCTGAACAAGCTCCTCACCCCTACCACATGCAGTACCTATCACCTGAGATCAGACTCCAAAAGACTATTCATGGTCCCAAGACTCAACAAAGTATCCGGACGTTCCTCCTTCTCCTTCCGTGCACCCCAAAACTGGAACAACCTACCAGAGACTCTCATATCCACCACCAGCTTAAGTTCTTTCAAATCTAAGGCTGTCTCACACTTTAATCTGGTCTGTAACTGTTTCATACGCTCATAATATATATTTTCTTTAACTGTGCATGCAATGTCTTGTATATAATGTATACCTTGTTCATTTATGTAACTGTATTTGTAACCATGTATTATTTTGTTTTACTCTGTGCCCAGGACATACTTGAAAACGAGAGGTAACTCTCAATGTATTACTTCCTGGTAAAATATTTTATAAATAAATAAATTAATTAATGCTGCAGCAGAAAAGATGGCGACTGTATCAGAAATCTATGAATATTTACAGTAATATCGAACTACGATTTTTACAAGTTTTCACCTGACGTTCATGGGTGGAAGCGTGCGATAAGAAAAACCTTAAGTAACGATCAGTGTTTTTTTCGTATTGCCCCTCCTGCCAGAGAGATTTGCGGGTATTCGGGTGTCAGAATTTCACAGTATGTTTGATCATGGCAATCTCAAAAGAAGAAAAGTGGGTTTTAACCCATACAAGATTCGTCAATCCCAATCCAGCAATGTGCCGGCAACAGCACCACCAGCACCGGTCTCCGGTCTGACCGTCAGTGATAACCTTGTGAATGGCAATCCTTTAACTGTTACCTGTCCCCGCCAGAATACCTGGAAAATTTCCAGCCTGAGCATGATTTCGCATTCAGGTACCAGCAAGTTTGCATGTACCAGAACCAGTACCAAAATGTTTTCCAGCATCATCAGCTGTCAACTACAAGTGTAGCAGGCTAGCTGTCACCTCTCAACTATAATGCAGACTTGAGGAGTCACAGTGAGTCATCACCACCCGTTGGCAAAGCTTATAAAGAAGATACAGTATACAGTAATGTACTACACCGTATTACACTGTACTACAGTAAATTGTACATCAGGCCTGCACAAAATACGGTCCCCGGGTGCCTCATGTGGCCTGCCTGGCCTCTCTGTGCGGCCCGCGATGACTCTGGCCAAGCGCCAGTTAATTAAATAAATAAAAAAATAAAAGTTAAAAAAAATGGCGGCGATTAATCCCTCCTCCCTCCCTCTCCTTCCCAGCCCCCCCCTCTCCCTCTCAGCCCCCTCCCTCTCCCTCCCAGCCCACTCCCTCTCCCTCCCAGCCCCCTCCCTCTCCCTCCCAGCCCCCAGGTTTTGCGGTGTGCGGGGGCAGCAGCAGCATGAGGAGGATGAGGCAGCCGTGTGTTTTTTTCTTCAATAGCAGGAGATGCCGGGGAGGTCAGAGCATGCCGGGGGCGGGGCTTAGTACCGAGAAGGATGTGCTGAGCTAAGAGGTGTGTGTGTGTGTATATGTGTGTGAGAGAGAAAAACGGGCTGGTGGGGGGGGGGGTGAAAAACGGGCTGGTGGGGGGGTGGGCTGCTGACATGTGAGGGGGGGTGGGCTGCTGACATGTGAGGGTGGGTGGGCTGCTGACATGTGAGGGGGGGGCTGGGCTGCTGACATGTGAGGGGCAGGGGGGGAAAGTGATCTGAGGTGCAGGGGGGGGTGAGAGTGATGTGAGGTGCAGGGGGGGGAGAGAGTGATGTGAGGTGCAGGGGGGGAGAGAATGATGTGAGGTGCAGGGGGGGGAGAGAGTGATGTGAGGTGCAGGGGGGATACTGATGTGAGTTGCAGGGGGGGGAGAGAGTGATGTGAGTTGCAGGGGGAGGGTGAGAGTGATGTGAGTTGCAGGGGGGGGGAGAGTGTCATATTGAGGGGAGGGGGAAAGAGTGTCATATTGAGGTAAGGGGGAAAGAGTGTCATATTGAGGGGAGGGGGAAAGAGTGTCATATTGAGGGGAGGGGGAGAGTGTCATATTGAGGGGAGAGGGAAAGAGTGTCATATCGATGGGAGGGGGAGAGTGTCATATTGAGGGGAGGGGGAGAGTCATATTTAGGGGAGGGAGAGAGTGTCATATTGAGGGGAGGGGGAGAGAGTGTCATTAAGGGGAGGGGGAGAGAGTGTCATATTGAGGGAAGAGAGACATGGGGGGGATGCTGACTTGTGGGGGGGATGCTGACATGGAATGGGCTGGGGGGATGTGGAGGGGGGTATTGTGTGTTTGATGTGGAGGGGGTATTGTGTGTTTGATGTGAAGGGGGGTATTGTGTGGGTGAGGGGGAGAGATGGGGGTATGAGAGATTGATAGTGAGGGGTTCTGGGGGAGATATGAGGATGATGATGATGATGATGATGAGAGGTTCTGGAGGAGAGATGATGATGATGATGATTTAACCCGTGCGGCCCAAATTTTTTTTCCTTGGATCAGTTCGGCCCTTCTCACTTTACGAGTTGGGCAGGCCTGATGTACATGATAGTCTTAAGTTTTTAGCTGCAGTTCAAGCTGCCATGTGTCAAAAACAAAATTTACTTTTAAAACAATACAGTAGTACTGTATGTATTTTACAGTACATTACTGTACTAGAACTACTGTACTTATGTGCATCAATACAATACAGTACTTTACTGTATGCGAGTTGAGGGGATGTTTCTCTGTTGAGTGTACTTTGAAGAATGATTTAATTGGCCGCTGAAGTACGTGACGCTGCTGCAGTGCAGTAGGGAGAGGGTGGGGCTCAAGAGTCAGAGCCAATCAGAAGTTTGTTCTCATCGTCCACAACAGTTGAACGGCTGCTTTAATTTCCAATGAAGCGACTTGACGCATGCGCACTACCAATAATAATAGCATATTTTTTTGTTTTTCCCCAGAAACGAAACTTTGTCATTCAGCGCAAAAAGACAAAAGAAGGGATTTGGGTGAACCTCTAATATCGCTTATTTTAAAAGTTGCTTTCGCATTGTTTGCCAAGTGAGCAAACATTTAGTGACAGTGCCATTTTTATCTATCTATAGAACAATTGTGAGTTTTATAGAAAACCTTATACTGTACAGTACTGTATGCTGCTGTTTTAATATTAAATTCTTTTTTTTACATTGTACAGTACTGTCATCACCACTACTGTTTTACAGTACGTTGCATTGCGCAATTTTTCTTATAAACACCAAAAATAAAAATGTATAGCTTTTATTCCATACTGTATGTATTAATTATTTTTTTAAATTATTTTTTAATAACCGAGAAATGCCCTTTCTTTCCATACTGTACTGTACTGTATGTGAAGTGCGATGCTACAGTAGGTTGAACTGTTCATAAGAATTTCAGGTCTGCAATAGGGGGTCGGTCATACAGTAAAATACTTTTATTTTTTAATGCATATAGTAATACAAAAAAAACAGTTGCTGTGGTCTTTCTCTTCGTTATGGCATTGCGAGATGGGGGGAAGAGAGGGGGATGCAGCTCTGAAAATACGGTAGAAAGAATCAAGTACTGGTAATTACTGGTAAAAATGATTAAACAATAACAACATTTCAAAAGATTTGTTAAAAAAACAAACACATTTTTTTTCCCCAACAGGATTTCTATACAGTTACTGTACTGGAACACTGAGAGAGGGTGGGAGAGGGGGGTTTGTGTAAGATACAGGTTTGTTTGTACTTACAGTAAACACAGTACTGTAATCTTACACCCCCCCTTCCTTTTTTCACTGCAGCTGCTGAAAATCCTGTATACTGTAAATAAAGAGACATGATTTGATTAAAAAAACACATGTAAAAACACATGTAAAAACACCTTTACTTTTTTTTTGCACAAACAAATTTCTATACAGTAACATACTTACCTATGCCTGATTGACAGAAATAAATGATTAGACTATATAAGTATTTTTAAAAACACAATTTTTTTTTGCACAAATGAATTTCTATACAGTAACATACTTACGTGTGCCTGATTGACAGAACTAAATGATTACACATAATCAATATTTCAAAAACATACAAAAACAAACAGAAAATGACTAAACACATTAAACAATAAAACAATGCTAATTTTATTTTTTGGTGGGATGAAAAACTTTTGCACTACTGTAGAGTTTGGGAAAAGTCGTTAGCAAGAGAGGTGCCACTCCAAGCACGAGCCCTTGTATGCCTCAACAGGCCATATATAGTGTCTCTCACAGCTCTCATAACTGTAGGGGTAACACGGAAATAACGCTCCAATCGGGGTGATGTTTTTTATCAGATAAGTTCTGTAATAAATGCATTTTATTTTTTCACCACCTGACTCCCTGGCAGTGCGCTGTTTGCTTTCTTGTTCTACGTGTATCTGGATTATCTCCATGGCTGGCATGCCATAGTGGACCCCTAGAGACAGCAGAAGTGGGTAAGGATTATATATCTTTATGTTTGACCACTATTGTTGAGTACGCTAACTTGGACTGTGTAAGCTACCATGAGGCAATAATTTTACATATGGTTATGAGTGACTCACAGGCCATTTCATTTATTAAACCCACTCTGCTATACTGGGGTCCTTGAAGATTCATATTCTATGGATTAGTCGTTATATGGGTGGAGCACCCCTTGATCTTCTATTCTTTGGGAAGGGAGCTAGCTGATGATTACTGCGCATGCACCTACTGCACCGACACACTTTATTCGAGCAAATACCCGGTATGTACCTGGCAGATACCTGGAATGCGCCGCTCCTCACCTCTGACAAGCCCCGTTGCATTTGCCTTCCCAGCCTGGGTTCATGCCTGGCTGATGGGCGGCTGATTTGTTAAATGATAATGATTAGGATTTTATAGGCTGCAATGCTTCGCGTGTCTACCAGATGGCATAAATTCATGAATTTTAATGCAGTATATATATATATACTGTGCAGTATTGCAGCCAGGGGGAATAAAATGCTTCAATCCCTGCCTAGAAAATAACCCAATATACTCGGGCAGAAAACAGTCACAAACCTCAATACACCCGGGTATACCCGAATTCGTGGGACTAGCCGAGCTCGAATAAAGTGTGTCGCCAGTGTATAACTTCACCACAGCGTGCTTGCGAAGTTCAAGAGATATTACGATATTCAATCTGTGCTGTAGCTTTTGACTGCGACACTGCGTTTGACTGCACATGATTGATTTGTGTGATTTTTATGTATTTGGGGGTGTGGGGATCAAATTATTATGATGACCTGCCTGTTGAAAATATGTCATTTCTTTGAACTACAGTACAGCTAAACCTTCATGCAGCATTACCCCCTTCCCCCCTGCAGACACACACAAGGCCGCCCAAGGATTTCAACCTCTTATCGACACCTCTCGAAGACCATTCATTTTCATAAGCTTGGATTTGAGCTTTTCAACCTCTCTCAGATCATTCGTTAATTTTCCTATTGTTGGATTTCCTTATGTTAATCTGATTATGTAACCAATTATTAAAAAGTAACCAATTATTAAAACTGTATGTCTTCTTGAAAAATCCCCCCCACACACATTCACAGTGATTTTAAAGTTCAAAGAAATAAAATCTTGATGTAATTAAATATTGTGGCAGGACGGCCTCGCGGCGGGGTCAGTAAGACGCTAGACATGATGGGAAACATTAAACTATAGTGGTTTATTAGCCACAACCAAAATAAAGTACGTGTGCACTGTCCCTTTAAGAAACTACTTTCTAGAAATTAAAGCCTATTCCCGTTAGGGAAACGAACTCACTTCTTGAGCCCTTACTAACCGGGCAGCCAGCTAATCTGGTTATGCCCAAAACATATGCTCTACAAAGTATAACAAATAAGTATCATAATAAAGTCTTATCTGTAATGCAAGAGATACCAGGGAATGAACCCTGAAAAACTGGTGCTACAAGCTACACAGATACTATGGGTATGTAGAGAACAGAGTTGAACACCGCAGCAACAAGTTAAAATGTTAATATGTCCATAGATCCACTTCCATTATAAACCAATATAACCTGGATGGGGGGCTTTAATAGCATGGCTGGTAGAGGTAGAGAGGAGCCCTATCTAGACAGAGCCCCAGAGTAAATCCCGAGTCCAGCTACTGCTAGCCTCACCTGCATCCGGTGTAAGGTAGGATCCATCAGCCGGTAAACATCACATCATGATCACTGAGGAACTGCCGGGAGCTGCTGAAGAAAGACTGCACTGCTACTGTTGCTGGTATCGGTGGCGTGCTCCTGCTCATGGTAAGTAAAACAGGTAAGGAAAAAACTCGGCGGTCACTGCTCCTCTGAAGAACTCCAACCAAGCGCATTAAAAATAAAAAGGTTTTATTAAATCAAAAGAAAAGAGACATCCCAATGATATGGGAGGGTGAGGAATCTTCACTTGTTTCTTTTGTTAATACACTTAACCACAATAATTTTAATATTAAACTCACTTTTGAACATAATATTCATCATATAAACTACTTAGACCTACTCCTTTACATAGATAACGACATGACCACAAACCGATATTTTCAGGAAACCTAATTCTAGAAATACCTTACTCAGTGCCCATAGTTGCCACCCACGTCCACTTATAAAAAGTATACCTAAGGCCCAATTTATTAGACTTAAAAGGCTATGTTCAGACAATGATACCTTTCTTCATCAGTCTATTGAAATGTCAGCTAGATTTAAAGCTAGAGGTTATACTAATGAGACTATACAAACAGACTTTGAATATGCAGACTCTCTAGATAGGACCAAGCTTCTTCACAAAAAGAAACCCTGGAATAGAACAACTAGGTTTAATTCTCCTTCTTCTACTAACGATATGTGTCCTTTATTTGTGACAACATATACAGTAGTAGACAATCACAGTCCATTCGTGATATAGTCAATAAACATTGGCAGACTGTCATTAGATAAAGACATCTCTGAAATTACACAATGTGGACCAAAATTCACCTATCGCAAAGCTAAGACGCTAGCGTCACATTTGTCACCTAGCCTCTTTGACTCCCGCTCCAATTACCCTCAGATCCGAGGTATACCTTCAGGCTTTTTTGCATGTGGCCACTGGTCCATGTGTTGTTATACCCATCCAACTAAAAGTATTATGTATAATTTTAATAAAAAGAAATATAATATCAACAGTTTTTTAAACTGTAATACCAGTTTTGTTATATACATGCTAAGATGTGGTTGCGATAAAAAATATGTGGGTCGAACCACCAGACCCTTAAAGATCAGAATAGCTGAACATGTGCGACTTATTAAAAAACGTGACCAAATACATCCAGTGTCCAGACATTTCAGTCTGTGCCCTAAGGGAAGCATAGTACATTTTTCATACTCTGCAATAGAACATATACCCTGCCATCCGAGAGGTGGTGACAGGGTTAATAAATTAAATAAACAGGAAATGTTCTGGATCTATACACTGAACACTCTTCACCCTTCAGGAATCAATTTAGACTGAGAGCTTAAACATTTTTTAACTGTTTAGTTCTCCCTATCATGAGGAGTGTTCAGGATATTGATCCATTACTATATTATGAGATTACAATATTCTTAAGTAAATATGTAGTTTGTACAATGTTCTGCTATACTTTATCTATATTTTATATCTTATTTTGCATATGTTTATATATTTAACCATTGATTATAGTCAGCATCCATTAATAATATTTGTAAACATTTTTAATGTTATTTCATAGACAAGGATTTATATTGGTACTGCTAACCTTTGCTTATAGCCTTTTCTGCAAGGGTTAATTTGGATTATTTATTATTATTTTTTTTTCTATATATACATATATACATTCTAAGTTTTTTAGTGCCAATGTTTTTCCAGACACCACAGAGTCTTTGTTTTTAAACTTTTTTTGTTTGTTTGTTTAATATGTATGTTTTATATATGTGTTCTTTATTTTGTAATACTGTGTTACATACTATCCTATTGTAGCCCCGAGTACTCCCTTTGAAAGCACGCTGTTATTATTCATGCTGTGATTGGCTCCTGCTTTTGCAGCTACCTCACAGGTAAGAGCATACTCACGTGACAATTCTGTCCAATAGATTCACAGCACTGCCTACTTAGGGAGTAGTTGACTGGAAGGTTTGTACTCTTTGATAAAGTTCTTTCCATAGAACGAAACGCATCAGAGTTTCACAGTCCCATGTGGATGTCTCTTTTCTTTTGATTTAATAAAAACTTTTTATTTTTAATGCGCTTGATTGGAGTTCATCAGAGGAGCAGTGACCGCTGAGTTTTTTCCTTATCTGTAATGCAGCTCCAAAAGCAAACAGGAACACGGTTCCGGGGAGCAGGCTGTGTCCAGCTCGCAGCAATCTTTATCTTTATCCTGGGTTGGGTCCCAGCTTGTCCCAGCAGCATAGCTCCTCAGAGGACTGGGGGACCAGAGCACCAGCTACGGCTTCCCAGCCGGGAGAAGTCTCTCCACCCTCCTGTGGAAAAACAAGCTCACCTTCTGTGAGCTACGTCCTGCTTTTTAAACCTGCAGTCTCTCAGGCATCCTGCTTAATTAGGCTGCAGGTGTATGCAGATCTCCAACTGTAGGTTAACTGGTTTAGTGCTGGAAAGTACACACATCCTCCATTCCAGCTTACTGAGTCAGTGACTCTGTCACATATCCCTCTCCCCAGCAAAACATTGTCCTGTGGAGCTGCCCGTGCACCATTCCCGTGCACCAGCATCTTTGTCGAAAATGTCCGACGTCGGCCCTTCCCTCCTCCTTTTTTTTCTTGCCTTCCAATTTAGGCATTTTCTTTTTGAGGTAATTACCAGACCAACTGGGCCTGAAGACTGGTACCACACTATCTCCTTGTGTTGTGCCAGTTTAAGGTTGATGCTCCGCTTTTGTTGTGTCTCTTCTTGCAAAGGTTCCTGAGCATCCTGCCATCTATTAGCTCTCTCTGCCAGGACTCTACGCCATGTTGTGACCTTGATCTGCAAATCCTGAAGATGCATCATTCTCTATAGAAGAGCCTTGACCTCGGTCAACTCATTGCATACACTCGCCAGTGATTGTTTGGCCTTCTCTTGTGATGACAGCAACTCTGTTTTAGCGGTGATGGCTTTTGGACCTTTCTCCCTCAGCGTACCTTCAGTGTTAGGTTCCACAATATTTATCCTTAGTACTTCAACTTGGTCGGGATTTTTATTAACCCGAAGTGCACCCCACCTCTCTTTTACCATCAGCAGACTCATAGGCTTGGGCCTTTCTGTCTTGACTCTTTAACTTACTCTGTTGAGAGTCGCTGGACAATCTGTGCGGTCTTTCGCCTCTTACGATCACGGGCACACTTCCATCTCATTTGCGACTGTCTCTTAACAGTTTCTACCCTCATGGCAAGTAATCCACTTTGGGTCCCCTGGGCACTGTAGTATGATTGGATTCTTACTGTGCTACTGCATCGCCACTTGGCTTTCGCCTTCTGTGCCTTGTGGAAAGTAGACTGTAGTGCTGCAACGGTATCATGGTCATGCTTCCTGGTGCGTCTCCCTTGCATTATCTCTAATGTCACCTTTTCCTTGGACTGCTTCAGTGACCCAAACGTCAGTCTTGGGGTTGTAAGCTTTTCCTCCAGCTTCATTTGAGAAACCTCCTGCTGGGCAGCCGTAGAGTCCAACGTAGCGTCCCGCTCAGTCTTCAGAGCCTCGAGCTCCTTGCCTAGGTCACACTTTTGTTTCTCCTCCATCTTGCGGCCAGCTCACTCAGACTCCAGGTCCTTCCTCAGGTCTTGAAGCAGTCCTTCTGCCTTTCTTCTTTCACTCAGTGCGGCTGCTAGTTCATCTTCGTTAGAATTGAGTCGTGATTCTACGTCTCCTAGCAGACTCAGAGCAAGGCTTAAATCTGTCTCTGTTTCTTTATTCTGGACCTGCAGCTGCTGGTGCTCCTTCTGGACCTTATCCAGCTCCAGCTGTAGCCGGGCCCCCTCATTGGTCGTGTAGTCCAGCCGCTTGTGGATATCAGCCATCTCGGTTTCATGGTGCAACATCAGGCAGGTCACCTGACGGACGGACACCTCCTCCCTCTTGGCACGCTGCATCTCGTGCTCAGCCATCTGCATCTGCAACTCTTCAATCTGATGCTGCCAGTCCCCTCTCAGGGCCTTCACCTCTTCCCGGTGCTTACTCTGGGTTTGCATCAGCGCCTCCTTCATCTTTTTGAGCTCTGCAGTTCTTGTTGCTAGGATCGCTGCTGCTTCTGTTTTCCAGGCCTCTTTCTCCTTGGTAAACTGACTCATTGGGATGGCGCTGCCTCTCTGCTTCTCCAGCTCTTGCTTCAGTCTTTGGACCTTCTCATGTTCCCTCTCACACAGAGTCACCTGGCTTCTAAGCTCCGCCTCCAGCGATGCTCTTGTGGCGCTCATCGTGACCTTCAGCTGCTCCAGGGCGAGGCATTCTTTTTCCAGCATTTTCTCTGCATTCTGCAGTGCAGCCTGTACTTCTAATTTTTCTTGCGCCAATTGCATCTTCACTTTCTGTGCTTGGTGAAGCTTCTCAGTTCCATCACTAACCTGACCAGTCAGGTGTATATTCTCCATTTTCACAGTCTCTATATCCCTTAGGACCGTCTCATTGGCTTTCTTCAAAGTACCCAGCTCTGTAGTTAGACAGTGGCCCTCCTAGCATGGGAGCTCCAGCTCTGTTTTGAGCGCGCAAGCTTCTTGGTGAGAAACTTCTAAGTCTTTGATGAAGTTTTGCACATCTCTCTGGGACATCTTATAGCATAGTCTCCAGTCAGGACTTGTTCTCTCTGATTCCATGGTACCAATTCCGGTGTTGGCCTTATCCAAACTTGTCGTCAGCTCCAACTCACTCCGTAAGAGACGCTCTGTTTTCTTTAAAGCCTCATACTCTTGTATAGCTGGGAGTATACACCTCTTTACCTCGGCGTTCGCTTTTCGCTCACTATTAAATTGTTCCTGCAAGACATCATTATCACGGTGGGCAGTTTGGAGTGCAGAAATTAAGGCCTCTTTTTCCTGGATTAAATATTCAGCTTCCCTTTGCTCCTCCTTTTCCTTTGCCACCGTTCCTGTGACAATTCTGACCATCGCTCCGGTCTGCAGCACATCTCGGTGCCTTGCTGACGCCTGTTTTCCTGGTTCATGACAGGCCCAGCATACTGAATCCTTTAGAAAGTCACCTGGTTTCCTTCTAGCCGGCACGGCTCCAAACTCCTGGTCACCGACTCCAAGGTTATGGGGTCCTGCGCTCTGGACACTGGTCACTTTTGCAGCTTTCATCTGCGGGTACGTCTCTCTTCTCGGGGCCACATATGCCTCGTCGTCATAATCATCATATGGCCTGAAGGGACACTGTTTTGTATGGTTATGTACATTGCAAAACTGACACTTGACAGCGGCCATTTTAAAACCCTGTTTTTTTTTTGTTTTGTTTTTTTCACACCCGATGGGGCAGACTTTGCACAACACACGTAAGTTGTATGGGCTTTACAATCTTTGAACCTTCTGGGTTCTTCTTAGGGCAACATCTATGCCAAAATCCATTTTCACTTTCTTTTATACCAGACAGGGCAAATTTACACACAGCACTTGATAGCTGCAAATTCACTCGCTTCAGCAAAAGGCATTAACTTTACAAAGCAATCCTTTCATACCCGACGGGGCAAACTTTACAGTCAGCACTTGCTAGCTGTAAATTCAATGCTTCATCAAAATAACGCTTTTTTTTCTGTTTGAGTTCAGTATCTCAACACATCTTCATCTACTGACCCCCAGAGGCGTAGCATCCCACTTCTGCCACCACCTGTGGCACGACAGCCTCGTGGCGGGGTTAGTAATATGCTAGACACGATGGGAAACGTTAAACTATAGTGGTTTATTAGCCACAACCAAAATAAAGTACGGGTACACTGTCCCTTTAAGAAATGACTTTCTAGAAATTAAAGCCTATTCCCGTTAGGGAAACTAACTCACTTCTTGAGCCCTTACTAACAGGGCAGTCAGCTAATCTGGTTATGCCCAAAACATATGCTCTACAAAGTATAACAAATAAGTATCATAATAAATTCTTATCTGTAATGCAGCTCCAACAGCAAATAGGAACACTGTTCCGGGGAGCAGGCTGTGTCCAGCTCACAGCAATCTTTATCTTTATCCTGGGTTGGGGTCCCAGCAGCATAGCTCCTCGCAGGACTGGGGGACCAGAGCAACAGCTACGGCTTCCCAGCCGGGAGAAGTCTCTCCACCCTCCTGTGGAAAAACAAGCTCACCTTCTGTGAGCTACTTCCTGCTTTTTAAACCTGCAGTCTCTCAGGCATCCTGCTTAGGCTCCAGGTGTATGCAGATATCCAACTGTAGGTTAACTGGTTTAGTGCTGGAAAGTACACACATCCTCCATTCCAGCTTACTGAGTCAGTGACTCTGTCACAATATGTATTTTATTTTATCAGGAAAGAAAAATACAAATCATTGAGAGAGGTTTTTTTGGGGGGGAATCATGACTGTAGATACATTATTGAAGTATGCAGAAGAGAAATAACAAAATAGAACAGCACAGTTGAAAATTGAGGTCCGGTGGATAATCATGAATAATGCACATTGATAATAATAAAAACAGTAATACAAATTTTCCGTCTTTATCTTCTTTCTCATTCTGTGTTGTTCATTGAGAGAGGGGAGGTTTTGTGTAAATCATGACTGTACTTAAGATACACTTTACTGTACACATAGTTCACAAAATTTACACATGATACCCCCCTCCTCCCCCCGTCCATCCTTTTTTTCTCTGAAAAGACAAGAAAAGAAAAAATTAGTGCAGTTATGTGCATACTGTATTATGGCATTGTGTACTGTATAGCTACTCCATATTGGACTACAGTATGCAGATAGTACTGTCAAACTAGTCTATACTGGAACTACTGTATACTGTAACTACTGTTAAATACTTTGTAACCAGATGGCTAGTGCTGCTCTCTCAGGAAAGAAAAAATGTGTGCAGTTAGGTGCATATTATGGCATTGTGTACTGAATAGCTACTCCATATTGGACTACAGTATGCAGATAATACTGTCAAACTAGTCTATACTGGAACTACTGTATACTGTGCCATACTTACCTGTATCATACTGTACTTGGTGTGCCTGTACCTACCATACTAACGTACAGTACTATACCATACTACCTTCCTGATGCTTGCCCATTATGCTCGATCACAATGGGCAACACAGTCGCAATATGGTCAATATATTTATTGCATCGTTCCACGATGAGTACATCGTTCCAAAAACTCATTATTTCTTGCGCCAACTCATCCTTTTTGGAGGGTTTCACGACTTTTCGGATATGATCCTTCAGTTGATGCCAGACCATTTCGATAGGATTGAAGTCTGGCGATATGTCATTGGAGGGGGAAAAAAAGGACAATTAGTTAAAGAGATACACAGTAAAAACAGTGGGAAAAAATGAGACACGGTTTACCGCACTTACTCCGCTGGCGTCTTCACCCAGTTGATACCGCGCTCAAGAATATGCGCTGTTGACGCGGTGTGCTTTGGATTGTTGTCCTGGAAGAAACGGTGACCATCTGGGAACTCACGTGTGATGTATTCCACAATCTCAGGCACAATTTGCTCTTGGAAAAAAGCTTTATTCATTATTCCTATAACAAGAAAAGGAAAGTGCTCAAAAAACTGCACACTAGTATAGTGGAAACAAAAGAAAACAGCGCACAACGCCAAATAGTGAAGCAAATTCAACAATATATTATAGAATTAAAAAGGGGGTAATATATATGCGTACATGAAAAAAGTTGGTAAAAGGCATGTAGTGTGTATCACACTGTTTACCACTCGGCAGCTGTTAGCTGTAGATTCAGGTGCTTGCTTCCCTCTGCTGCTGCAGCTCAGTTGATTCTGGGGCAGGACGTCAGTCTTTTCACTCCCAAGGGGATTTCCCTTCATGCAGCCAGGTTCAGCAGCTGGTACTGGGGCTCGGTGAAATCGCTCCTGCTTCCTGGCCGATATGAAGCTGCTCCTGTACCTCGGCAGGTGTATCCTCTGCACAGAGGTTAAAACGCAGCTTGCTGGGGTGCCCTCAGCGTGCCACGGTGCCGCTCGGTCGCGGGACGCTGTGTAATGACGTCACTGTCTACACAGCAGTGGTGGATTCAATAGGGAAGTTTGAACAGTCTTACAAAGTCTCTCACAAGTGTCCAAAACAGCACACAGGATGAAATAAAAACAGGACAGGCCAATACATAGACAAAGGCCAATGTAAGCAGATATAAGGCAATAGAATGTTACATCCAACAGTTCCCTGAAGAAGTAGTTAATTCTACGAAACTAGTTGGATGTAACATTCTATTGCCTTATATCTGCTTACATTGGCCTTTGTCTATGTATTGGCCTGTCCTGTTTTTATTTCATCCTGTGTGCTGTTTTGGACACTTGTGAGAGACTTTGTAAGACTGTTCAAACTTCCCTATTGAATCCACCACTGCTGTGTATACAGTGACGTCATTACACAGCGTCCTGCGACCGAGCGGCACCGTGGCACGCTGAGGGCACCCCAGCAAGCTGCGTTTTAACCTCTGTGCAGAGGATACACCTGCCGAGGTACAGGAGCAGCTTCATATCGGCCAGGAAGCAGGAGCGATTTCACCGAGCCCCAGTACCAGCTGCTGAACCTGGCTGCATGAAGGGAAATCCCCTTGGGAGTGAAAAGACTGACGTCCTGCCCCAGAATCAACTGAGCTGCAGCAAGCACCTGAATCTACAGCTAACAGCTGCCGAGTGGTAAACAGTGTGATACACACTACATGCCTTTTACCAACTTTTTTCATGTACGCAGATATATTACCCCCTTTTTAATTCTATAATATATTGTTGAATTTGCTTCACTATTTGGCGTTGTGCGCTGTTTTCTTTTGTTTCCATTCTCTTAGTGTGTGTGGGGTGCTGAGCCACCCCTGCGTTTACAGCTGCAGACGCCATTATCCCCAACACGGTTATGTGGCACTTATTATTTAATGTATAATTATCTCACTGTGGGAGTTGTGGTTTAATTTTTTATAAATTTTTTATCACTATATTGATGTTATAGTCACTGCACTGTATATATTTATACATTTAAACTTTATAGGTAGTTAGGTAGTAGCGCACAGTTTTGTTTTTTGTGTACACTAGTATAGTACAGTGCATAAGGTAAAAGCGTGTGACTTATTTTACCTTCAAAGATGACAATGCATCCTGGTCCACGCCTAGAGATGGCACCCCACACATGCATCTTCACTGGGTGTTTTGGACGCGGCTTCATAGATATGCGACCTTTTTTGTGGAATGCAAAGGTGGCAAATCTCTCCAGCGATACAGTAGACTCGTCAGTGAAGATGCAATCCTGGAAAGTTTCTCCACTGTCAATCCATGCCTGGGCCTGGACCACTCTCTTGATCTTGTTAACGTCCCTTATCATAGGCTACGCTCTGTAATGACAAGGAATAATTTTATGGGTACAGTACAGTTTCTTAAACAACACTTTAACCTCCTGTACTGTCCAGTACTAACCTCACACGTCCATATTTCCATCCAATTCTGCGTCTCATCTTCTTAATGCTGGTCTCGGATACAGTGAGATTGTGATTTTGCATCAGAGTGTATATGTCCCTTAAGGCATTCTTCTCATCATTCTCTTCACTTATTTTGTCGACCAGAAGATTTGTCTCCCTACAGTGTAAAGAAAAACAACAATCCTGTAAGTTACAGTACAGTAGGCCACAAGTACAGCACATCGTTTACAGTAAACAATAATAGATAGATATACTGTATTATATAGTTATATAAATATACAGAAATAACTATAATATTGATAGATCTATACTATATAGTTATATTAATATGCAGCAATATAAACAATAATAGATAGATATACTATATTATATAGTTATATAAATAAACAGAAATAACTATAATATTAGATAGATCTATACTATATAGTTATATTAATTTGCAGCAATATAAACAATAATAGATAGATATACTGTATTATATAGTTATATAAATAAACAGAAATAACTATAATATTAGATAGATCTATACTACAGTATATAGTAATATTAATATGCAGCACTACTGTATAAACAATAATTGATAGATATACTGTATTATTTAGTTCTATAAATATACTTATGCGTTAGTTACCGTTGGTGTCCTCGTGCGTTGTTTGGTCTTACATGTGCATGATAGCACACAGTGGTTGTTGGTACAAGGAGGCAATAAGCAGCAAACCAGCGTTGGATATCTGCAATTTGTTGTCCGCTCGTGTACATCTCCTTAATTCTCATGCTGAGATCCTTTGAAATCTTTTTAACAGGCATTGCTGCGAGTAGAAAGAAACACAAGCACAAGAATGTATATTCAATGTTTAGTCGATGTGTATTCAATGTGCAGTGAATCCACAAAATGGATGGTGTATTTATACGTTAATGACTCACATTAGAGTACGCCAACTTTTAACACCTGTACCTCGTTGCCATGCATAAAAGGTTACACACTTTGCATAGCCCACCACTCGATGATCTTTAGCTGAACTTAAGGTAAGTATGATACAGGCACTTTACTGCACTGTAAGTACTGTATTGCACTCAAACTAACCATGTCTGCATTTGTTGTTTCATTTCATTTTCAGAACTGCCGCAAGCAAGGAAGGGGGGGGGGATGTGTAAGATAATAGTTACTGTATAGAAATTCGTGTTTGCTAAAAAAAAAAAAAAATATGTTTTTAAAAAAATCTTTTGAAATACTGTATTTTCAGAGCTGCAGCCACCTCTCTCCCCATCTCGCAATGCCATAACTAAGAGAAAGACAAGAGCTACTGTATTGTATTTTTGTACTGTATTATGCATTTAAAAATATAATCTATTTTTTAAACCCCTCTTGCTGACCTGAAATTCTTATGAACAGTTCAACAAACAAAGCATTGCACTTCCCATTAGTTTGGGAAAAAATATATATAAAAACAAAAAATGCTTTTTAAAAATTATTATATTTTTATTGTTTAATCAATAATTTCTGTTAATAATGCAATAAAATGCCATAGAAAAATACTATTTTCCTGCATTAAGGATCATCCAACATGTCTTCTGCCCAGCTCATGATAATCACGCAACAGTACATTTACGTTAATGGCTCTGTTGGGGGACTCTATTGTTGTGTTGTTGATAAGCTTTGAACTTCAAGTTGACTTGTTTTGCTACAGTACAATAGCAGTTTTAGAAGGGCTTTCTTAGCTAGGCCTGTATCTCACACAACATGTTAATCTTATTACTGGTTGGGGGGGAGTGTTGTGTTGAATAAAAGGTAAGTTAGAAGGGCTTAGCTTATCGCACTTGCGCATGCGTGACATGGTTGTCAGAGGTGTTGATAAGAGGTTGAAATCCTTGAGCCATGTGTTCGGTGGGAGGGGGTGCGAGCTGTGCTAGCTGTATGAAGTTCCAAGCTGTAGTTCAAAGACATATTCTCAGCAGGTCATCATAATGTTTTGATCCCCACACCCCCAAATAAAAATCACAGTACTACAGTATGCCACCCACCTCAGAAAGAACGTACATGACTAATGTGGAATTAAAAAGCAACAGTACTGTTTGATTCTCATAATATCCATACTTGCTATGCAAACCATTGCAATAACCAAAAAAAAAAAAACACGCTATACAGTATATATTTTTAAAACTTGAACTAACTTCAAAATGAATGGGAAATTATACACGCATGCGCATTAATAATCAACAAGGTCCCAGGTCCCAACTAAAGAGAATTACACGCAGGCGCAGAACGATGAGAGCAGGCTTGGGAAGATTAATGCAACCACAAAGCAAAGCATTTGAAAATGGATGGTTTGTCAGAGGTGTTGATACGAGGTTGAAATCCTTGAGCCGTGTGTGTGCAGGGGGGGGGGAGGGGGTGCGAGCTGTGCTAGCTGTATGAAGTTCCAAGCTGTACTGTAGTTCAAAGACATATTCTCAACAGGTCATCATAATGTTTTGATCCCCACACCCCCAAATAAAAATCACAGTACTACAGTATGCCACCCACCTCAGAAAGAACGTACATGACTAGTGTGGAATTAAAAAGCAACAGTATTGTTTGATTCTCATAATATCCATAATTGTTACAGTATGCAAGTCCATGGTGATAACCCCCAAAAATATACAGTATACTGTACTGCATTTGTAAAACTTGAATCTCAGAATATCCATATTTGCGATGCAAGCCATGGCGATAACCAAAAAATAGTTTTTGCGGGTTTGCGAACATGTTACTGTAATACAGCACATGTTTTTTTCTTTAATAAAGTCTATTATGGCTTATTTGATTATACTACAGTATCGCAGACATGAATATCGCACACTGAACGTGTGTGGGGGGTTAAAATCATCAGACCACCCCCCGACCCAATTTTTTTTTGTTTAATCAGTTATTTCTGGTTTTTATTTTCAGTACTGTACATTACAGTACAGCAATTCAGAATCAAATGCAACCATAACGAAGGAAAAGACAAGCCTGTACACGAATTATTGTATTTTTGTATTTTTGAATTTTTGCATTTTTGTATGATTCATTACCCAATAAAATTCTAAAGAACAATTATTAATGATTTGATTCAGCTACTAAAGTGTGTGTGTGTGTGTGGGGGGGCAGCTTTGAAGGCCGTATGGTAATCTTATTAACAGCTCTGTGTGGGGAGGGGTGTTGTGTTGTTGATAAGCGGTGAACTCCAAGATGACTTGGCACTGCACAATAGAAGAAGCTTTGAAGGGCTTATGGCGCGCATGTGTGGCAGGCATCACAGCCAATTTCAGCCTACATGGTAATCTTATTAGCAGTTGAAGCAAAGCACGCCACATTTTCTTGAATGGCTCTGTGGGGGGGGGGGGAGGGGTGTTGTGTTGTTGATACTGCTAGCAAACCCACGTGATCGTCACCGCCTAAGACCTTGTGCCTGACAAGAACGGAAAGCTTGCTTCTGAACGATCACAGGATGACCGGATTTGCGAGCATGTTACTGTAATACAGCAAATGTTTTTTTTCTTTAATCATACAGTATCTGCTGGCCAGCTCATGCAAAATGTGCTGACCCGTGGCACAAACCCCTCAAATAAAAATCACTTCGTACAGTAAAGTATCAAAATATACAGTATAATGGTTGGTCGGAAAGGCATTTAGAATTTTTTTTAAAATAAAGTGTATTATTGCTTATTTGATTATACTACAGTATTGCAGACATGAATATCGCACACTGAACGTGTGTGTGTGAGGGGTTAAAATCTTCAGACTCCCCCCCCAAAAATATATATTTTTGTTTAATCAATTATTTCTGGTTTTTATTTTCAGTACTGTACAGTACAGCAATACAGGATCAAATGCAACCATAACGAAGGAAAAGACAAGCCTGTACACGAATTATTGTATTTTTGCATTTTTGTATTATTCATTACCCAATAAACTTATAAAGAACAATTATTAATGATTTGATTCAACTACTAAAGTGTGTGTGTGTGGGGCCAGCTTTGAAGGCCATATGGTAATCTTATTAACAGCTCTGTGGGGGCAGGGGGTGTTGTGTTGTGTTGTTGATAAGCGGTGAACTCCAAGATGACTTGGCACAGCACAATAGAAGAAGCTTTGAAGGGCTTATGGCGCGCATGCATGGCAGGCATCACAGCCAATTTCAGCCAACATGGTAATCGTTACATTGAATGGCTATTGGATTTTGATGACAACAACTCGCTATTGCCCACTTGAGTTTCTCGACGGTATTGCAGAACACGCTAAAATGCCATTTTCTAATCCGGACAAAACGATAACCAAACTGCGTGTTTAAGTCGGCACGATTAAATCAAATTGCACACCATCGAATGGGTATTCCGATCTACATATCGCATTAATCGTTCGAATAGCGTCCGCTGCATGGTGTAACTATGGAAGCACAAGTCCTGAACCTGCTAAAATTAGTGTTTGTGGTAGATCTAATAGTAATGGTAACATTTACAATGTCCAACGTTTCAGTGCAACTATGGGACTCTCATCATATATATATATATATATATATATATATATATATATATATATATATATATATATATATATATATATATATATATATATATATATATATCCTTACCTTAAATCATTATCTCACTGCCTCAAATTGTCGGCAAGGTGGCAACAGGTGTTTAGGAAGATGTACAGTGGCACCTGTACTGGTGTAGGTTTAACCATACTCTGGAAGCTTGAACAATATAAATTGGCCCAAAAAAGAGTAGCCAGAATCCTTATTCAGTTGCCAAAGAGATGAAGGCATCAAATTATCCAAGTGTATGCCCCAACACCAAGTCACACAGACAATGAAGTGTAGGACTTCTACCATGACATCAACAAATCTTTACAAAGGAAATTGTCACCTTAAGATCGTTATGTGAGCTTTCAATGCATAGATCGGTGCCAGCAGCAAGCCAAATCATCAGTTGGTAAGTATGGTTACAGTAACAGGGATTAATGTGAATGAAGATTGGTCTAATTTGCAGAATGTGAAAACTTTTTCATCATTAGTTTATTTTTCAAGAAGAATCCAAATAGAAAATGGACATGGAATGGACCCAATGGAATGAAGAATAAATTGACTACATTCTAGCTTAGAAGAAACATGTGAATGGAGACTGCACAATTCTTAATCGTTTTGACCCAATGTGTGAAACCGAATTGGTTCAATTCAAATAACATCTGACTGTGAAGATGGAAAGAAGAAAAGTGATTAAAAAGAGGACAAAAAAAATCAACATCAAATAAACTCAAGATTAACGGCAGAGAATTTAAACTAGAACTGAAAAATCCCTTCAGTTTGTTCGAATGGCATGGGAACACTTTAACAAACAATTATGAAAAACGTATGAAGATTGTAGTTGAAAGTGCAGAAAAACTGAAGGAATCCCTTACTAAAAACACAGGATAACAAAATATCAGCTGAGAGAAAGCAATTACTAAGGAGATGATAAGAAATTAAGCAATCACAAGATGCAAGAATAAGAATTGAATATGAAGAGCTGTGCAATAACATCAGCAAAAGTATAACTGAAGATGTACAGTAGGGGAATGTTATTGAGATATGGTGAAGAAGACTATTGAAGATAACAAAAGCTTAAAGAAGACATAGCAATGACTTATGGTTGGTAAGAAGCAAATCATTGCATCAAACAAGACAATGGATCAACAATAAGACACTGTGCACTTACAGTATCATAAAGAGTGTTGAGAACTTCAACATTAAATTGTACGTGAACACAGATTGCAAAGATTGCAAAGGTTATAATTCAGCCATAATTCAGCACAGGACAAGTGATAAGAAATCACCAATGACATACTTGAAAACTTGAAAACGAGAGGTAACTCTCAATGTATTACTTCCTGGTAAAATATTTTATAAATAAAAATAAAATGATGAGAAAAAGCCATAAAATCCATGACGAATGGTAAGGCTTCCTGGGAAGATTGAATTACAACTGAAATCTTGAAAGAAGCTGGGGATGAAGTAGAATAAATCCATGCAAAACTCTTTACATGCTGCTTGAAGAATAGGGAAATTCCAAAAGAATGTAGTAATGCCCCAGTTATCCTCACCCAAAAGAAAGGAGACAAAGAAGACCTCAAGAACTACAGACCAATCAGTCTACTTACAATCACCAAGAAGAGTTTTACTAAAAGACGCAGTAATCGGCTTGAACATTGCCCAGTCTAAAGAACAAGCAGGATTTTGCAGTGGATACAACACAACGGACCAGAAGCACAGTTGTACAAGAAGTTATTTTCTGAAGTAATGTGTGCAATCTACCACTCAGATTAGGATTCATAGATTGCAAAAAAAAGCATTTGATTTTTTCTACACACTTTGTCCTAGATGCAGACAAAGTGTTGAAGAAGCGTACATTGATATTATATAGAACTTTTACGAGAATGTTACATCAACCATTAGATTACATGAAGATACTGTACAGGCAAGATAAGGATAAGCAAGGGAGTTCGGCAGGGAGACACCATGTCACCAAAGCTTTTCACTGCAACGCTTGAAGAATTGTTCAAGTCATTAGAGTAGGAAGAAACTGTAATCAAAATCAAAATCAGCGGTGAATATTTGAGTCATCTACGTTTTGCAGATGACATTATTTTTGCCGAAGACCTCCAACAACAAATTGGAGAGTCACTGAAGCAAGTAAGAAAATAGGCCTCCATATGAATCTCAGCAAGACTACAGGGATATTCATATATAGGAACACATTTGCGACGTGTTCCCTCCTTACCTGTCATCTCTCAGACCTGTGCTCTGGGACCAGCGCATGCGTGCAGAGCTCACGCACGCGCAGCTCTTCTAAAGAGCCATGGAGCTTAGCTCCGCCCCCTCGGACACGCTGCGATTCTCTCACGAGCGGTGCGCACACACTCCCCAGCTGTGTGGCAAGTACTTGTTTAGCCCACTTGTCTCCTGCAGCCAATCCTTGCCTCAGAGGAGGCCGCACCTCCGCTCCGACTCCCTTGCTACTGGTTCCTATGTGCTACAAATACCCTGCAGTTCCTTACCCACCTTGTTGAGCATAACTTGTTGTAGCCTTGAGCTCCTACGTCTGTTGTGCCTTGCTCCTTGTCCTGTGTTCTTTTGCAGTTTAACTTCGTGTACCGACCCTGCTTGACTTTGGAACTCCTCTGGATTTTGACCCTGGCTTACCCTCGACTCTGCGGACCTCTCCAAACCAGACCATGGCTATAAGGACCTCCACGATTCTAACCTCTCCAACCCCAGACCACGGCTATATGGACTTCCATGATTCTGACCTCTCCAACCTCAGACCATGGCTAACGGACTTGACTATTCTGACCTCTCCATTCCAAGACCATGGCAAGTATCAACTAATCCACTCTCTCCAACCCAGACCCGGCTACGTTTGACAATCCGCCTGCCAGGCACACTTTCGCTGCTGTGGGTGCGTGGTTTACTACTTCCCCACCTCAGTACCGGGGTCTTGTCTTGCTCGTGGTCAGCGCAAGCGTTACATATTAGCACAGCAACCTAAAGAGCACTCAAGCATATCTACATATCTCTATCTATCTATCTATATATATATATATTTTTTTTTAAAATACATGCGTATGTATTTATACAGCATACATACTATGAAGAACTTACATGTTGGTCCATTAAAAGATATTGACTTAATTTCTCTAGGACTAATAAAGCCGCTAAAACGCTTTCATTTATCTCAATTTGTACTGTTCTGCTGCCTACAATCTGTTCTTTCCTGTATATACCTACGTTATATACTGTAGCTTGTGAAAATAACTGAGTTTCTCAAATTGGTTCCAAAGTTTAAAGAAAAAAAAACATGGCTTTGCCATGAACCATTTCTGCCCATTAACAATTGCACAAACAAATGTGGCATGTGCTTATTTCATCAACTTAAAGTATGAAAACTCTGTAAATAAATCTTTAAAATATATTCCACTTGCAGATGAGACAATACGAGCCAAACAAAATAGTTAGAATTTTAAGCTACACTATTGTGGGCAGATGCTACAGTAATCTGAACAAGCTGATTTTGTTGGCTGGAAAGAAGACAAATACACATTTATTAATTCCTATGAAATTGGGGTCTTATTTGGCCAATCCAGCAAGCACAATATAAATCCACACAGACTTTCATAGAGCAACATATTTTATTTTTAAAGCTTTGCTCGTGTGCAGTTTTCACCATGTTGAATTATCTTTTATTTTGTTTTAACACAGATTTCTTTCAGCTTTATTTTTCTCTTCAAAGAACAGTGTGCATTTCACAGTTGCTAGCACACACAAATTGCTATAAGTGCTATCTTAACCTGACAGACTTTCCTATCTTGGAAATTACCAGGACAAATTCACCCTTTGTCCTGTTACAATTGACATGTCACCAAGTTTTACAGCTAATGAGCTCTTTACTAGATGAAGGATGGTGTCAGAGGTTATCTGGTAGCTGATCCTGCTAAATTGACAATAAATATTTCTATCCATTTGCACCTGATTGCTATTTGTGGTTACATTGTCTTTTCTTACTGCAGTAACAGAAGGTAAACCAACTGGTTTTGTTGATCTTGGTGCAGGAAAATGTTTTATTAGAATTATATGCAACTAATTAAAATGCTAAACAAAAGCATAGTGACACACCACCCCGAGAGACATGTTGCCCTGGGAGGTTGCCAGCATGTCTAAAATGTGCAACCCCCCCTATTGGCCTAAAATCGGAACCCCTTTTGGGGTAGGAAGGGATTTAAAGGGCCAAAGGTAAGATGCAGGACCTGGCATTATCAGATATGGAGGATTACATGTCATTACATACAGTAACATTACTGGATATCGAATTGGACTGTTAATTTGCAGTCCAGTTTACCTAAGGAGATGGTGGACATCTTGAGGGAGGCCATAGATTATTTTTTTTTGCCGGCTAAGAAGATCACTGGAGAAAATGCAATCTTTAATTGGGCATTTGAATTTTACATGCAGGATACTGTGATGGGGAGGGATTTTGTAAGAGACTAGAAAAAACAAATGCAGGTGTAAAGAAAGGGCAAAGGAGGATAACAGTTAATAATGACCTGGAGGTTTGTGATACCATCCTTAAAAATGTTAATGGTAAGCCACGAGAAAAACCTGAGAGGCAACCAGCCAAAATTCAGTAAATGTAACACATAGGGGCCTTTTATAGTAGGTTTGATAACCAACTCATCAAGGTTTTTGAGCAGTTCTCACACAATTTGGCAAGGTTGCTATTCAGAAAGCCTCGATGAGTTGCCAAACTCGTACGGAGAGTGCATTTTCCCGAGCATTCTTGCTTCTGGCCAAACTCACCGAGCGGGAGCTGCCAAGCAGCAAAATAGCACCATTTTTATAAAATCACGCTTTTCTAGTAGCCTCGAATCTCATTGGGGCTCTGGCGAGTTTATCACAGATCTCATCTCGCCACCCCAAGGGTGGTGGGATGGAATTTGAGAGTAGACTTAGATAAAAATGCATTTTTCCTGCATCGGATTGAAGCCAGGACTCTCCAGAGCTGATACACATTAATACCATCTCCGGAGGCCCCCGGCTTCAATCCTATGCAATAATGTTTTTTGTTACAGGCAGTTTCATTACCTTGATGGTTAACCTCTAAGGCAATGAAGGGGTTAATTACCAGTGCCCGGTTTATTGCGGGTAGCGGGGGTGGGTGAAGGTGGTATTTGGCCTGCGGAGGGTGTTTAGAACTTGCGAGGGTGTTGTGGGAGGAGTTAACCCCTTCATTACCTTAGCAGTTACTACCCCTACCCGATACCCAGCCGGTAGGCATAAACACCCATCACGGGCCAAATACCACCTTCACCCACCCCCGCTACCCACAATAAACATTAAAACACAATACTAGCCAATACACCCATTCATTGCCTGTGTGGTTACACTACCGACACGCTTTATCACTCTGCGGCCAGATCCGCAAGCCGGGAGATTTCCCGGCTTGCTAGTGGCCGCCCCTCGGCGTGCCGCGCGTCATAGACGTGCGGTCACGCGTCTTCGGGAGCGTGCGCCCCCTGCACGCGCGTCCAGGGGCTCCCCGAGGGAGCCCTGGTGTCCCTCAATCGCGGGACAGCGGCAGGGGGTTCCGGGGGACCCGGCGGACCCGGCAGCGGTAGGGAGAGCGCCCCGATCGGAGGGCGCTCTTCCGCTGCTTCGGCGCGCGCCCGTCACTCTCGGGCGCGCGCCAGGCTACTGCTGCGGCCAAGAACGGGCAAATGCTCGAATAAACTTGGCCGCAGCAGTACCTATGCTGTCAATGGGAGCAAATATAACCACAATGGGAATTAAGGGGCACCCCCTCTACTCCCAACAACCATTATACTACAGTACAGTAATGGGCTATAGCATTATCCAGCAAGCATAAAGTAAATAAAACTTCTACTTACCCCTGCCACGATGAAGGCCATCCTCATCACCGTCCTCTGCGTCCATGTCCAACAGTACAATCAAAAAACAAACTAATGTCCAATAAAACCTTAATCAACTTAGCAATTAGTAACCGCTATAGTGATTAAGGGGTTAACACCCCCCTCCCCGCTACCCACCCAGGAGGCATAACCACAAACCCCAGGGCAACTACCCTCACCCTCTACCCATTGATTGACACAGTGGTACATCATGCCCATATAATATGAGCATGATTAGCCACTATGACAGTCAATAGGTAACCTAAAAAAAGCAAAGCACCAAAAAGCCACAACAATAAAAAAAACAAGCACCTAAACAACACAACAATAAAAAAAACAAGCACCTAAACAACACAACAATAAAAAAAACAAGCACCTAAACAACACAACAATAAAAAAAACAAGCACCTAAACAACACAACAATAAAAAAAACAAGCACCTAAACAACACATCAATAAAAAAAACAAGCACCTAAACAACACAACAAAAAAAACAAGCACCTAAACAACACAACAATAAAAAAAACAAGCACCTAAACAACACAACAATAAAAAAAACAAGCACCTAAACAACACAACAAAAAAAACAAGCACCTAAATAACACTACAATTAAATAACACAACACATAAAAACAAGCATTTGCCAAAAAATGCATTGCCTTTCACTGTATTTATCTATAGCCCTAAATGGGCATAGATAAACACATTGGCAGTCAATGGACAAACCCCCCCCCCAAAAAAAACAAGCATAAAAAAACACAATTATTAAAAACATGAATAAAAATACAGATATAGAAATAGAATAACCAGCAGCAAAAAAACACAATTCGAAAAACAAGAATCCCCAAAAAACAGAATTAAAAAAGCAAGAATCAAAAAATAGAATTAAAAAAACAAAATAAAAAAACGCAATGAACAAAAATACAATTAATGTTTTTCTTACTTTTGCCATCTTCACCATCCGATTTTGAGTCCATCAGCAAAGCAGGAACCTCTTGACACTCGACGCAATGATCCTCAACAACCGGTAAATCCATCTTCTTTATCTTCATCTTCTTCTTTATTTTTATTCTTTCTTCATCTGTAACTTCATCTGTGCTTTGTAATCCACTGTAATCCAATAGGGCGGGTGTTGTTCCGTCGGCTTCTTAAGCTTAAATGAGATGGGACAGGCTTTATATGGGAGGAAGAGTGAAAGAGTTAACAGAAGTTCAGGAAGATCTTGAAAACCGTTCAAGGAGAAACCACAATAGAGTGAGGGGAGTACCGGAGTCTACCCCCAACATTGATTCATACCTCCTAAGACTATTTTGGTCCTTGGCTCCGGACCTGGATAAGACCCAATGTACCAGACAGGCCGAGAGATATAATTATCAGACTACATTACTTCCAGTCAAAAGAAATCTTAATGGTGGCCGCGAGGAATCACCCATCCATCAAGTTTGAGGGCTCACGCAATCAGATCTATGCAGATATAACCCCAAAATCTTGAAGCAGATTTAGGGATCTACATAAAGTTACAGAACTATTACAGAAACATGAGATCAAATAAAAATGGGGATTCTCATTTAAACTGATTATCTTATACAAAGCAAACAACAGGGGGTGCCCTGTGCTACATCCAAATGACAAAACATACATGGTAATAATTACAAGAAATAATGCTTCAGTACTAATAATAATGCTAATACTGATAATAATAAAATATGTTTTTTTAATTAGATATTTTGGCCAAAGCATCATAAGCCTGCACACCAAATCGTCAAGGTAAACCATAATAAGTGCAAGTCCTACACTACACTGCATTTGTTCCCTATACCTATTATGGAAGAACCATAATAGATTCCTTACCTGCAGCAATATGAGATACACCATTAAAAAGGGGGAGGTGACGTGAGCTCTGGGGGAGGTGCCACAACCTCCATACAACTGATTACAGTCAGAAATTAATTAACACACAAACCCAGCAAGCTCAAACACCCACAGCCCAGTGGCACTCTATGTGGCATTACATATAGTCAAGATTAGGTGGGTGTGGGCGTTTGAGCTTGCTGGGTTTGTGTGTTAATTAATTTCTGACTGGAATCAGTTGTATGGAGGTTGTCAACCTCCATACAACTGTTTCCAGTCAGAGAATTAATTAACACACAAACCCAGCAAGCTCAAACGCCCACACCCTCCTAATCTTGACTATATGTAATGCCACATAGAGTGCCACTGGGCTGTGGCACATGAATATAGCAAACGAGAGGGGGTGCCCAGTGCTACATCCAAATGACAAAACATACATGGTAATAATTACAAGAAATAATGCTTCAGTACTAATAATAATGCTAATACTAATAATAATAAAATATAATTTTTTAGTTAGATATTTTGGCCAACGCCTCATAAGCCTGCACACCAAATCATCAAGGTAAACCATAATAAGTGCAAGTCCTACACTACACTGCATTTGTTCCCTATACCTCTGTATGAGAGGGAAGAACCATAATAGATTCCTTACCTGCAGCAATATGAGATCCACCATTAAAAAGGGGGCGGTGACGTGAGCTCTGGGGGAGGTGCCACAAACTCCATACAACTGATTCCAGTCAGAAATTAATTAACACACAAACCCAGTGGCACTCTATGTGGCATTTCATATAGTCAAGATTAGGTGGGTGTGGGCGTTTGAGCTTGCTGGGTTTGTGTGTTATCTTATACAAAGGATCACAAATATCTGTTAAAGAGCCGGCCAAAGGTGACGCTCTGCTGAAAAAAATGGGGCATAGACGTGCAAACGGATACAGCCAATACATAAACAAGATCATCTTGCTCAAGGAACACAGACTGATTTGGAGTAAGGTGAGCTCCAAAACTCCAAACAAGTTTTCAAAATAAAGAGCTCAAGGATTTGACCACATCTAAAACATATCAAAATAATAACTCACAGGACTTCAGTTAAGGCTCCCAAGGTTTTTCCGTAGGCAGGTCATCAGATCTCCCAAAGGGGACAGCATAATACCAACTGGTCCTTCTGCATTGTGGAAGGGACCACCAGACAGATGCTTGGCTTGGTCCGGAACGCACCCCAAACAAGTTTGGGCTTAGTTAAAACTGAAATGGGTAGCACAACCAATTGTTTGCACTGTAAAGGACTATATCGGCTTCATTTGGTATTGTATTATTATGTTAACACGCTTTAATATGTTGATGTTTGTACATGTTGGTTTGAAATTAACCAGTTTGAATATGTTGAATATTTAGATATAAAAATATGTTTACCTCTCCTGACTAAGGATAACACGCTATCGTATGGCTCGGAGACTAGCACATATTTTGGTGTCGCCCCCCCCCCCTGTTAAAATGTTAGTTTGTAAACCTACTGCCACCCTTTACTCACTCCAATCCCTACAAGTGAAAAAGAAATACCACTTCTGGGACACGAGGACTTCCTGGGTCCTCCCTTTCCGAATTCCCCCTTCATTCCCATTAGCAAGTTATTTACCAAGTTCATTTCCACATCTATATGTTGGTACATTTTGGTTTATTTCTTGGCTATATGTTGGTACATTTTTGTTTATTTGTTGGAAGAAACTTTGCTCGTAGGTTGAGCAACGAGGGCCCGAAACGTCACATAGTCACGATGGAATCCTCTCAATGGTACAGGGAACTCATTTCATACCTGGTCTTATCCAGGTGGGATCCAAATAGGGCAAGGTATGCGATCTCCTATCACACATATCTCAAAGGTACCTTCCTTCAGAACACCACAGAGTACAATTCCCCATATAGGTTCCCCAATCTAAAATGCATTACACATAATGTGAAAGGGCTGAACAATCCTAACAAACGGAGGACAGCTATGAATAACAATAAAAAACTAATAGCAGACCTGGTGTTTTTGCAGGAGACACACTTTAAACACGAATCATACCCTAATTTCTGGGACAAGGCATACCCTCAGGTGTTTTTAGCCTCAGCTCCAGTAAAGAAAAGAGGGGTAGCCATCCTAATACATAAGAACTTACCATTTGTCCCAGAGAAGATAAAGAAAGATCCCACGGGTAGATTTATTATCATAATAGGCAACATGCGAGACACTAAAGTCACACTGGCATGTGTTTTTGCTCCGAACTAATCCAAAACTCAATTTTTCACATTCTTTTTCGAAGTATTAAAACCATTAGACAAGGGAGGTACTCCTTGGAGGTGATTTAACACAATTCTAAACCCAAGAATGGACATATCCAATGCCCTTGGAGGAAATATAACCTCGGGAAAGATTCTTTGTGATTCTAGAGTGTTATCTGAGAGGTTGTAGTCCGAGTCTCTGGTGGATGTGTGGAGGGGATTACATCCTACAGAATGTGATTACACATATTACTTTGCCCCCATTGCTCAAACTCGAGGATAAACTTTTTATTTATAAGCTCATCATTGGCCTCATACTGTAAGTGTCAAATATGTTATATGGTCGGACCATGCGGCCATGGAGGTGACCCTAAGGGGGTTATGTAAATCTAGATCACTGCCTACCTGGCAACTTAATAATGCCTTCCTGTCTATCCCAGAAATTATAGAGGAGGTAGGTAGGGGGAGATTTCGGCTTATTTTAAAACCAATATAAATCAAGAAATATCTCCAATGAGTGGCTCATTGTAAGGAATCGAGGAGTGCGTCCCCTACGGCGCATTCCATCCTTACCTGATGTCTCGCACAACCCTGCTGTCCTTACAGCGTGCGCGCTCCCGCAGGAGCTTTTCTGATGACACAGAGTCTGGCAATGCCCCCCGCTTGCGATGCGCATCAACGTCGTGCGGCACGCACACATGACGCGTGTGCACCGCTCCCGAGCTGCGTGTCAACTCTCCTTATTATGCCCACCTGTCTCCTGTGTCTCTCCTCCTATTCGCACCTCCGCAGAGGCTGCCCCTCCACTCTGCTCCCTCTCTCATTGGTAATGGTGCCACTTGCACTTTGGCTGAGCATAGTTCCAGTTAGCACTGTTCTCCCACTTCCTGGTTCCTTGTCCTGCCTTGCCTTGTCTCCTAGCTCCTTCTTGCAGATTGACCTCCTGTGTACTGACCCGGCTATTACTTTGGACTCCGCACTTCTGATTTACCGACCCGGCTTACCTCAGACCTTCCGCATCTCTCCAATCCTGACCACGGCTTATGGACCTCTACACTCCTACTGGCTCTAATCCCTGACCACGGCTAAACGGACACTGACCATTCTACAGGCTCCTACCTCAAACCTCAGCAAGTACCTGACCTTTCTACTCTCTCCAATCCTGACCCGGCTGCATGACCATCCGCACTCCAGACATGCCCCGCCAAGGCTGTGGGTGGCGTTTATACCCATTTCCACTTCAGTGCTGGGGCCCCGCCGTGTTTGTGGTGAGCACAGCATTACAGTATGCTTAGCCCCACAGATGTAGACCCCACTGAGGTGGGTCGGGCCCTGTCGTCAGTTGTGGACAGATGCTCCCAACTAGAGACGCGTGTTGCTCCCCTTGCACAATCCTTTGGGGCCCTTACTTTGCAACACCACCAGACGAGGCCTCTGAGACCCACGACTCTTTCTTGTCGTCTCCAGACACCCATCCTTCTGCTGAACCCCATCTGCCTACTCCTAATCGCTACTCTGGTGATCCTCATGGGTGTCGAGGTTTCCTTAACCAATGTGCTATTCAATTCGAGTTAACCCCTTCTCGCTTCCTCTCTGCAAGATCTAAGGTGGCATACATAATCGCTCTACTTTCTGGAAATGCTCTGGCATGGGCTTCCTCCATCTGGGAATGGAGACCGGAGCTGACACAGAATCTCGCCCACTTCAATATGGAATTCAGACATGTTTTCGACACTCCAGGCTATAAGGTGACTGCTGCATCTTCTCTATTTCACCTTTCCCAGGGTTCACGTCCTGTCACTCGTTACGCTCTGGAATTTCGTACCATAGCAGCTGAAACAGGCTGGAATAATGAGGATCTGTAGGCCGCCTTTTGGCAAGGTTTATCTGACTCTCTTAAGGATGAACTAGCTGCTCAAGAATGCCCTGCTGACCTGGAGGAACTTATTGCTGTCTGCATTAGAGTGGACCAACATCTACAGGAGAGGAAGGCCAAACGTTTTCGCCCTCGGCCGCGTCCAGCCAGATCACTGGCATTGAATTTTTCCCCTACAGATCAGCCACCTCTAGCTGACCCGGAACCCATGCAGCTGGGAAGCCACCCGTTATCATTCTTGGAGAGGCAGCATAGACGTACCAATAGACTTTGTCACTATGGGGGTCACTCTGACCATCAGGTCCATTCCTTCCCGCTCAATCCGGGAAACACCAGTGCTCAATGAGGTATCAGGGAATCACGTTGGGCACTATCTCTCATTCCCCGACTCCCCCAGAAATCCATCCTACTTGGATCATGCTTCTCATCTCCCTCAAAGGGGCCAACTTCCAGGTCACTACCTCTGCCTTTATTGATTCAGGTTCTGGGGGAATCTTTATTGACCATAGCTTCGCTCTCAAACACAACATTCCTCTCATTCGTAAAGCCGTGCCTATCGGATTGGAAGCCATAGACGGACGCCCACTTCAACTGGCCTTCATCTCTCTGGAGACCAGCAAATTTACTCTTCTTACTACAGATGGTCATCAGGAGGAGATTTCCCTGAATGTCATCCATACTCCATCTGTTAAGGTAATTCTAGGACTGCCATGGTTACAGCAACATAATCTGCAACGTGATTGGACTGATAAAGAACCCATCCCATGGAGTCCCCATGGCATCAAGTCTTGCTTAAACTCTACTCAACAGATCTGCAGCTCAATTACTCCCAAAGAGGATAAGAGTGTTCTACCCGAAGTCTATGCTGAATTAAAGATGTGTTCGATAAGGTACGATCCGAAGTTCTTCCCACTCATCGCCCTTTCGACTGTCCTGTTTATCTCTTGCCAGGTTCCGTCTTACCCAGAGGTAAATCTTATCCCCTGTCTCTACCTGAAACCAAAGCCATGTTGGAGTATATTCAAGAGAATTTAAAGAAAAGTTTAATTCGCAATTCCTCATCCCCAGCAGGGGTTTTCTTCATTAAGAAAAAGGGTGGTTCTCTTCGCCCTTGCATACACTATAGATCACCTATAGTGATCAACAAGATATAGAAAACAAGATCACCTTAATGAACCGCTACCTTCTTCCCCTCATCTCTGAGCTTTTTTATCGCCTCAAAGGAGCTACCATCTATTCTAAATTAGATTTGCGTGGTGCTTATAATCTTGTATGAATAAGACAGGGCGACGAGTGGAAGACGGCCTATAATACCAGAGATGGCCATTACGAGTATTTGGTCATGCCCTTTGGGCTGTGTAATGCCTCGGCCGTTTTTCAAGAATTTGTTAACGAGATTTTTCAGAACCTCCTGAACCTTTTTGTTATCGTCTAGCTTGATGATATTCTAATATTTTCTAAATCTCCCTCTGAACATATCAAACACACTAAAATGGTCTTATCGTGTCTTCGTGAAAATCACCTTTATGCTAAATTGGAGAAATGCCAGTTTCATCAGACTTCTACCACATTTCTAGGATACATTATTTCGGACTCTGGTTTTGCCATGGATCCTGTCAAGCTGAAGGCAATTCTGGACTGGCCACAACCTAACTCTCTCAAAGCAATCCAGCGTTTTTAGGATTCACAAACTACTATCGTAGATTCATTCGAAATTTCTCCACCACAGTAGCCCCACTCACAGCCTTTATCAAGAAAGGGGCAGACTCTGCTTTTTGGCCACCCGCTGCGCTCCAGACATTCGATCTTCTCAAAAAGACTTTAGTCTCTGCCCCCATCTTAGTCCATCCTGACCCCAAACTTCCCTTTACTTTGTAAGTGGATGCTTCCGATATTGGGGCTGGCGCCATATTATCTCAGAGACAGACACCCCAGGCCAAGCTACATCCGTGTGCTTTTTTTTCCAAAAAAAAATGTTGTCAGCGGAACAAAACTATGACGTTGGAAATCGGGAATTATTAGCCATAAAACTCGCTCTACAGAAATGGAGACACCTCCTGGAAGGTACGAAACAACCTATCACCAATCTTACAGACCACAAAAACTTGCTGTACATTGAGAGCACCCGACGTCTTGGAGCCCGTCAGGCTCGTTGGTCACTTTTTTCTCCACGTTTTAATTATATTATCTCTTTTATTCCGGGGTCAAAAAATCTTAAAGCGGATGCATTATCCCACTAGTTCATAGCCGAAGACAAAACTGATTGTCAATCTGAGACTGTTCTTCCATCTAAATACATCCTGTCCCCTAATTCTTTCGACGTCCTGGACGACATATTGGCGAACTAATAAAATATTCCGGAAAGTTTAGAGGTTACGGATGGATGTCTGATGCGGCGCCACGTTTTCGCAAGAAAATTTTGGAATGGAGCCATTCGTCTATATCTGCAGACCATCCCGACACCCGAAGGACTACCGATCTCATAAAACGTACTTTCTGGTGGCCCACCATGCAGAAGGACACCAACCTGTTTGTCAAGTCTTGTTTTACGTGTGCTCGTAACAAGAGCTCTCGCAATAGGCCACCTGTACTCTTACTCCCTCTCACCATACCGGACCGCTCTTGGAGTCACCTGTCCATGGACTTTATTGTTGAATTACCTCCCTGCAAAGGGATGACTACTATCCTCGTTGTTGTCGACCATTTCTCTAAACAATCTCATTTCATCCCTTTAAAAGGTCTTCCCAACTCGGCCACTCTTGCCGATATTTTCACCAAGGAAATCTTTCGCATCCATGGAATGCCCTCGAACATAGTCTCTGACGAGGCTCCCAATTTGTTTCCAAATGTTGGTGATCTATTTCCTAGAGGATGGGCATCTCTCTAGATTTTTCATCTGGATACCACCCTTAGACCAACTGTCAGACCGAAAGGGCAAATGAAACTCTGGAGCAATACTTGAGAAGCTTTATTTCCGACGCCCAATACGATTGGGTGGATCTTCTTCCCTTGGCTAAATTTGCCCACAACCCCTTAGGAATGAGTCTACTCAGGAATCTCCATTTTTCATTAATTACGGATTCCATCCAGCACGCCTTCCCATTTCTTCCTCTTCTTCCAGGGTCCCAGCGACTGACAACAGAATCAATTCTCTACTCTCTCCTCTCCTGGAGGAGAATACAAAAGACTCTTGGAGAGGCCACTAGCATGCAAAAATATCAGGCAGATCGTCATCGGCGCAAGGTACCGGAGTTCAAACCAGGAGACAGGGTGTGGCTTTCCTCGAGGAACATCAGGCTCAAGAGCCCTACTCTCAAATTGGCCCGAAGGTTTTTGGGTCCATACACTGTCCTGGTGAAGATTCATCCGGTTGCATACTGCCTTCAACTTCCCTCTTCTATGAGGATACCATCTATCTTCCATATCTCTCTGTTGAAGTCTGTGTTCCAAAGTTCACTTTTCCCAGATACCTATTCTACTCCTGCTCCTGTTATCGTACAAGGACAAGAAGAATACGAGGTGCAATCTATTATTGATTCAAGAAATTTGAGTGGAGTGGTACAGTATTTGGTACATTGGAAGGGATTTGACCCAGAAGAAAGATCATGGATACCTCATCACCAAATACATGCTTCCAACCTCATTAAGCGGTTTCAATCAAAGTACCCTCTTAAGCCATATTGGAGTCATCCAGAGGCCGCTCCTCAAAGGGGGAGTACTGTAAGGAATCGGGGAGCCGGTCCCCCGCAGTGCACTCCCTCCTTATCTGATGTCTCACGCAACCCCGATGTCCTTACAGCGCGTGCTCCAGCAGCTTTTCTGAAAACGCGGAGTCTGGCTCCGCCCCCCGCTTGTGACGTGCATCAAGGTTGGGCAGCGCGCTCACGTGATGCATGTGCACCACTCTCAAGCTGCGTGTCAACTCTCCTTATTACGTCCACCTGTCTCCTGTGTCTCTCCTCCTATCTGTGCCTCCGCAGAGGCCGCGTCTCCAATCCGCCCCCCTCTCTCATTGGTCACGCTCTTCCATATATGCTCAGCTGTGCCACTTGCACTTTGGCTGAACATAGTTCCAGTTAGCGCTGTTCTCCGACTTCCTGGTTCCTTGTCCTGCCTTGCCTTGTCTCCTAGCACCTTCTTGCAGATTTACCTCCTGTGTACTGATCTGGCTATTGCTTTGGACACCGCACTTCTGGATTACCGACCTGGATTACCTCAGACCTTCCACATCTCTCCAATCCTGACCATGAATTACGGACCTCTACGCTCCTACTGGCTCCAGTCCCTGACCATGGCTAAACGGACACTGAACATTCTACCGGCTCCTACCTCAGACCTCGGCAAGTACCTGACCATTCTACTCTCTCCAATCCTGACCCGGCTGCCTGACCATTCGCACACCAGACGTGCACCCGTGGCTGTGGGTGGCGTTAATACCCGTTCCCGCTTCAGTACCGGGGTCCCGCCTTGTTTGTGGTGAGCACAGCATTACACTCATAAAGCCGTAATAAGAGGAATCCTAATTAAAACAGCACCAAGAAGGAAAAGACTGAGAAATTAAAAGATTGATCAACTCTCCAAGAAACTTACAGAGCTAGAAAATAAACATAAGCATCAGCAATCTAATAAGATATGGAAACAAATAGTGTTAACAAGAGGGGAATTGAATTTATGCCTGTCCGAAGCCTTGGAGAGAGCTCTTACGAGTTCTACGAAAAGGGGAACAAAGCAGACACAATGTTAGCCTCTAAATTGAGAAACCAAATTAGGTCCCAGAATACTGTATTTATGCTATTAAGAAAAGATCAGGACACCTCACATACAATCCTTCTCAAATCGTAGCAGAATTCCTGGAATATTATAATAGATTTATATGACGCAAGTAGACAAATTCAGGCCTAGATCATAATAGGGAAATACATTGCATGCTACTGTATCTAAGTGCAAAATCACCAAACTAAACGAAGCTGCCTGTAGCTCTCTCAACAAAGAGATCACACTGGAAAAGGTTTGTGAAAACATTTTTTTTACTAAAATTATAGCTAATAGACTGAACCAGCATCTCCCTAAATTAATCCACCCAGACAGGTAGATTTTATACCACAGGCGTCTGATAATACGAGGCGAATGCTAAATTTGATCCATAAAGCTAACTAAAATGAGCTCTCTAACATGGTTCTGCACTGGACACAGAAAAGGAATTTGATAGGGTTGACTGGAACTTTTTGGGTGCCATCCTGTCACGTTTTGGCATCCAGGGACAATTTTTCAACTCGTTCAAAAGCCTTTACAGCTCCCCAGTGGCTAGGGTATAAAACGCAGGCTTTCATCAGATCCAATTCCAATTAAAAGTGGCACGAGACAGGGCTGCCCACTTTCACCTTACCTATTCACATTATATATAGAACCCCTGGCCATTATGATCAGAGAAGATTCAAATCTACTTGGAATTAATCTTAACTCCCAATTCCACAAAATAGCCCTATTCGCTGATGACATAATATTGTCCCTCACAAAACCAATGAGGTCACTCCCAAACCTCTTCCATATTATCACACAATTCGGGGGATTCTCAGGCCTCAAGATTAATAGCTCCAAGTCAGCAGTGTGGTGCATTACCTGTGGCTCACAAAAGGCCTGAACCTCTGCCGCTGGGAGCCTGGGGTGTACCTGATTCTTATGATGACAGCGCCTCCACCTGCTCAGGATCCCGACTTGGAGGGATGTACCCTTACAGGAACAATAATAATGATACACGCTCACAAATATATATGCTAACAACCTTTTACTGAACACAAATAATATTGGTACCCTGCACCCCACAGTAATATAGCCCCCAACCTGATACCAACAGTGAGTCCCCAGAGTACATTGGTGCCAGGCACCAATTCCCTGATGTCTCTTTCCCCAAAGTCAAGGCCCACCCAACGTGTTATAGATAGCGCTATCTCGTGGAGTGTTAGTGCACTTTGTTAGGTACCTGCCCAGGGCTCCAGCACCTGGGTATTGTAGAATGACAAAGAGGATCCGTCTGATCCAACGTTGTCCTCCGCGATGGCGTCTGCCTCCACGTGGGGGGGAATTTCTGCGTGGATAATATCCCCCTACTGTCTTTACCGTGTAGCTGATCTGGTCCCAGACCACAGGCCGCAATCACCGCATGGCGTCTCACCAGTGCTGTACCTGACTATAGGCAGCTACTGGGAAAGGTCCCTGACTATGGGCTTTCCCTATAGCAACCACAAGCTACAGTGCGTCAGGGCCTAACTGGGGCCTAAAGGGGGTAAGAGCTGGCCTAGTCCAGGGGAGCACTGCTCCCTGGACACTAGCTACTGCTCAGAGGTCACTCTTTCGACTGGCGTGGTTCACAGTGCGCCAAATGTATTCATCTCAGGTAGCAGGGGATTGCTGCAGCCCTATTGGCTGGTTCCCAGCACCTGAGTAACTGCCCCTGTGCATTGTGGGACTTGTAGTCCCCGTGGAGCCCTGGCAAGTTATGGCCGCACTCACGCGCACATACTGTGCATGCGCGATCTTCTCGCAATGGCCGCCGGCTGTCGGAACTTACTGCGCATGCGCAAAGTGTCCTGTGCATGCGTGGCCACATAGAAAATGGCGGTACCCTGCAACGGGAGCCACCGGCGATCCGCTCGCCTCCCCAGAACACCGATACTACACTGGCGACACACTTTATTCGAGCTCGGCTAGTCCCACGAATTCGGGTATACTCGGGTGTATTGAGGTTTGTGACTGTTTTCTGCCCGAGTGCATTGCGTTATTTTCCAGGCAGGGATTGAAGCATTTTATTCCCGCTGGCTGCAATACTGCACAGTATATATATATATATATATACTGCATTACAATTCATGAATTTATGCCATCTGGTAGACACGCGAAGCATTGCAGCCTATTAAATCCTAATCATTATCATTTAACAGATCAGCCGCCCGTCAGCCAGGCATGAACCATGGCTGGGAAGGCAAACGCAACGGGGCTTGTCTGAGGTGAGGAGCGGCACATTCCAGGTATCTGCCAGGTACATACTGGGTATTTGCTCGAATAAAGTGTGTCGCAGCAGTACTTATTTCCTCCCCACACTCACCGGAGGCGCTGCACGCTCCCACTGGTACCCGCAGCGCTCCCATTCGCAGCGTAGATGAGCAGAGGTGAGGGGGACTAAGGGGAGCGCAAGGGGGACCTGGGCCACAATTATATTATAGTCTACAGAACTTTTTAAACTTCTGAGGTGTGTTCTTCAAGTGTACTCTGCTTGGTCCCTTAAAAGGTATAATAATCTATAATGATTCTACATTTCTTCAGGACCAATATGGCGAGTTGAACTTTGTACTTCACAATTTGCTAGAGAAAATAAATTATGATACAGGAAAAATAAAAGCCCATAAATGGTTCCTGTCACACTTCTACGTCAAGTACAAATCATACCACTGTAGTGGGTTTCAGAATGGATTTATTTTTGTTGGTAAAATCTTATTTCAGTAATCAAGCATTTACAACACTACCAGTGTGCCTATTTGTAACCACATCTGCAAAAGCAAATGATCAGCTGGGAGGCAAGGATGCATTACAATGAATTCTTCTTTAATATTCATTAAGTTTACTTGCATTACAGAGTTTTTAGGTCTCATGAGTTTAGGTTGTACATAAGTTCACAAGAATAGCTGTCGTTTTCCAGTGGAGTCAGTCAGGGGTATCTAAGAAGAAAGTACTGGGGCTGGTGATTGGTTTGTAGATTCACAAGCTGTGCAGAGCAGAAGTTTCAGCTTAATCAAAAACTGCTATCATCTCCAGCAACTAAAACCACAGCTGAGGCTTGTAGGAACATAGGAGCCAAAAGGGAGAAGCATTATGCACATATTGTGTGATTTAAAAAAAATTGTTTTGGAAAAATGTAGACACGTCATTTAAAAAGTTATCAACAATATAGATATGCCTGAAAGTCTGGCTACCTATTTTAAAGTAATTTTTTTACCAATAAAGAAAATTACAAAGTACAACACTGGTTCTCAAATAGATCCATAACTCTTTGTTGGGTTTGAGTGTAACTGTTGGATAACTATTGGCAGTTGATATACACTACTGTACTGTATGGTTGAGGACAGAATTTTCTGCCCTTGTATTGTGCTGTTTAGTACAGGAGGTTCGTCTTCTTGTTATATATATGGGAAACATCCACATTCGGGATAAATATTGAATACACTGGCCTTAAAACAACAATCTACACTGAATGGGGGCTGGGGGGTGGAGGGGCAGTAAAGAGGTCTGATGTCCATGGCCCAGCAGTCAGCTACCCCCTCCCCTATGGGTCGGACATTCTTTCTCATTAGCTAACTCCAGGCTACGTGGTTAATTCTGTGCAGGAATAAGCATGTCTTCAGCAGCTTAATTCTTCAGCTATTTTTAGCCAACTTGCCTTTCAAATCTCCATGAAAAGAGCTGACTCTGCCTTACTGTGTTTGCTCTACCTGTCCTCAGATCTGTGCTAAGGATGTTGACAAATGCAATCAATAGAGTAAAGGATGATGAACCAATGAAAAGATTCTGACTATAAAGCCACTATGGAATCATTATGCTGCTACACTATCATTTCTTTTTAGATTAAAGTCTAACTGCAGCGGAACTACGATCAATACATCAAACCTTGTAAACTAGTGTAGCACTGCTCCTCTCCCCCTCCCCCTCTGGGAGATTTACCCTGGCTACAGGCCTGTGTGGTGCTCGGTACCTGTTTGGCTCAGGAGATGCTGAGTGTTCCGCGATGACATGGGGAAACAGGGCAGGCTCATGTTGATCCTGGATGTTCTTCCTTGGTGACAGCGCCTCCAGCCATAGTGGGCTCCAGTAGAAATTAAGGCAATCCCTACCATGACAGTCTTATATCTCCATACATCTGTCCAATAGATTGCGACTATGCCAGATATATAAAAGAGGATGGTCTTTATTCTGCAGCCACTGCATGATGTTCTTACAGCGATTACAATCAGTTGTCAGGATAGCTTCCTGGCTCCTGGATGGTACAGGCCTGCTGGTAATGATGAGGCCTCACTAGAGTAGTGGAATGCACCCAGTCCATGAGGGACTGAGCACATGTCTTCCTCCCAGCCAGGAGGAGACTTGGCTTACATCTTCATCCCTTGAAGGGGAAGAGGGAATGCCTGAACTCCACCCTGTGAGGGCAGGGTTCAACTCTATAATTTAGGACACCTCCTCTATAGTGCAAAAGGGGAGGGCAAAGGCTCTGCATCCTTATTGGACAGACTCCCATGTCATCTCCCCTTCTGCCACTCACAGAGGCTACAGGAGAAGGGTAAAACCCCACAGGATAGCCTGTCACTGTCTGGATCTTACTAGAACTTACCGTACATGACAGGGAAGGCAGAAAGGTAGCTGGCCCAGCCATGGCTACACTAGTACTGTATATGGGTACATTGGGATTTCTCGTTTTTACCATTGAAATGACACATTAATTGTATATGTTATTTCCATTCAGTCCATGTCAAATATATTATCGTAGTAGGGCAGTGCTATTTTAAGTGTTCGATGATGCCTTAGTGTTTAAATTTTCTCAGATGCTCACAATTGTTTATAGCAATATCATCTCTGGGGCATGCTAATGATCAGATATGTGATGTAATGAAATCACGCGGTGGCAATGAATGTAGTAAAATTAAACAACCACTTTTAAGAAACAAATATTAATAGATAACGGGTATTCATTTTTTGTCTTGATATTTTGTGTTTGTTAAATCGTGGAAAACTCTACACTTTTGTTAAAAAGTAAAGAAACATTTTGTAAAAAAAAAAACTCTTGAAACTATCTGCAATACAACTGCTCAAATAGGAGTGCTGCAACAATTTTAAAATGTAATAAACTAAACTACTGTACATTGTTACTTTCAGAGTGATTTAATTTGTATGATATATTTGGGGTGAAAATGTTAAAATATGCCGGTGACATAGTAAAATACTGCAGTTTAACCCATGCCTTTAAAAAAACAAACAACTGTGTTTGTTTTAAAAATGACAGCTGTCATTTGAACATTGAATGATGTAAAATGGGATGTATAATGTATGCAACAGGTTGGCCCCTGCCCTCAGGCAGAGGTCTCTCATGGCGAGCAGGAGTACTCCTTACCCTTCTGTGTACTTCCCCCTCCCTTCAATCCCCCTTCTCATGACGGCTAAGGAGTTAACCCTGGGGTGCCGGGGTTTGATTCTGGGGAAGGAGTATATATAGGGGCTGACAGTATGTGGGAGGGGCATCTTTCCACATGGCCCCTCCAGAGTATCAGGATGAAATTAGTATTTATGGTAGATGGTTATATGTTACACAAAAGGCAGAAGTGTTGCTCCGTGCTAGGGATATCACTGTAGATAGTCCCTCTTGCAGCCATCAGTCTGGGGGACACCACACACCCCCTGTAAAGGTGAGCTCACGCAAAGGAGCTCACAAGCAAGAAAACAAGTGACAGACAGGCGCACTGAGGGACAATAAAACCTTTAATGTTAAAAATTACAAGAATGATAATAGGACAATGGACAACCAAAGCCTATTAATAATGCAAAAATAAAATACGAGGATAAACAAGTGTTAGAATAACTGGCTATACACCAGCATGGGCGGAGGGATGGGGCAGGTCAATACTGGTACACGTTAGTACTACAGAAGGGGTCCGGACCGATCTGAGTACATACCCTGCTGGAAGGAGGGAAGTGAAGTGTAGAGACCTACAATCTCCGACTGCAAAACTCCACAGGAACAGTCACACGTGACCTCTACGCGTTTCGCACGTAGTGCTTCGTCAGCACTGAGAAAATTGAGATAAGGAGTCACGATGGAGCGCTAGGCCAAGCCCCCCGGCAGTTCAGCCAATGAGGGTGAACCTGCCGGGTGACATCATGACACGCCCCCGTCATTCCCCCATCACGCTCCCCCCTTGTCTTTCCCCATGCAGCTCTCTGCAGACCAGGGAATTCGGCTGCACACGCCGCCAGCCTTGCAGGTGCACATTCAGCGCAGGCAGTGGGGCCGCAGCCTAAGGATACCAGTGATAATGGCGCCCTCATTGAGGCTGGTGGAATAACTCTACTATCCCTTATATGGGTAGCAGCGAGAGTCACAAGCAATGGTGATGCTGTTGGGCTCTGAACTGTGGTCAGGGAATTATGAAGAGTTGGTAAATCAAAAATTATAAAATAAAGCTGTGGCCTTGTTGTTCCCCACATGGAGTGTTTCATTATTTGTGTGGGATATAGTGGGCCAATCAAATGATGCATTAAGGTATAGATTGTGCTCTCCTGAAAATTATATAATTTATAATGTTATTATTTATTATACTATTAGCTTTTAATTGTATATGGTCTGAATCGGTAGATCGCACCATTATTTGTAGAAAACCCCCATTCAAGTCAATGGTGATATATCAGTCACTTTGGACAATATTGTAAGGAATCGGGAAACACGTCCTTTGCAACGTGCTCCCTCCTTACCTGTGAGAAACAGAAAAAACTGTGTCTGCCCATAACTCTGCACTGGCACTAACTCATGAAGAGCGCGCGCTCATGCGTAGCTCTTCTAGGACTGCCACGGAGCTTGGCTCCGCCCCCCCCATACACTCCATGCTCCTCTCATGCGCGGTGCACTCACGTGACGTCGTGCACCACCCCAGCTGCGCAGCAACTAATTCCTTGCCACTTGTCTCCTGCAGCCTATTGCAGTTCCCACTGGGGCTGCGCCTCCGCTCCGCCTCCTGTCCCATTGGTCCCTGCTTCCTATTTATACCCTGTTCATGCTCAGAGTCATTGCTGAGCATAGCTCTTGTGACCTTGTGTTCCTGCATTCTGTTTTGCCTTGCTACTGCCTTGCTACTACCTTGCTAGTGCTTTGCTGCTGTTTCTCTGTTGCTTTCTTGTGTACCGACTTGGCTTGATCATAGGACCCTCTCTGGATAAAGGCCCACGGCTTGACTATTGGACCCCCTCTGAATAAAGACCTTGGCTTGCCTCTGACTACCCGCACCTCTCCATCCCAGACCTCGGCTTGCCTCTGACTATCCGCACCTCTCCATCCCTGACCTCAGCTTTTGGACAATCTACCACTCTCCTGGCTCCAACCCTAGACTACGGCACATAGACGCTGACCATCCCACTGGCTCTGCCCCCTGGATCTCGGCAAGTACTCTCACTAACCCAACCTCTCCAACCCAGGCCCGGCTACGGTGACTATCCACCCTCCAGACGTGGTCCCGCTGCTGTGGGTGAGTTGTCTTGTACTTTCCCACCTCACTACCGGGGTCCCACCTTGTTCGTGGTGAGCGCAAGCGTTACAAATATACAGTAGAATTACCCCCTTAGGGACAGATTCACAAAACTCCATTAGGCTATTTATCATTATTTTACATACAATTATCGTAATAATACCCTTAACGTCTATCCACTAAAGAGATTAATGTTACAATGACCTCGAATTAACCATTAAAACATTGTATTGATAACTTTTGAAAGATGTTACACTTTAACATTGCATTAACTGAAGCGCACAGTAGATTTTTCCCAATGCGCATGTGCAGTTTCAGCACTTTGCACGTCCCCACTAATACAGATATCGTTACGATGCTACTTTTACTAGCAGACGTTGATTTGGCAAATCATTCGCTTTGTGGATACCTGTTAAGCTCAGGAAATTTAGCTATTTAGCGAACTTCATGTTATTTTCCCTTATTTAATGGATCTTTGTTGATCTTGCCCTTAGTTGCTTAATGTAATCAATAAGGACACAATAGATTTAGTATTTATTGTATCTCTTTCTATGTAATATGTAATATACTACATACTATAATTTATAGGTATATTAAGAAAAATGTATAATCTCTAACAATAATTTATAATAAAATTTCACTAATTGAACATTTGAAGTTTCTTACCTTTAAAAATTGAAATTTCGTTAGCATTAAGTGTAAATCAAATGTAAGAAAAACATCACAATAATAGTATAGCCAGTTTATAATATTGTGCATCCAAAGTATGCCTTATTGTAATGAATAGCCTGAAAAGTAGAATGTTGACAAAAATGGATTGTGCATATTTTTTTCCTCCTACTTTGTAAAACCTGTTCCTAGAATTGCTGTATGTTTTTTTGTGTATGAGTTTACATTGGGCCACAGTTCCGGGGAGGAAATGAGAGTTTGAAAGGATTGTGCGTAACAACCCTTCATGCTACCGGATATAAAGCACGCCATGAACGCCAGTTTTTATATTGGTAGAACAAGTAGAGTTTCAATCAGTAAGAGCTTTTTATGAGTGAAGAGTGCACCTGTTTTTTTTGATCTACTGCACAAAGGTACAGGGTTTCTGTCCTACTGTATAATGGAGCTTTGCTACATATGAAGAGTGTTGGTACTTACTCACTGGTAAAGAGTACTATATCTACTTTAACAATAACATTTTCTTCTTGTGTCCTTGATAACATTTTGCTGACTTTGCAAAAAGAAGGTTTTGTGTCATCCTTTTTCAGTATTTCCTCCAAAAATTGATTTATTTCACGTTATTAATGAACTTTGCAGCAGTGCCACTTGTCAGGCTTACTTTACAGGGGTCAATAATGCTAGGAAACCCGAGGTTAGTAAATCCAGCTTAAGTGATTCTGTCATGCTAACGATTCAGTCCATCAAGACAAATGTCAGCCTTTTACAATATGTTAATTCCTATCCTATCTGCATAAACTACAATCAATGAAAGACAAGTGTTCCTGTTTCTAAACCTTTTCCCTACTAAGAGTAGCTGCCACCATTATGGTGACAGACAAACAGAGGAATCTTAGACTGGTTCACTGTCCTATTGTTGATTATTGCATAGTAGAGCAGAAGAACTGTTTGATTACAATGGACCTGAGGGTCATAAAGATATGGTTAATATGGTTAAGACGACAATTTACAATTTTATGCTGGGGACCCCCACATTCTTCTCTTGCCCAAAATAAAAGGGAATGAGTAGAATAGGTCACAGCTTTATCTATAGAGAACCCTAGACAAAACTGCCAGTCAGCAAAAATGGGAAAACCCATATGTCGTAATCTCTTTGGCATGAGCACATCCCCTTGTGTGTGCCTATGCCAAACCATCTAGTTGGCAACCAGCACCCATTAGTGTTTTGCTCATGGCTGAGCAGGCTCAGCTGTCTGTCTGGCTACTCTACGACCCCTTTTACATGTGGCTGCACAGGCACAGTACAGCCGTCTGCCGGCCACTTCTTGCCCTCCCATCGTTTCTTTAACAGATGCCTGCGAACATGCCGATGACTTTGTTCACTCTACTTCTACTTCTAGCTCTTTCCATGCCCATCTGAGTTAGATTTCCGCCCTGTTGCGTGTGATCCATCAGTTGCGGCATCTAGGGTGGCTACAACCCCATGCAGGGCCCCATCTATACACTATGCAATTCGAAGCATAAAATAACTTTTTTGTGTACAGATGTGCTAATAATTAAAAACAACGACATGTACTATATATTTAAAACATTTGTTTTGCATTGTGAAAGAGAACAATGGGGTTTTTTTTTTTTTTTTATATACTTAATTTTTATTAAAAATTTTTAGGGAGAGGGGAGGAATGAAGAAAATAAAAAATGGGGGGGGGGGGAGGAAAGGGTACAGAAAATAGAGATGGGAGAAGTTCACATTCATTTACAATTTTACCTAACAAGATTTCATAAAATATTCTATCACACAGTTAATATAAATATCCTTTTTTTTTTTTTTTCCCCCTTTTTTTTTGTTACAACAAAATTAAGTGGGTATTAATTTCTTGTTGCTTTTCACTCAGAATCCAAGGTAACCACACCTTCTGAAAATCTATGTAGGTATTTAAAGCTCAAATGCTGTACAGGATATCACAAATTCACAATGCTCTTTGTTACAATTCATTGAAGTGTACACTGGCACACAAGTACTACATGTAGATCTGTGTAAATGTTAAATCATGTAAATGTGAACCAGGCATATTTTGCTACTTCACTATACTGTATAAGTAAAGAACGTGTATCACACACATTGATGTAATCAAATCTACACATTTGGAGCATATAAGTAGGCATGCATACAGATGCAGCGGCCGTTATTCGAACACTTCACGCATTGTATACCTCGGAATATCGGATTTCTTCCAACCTTCCCGCCTTAAGACGCGAGGGCAGAAAATTGCATTTTAGTGTTAAACAGTGTTAAACACTGAAATTGATACAGTATCACAGTAGCACAGTACTGTACACATTACAATTCATTTCTGCCAGGTGATTGGCCACGTTAATGCCATGTGGAATACAGCAGAGCACACGAAAACGGCACTGTGATTTGTTCGAATTATGGCCGCGGCATCTTTAAGTTTCCTCCTGCTTCCTTTTAATTTGATTCACTAAGTCATATCAAGTAAACTTATCTTACTCAAAACAAGGCATAATCCTGAGCCACAAATATTTTTTTCAGAGACCTCTTTTAAATTTCCTGTTGTCTTCCAGTGTGATTTAATGCGTTCGATTTTCTGTACATGGTAAGGAAAATAAATCTCTAGACTTTTGCAGTTTTCACTGATGTTTTGTCTTGGAGCAATTGACTCAAGATACTGTTTTCAAGATATACAGTACAATATAAGTGTTTAAGTAATTCATTCTTTTTTTTTTGTTATGTAATATAGATGCCACTCGTACTTGAAGGCCTAAGTGCTTGTATGATGCCTTTTATTTTAACATTGTTTTGCATTTCACATTGGTTTGATAAATCTATTGGAGAATGTATGATAGTTGAGATCTATAGCTCTCTGTAATGCAGTTCTTTTTATGGGTTACCAAAAAGCCAACAGAAATAAAACAATGGAAGACTGTACATATTACCTGCACTCCTCCATTTATGAAGTATGCTGCTGGTAAAAGGATTGGCCTTACATTTATGGAAAACAAAGAACAGATATTCAATTGGGCTAAAATATACTAGTGACATGTTTACATTTTGAACCTAGTCTGTGTGACAAAGGAGTCATTTGGTTGCATCTGTTGATCAAAACATGATTCATGTCTGCCAACCTCGTCAAGGTAGATTCTGTTTAGGTTGGTACTGTGAGGAAAGGTGGTAAAATTGTGATGTGGAGGTATATACCCCCTGTTTTGGCCAACTATACTTCTCCCTACTAAGGGTTAAAGGTCCAGGGGAGGTACTGCAAGCACAGCCAGGTGCAGATCACCTGTCCTTTATTAACAGAGTGTAAGAAAGGCCAGGCTGGATCAGTTCTCCCCTCTCCCCTTATTCCAGCTAAGACAGATGGATGCTACAGTCGGGCACTAGCCTGCAACAGGTTTGGTTTATGATATCTGGGGTTTATTGTTTGGAAAGTGGAAAAGCCACCCAAAGATAGCTAGAGAATTTCTGTCTCCTTAATGCTCTGATAGAGCTAGGATTTACTTTGATTCTTTTGTTTATCTTGATTTTGTCTGCTGGAGTGACAAAGAAAATAAAGCACTTAAACCAGAGCTGGATGGTCATGTGACTATGCTTTACCATAAAAGACAGTGGGTTTTAAGGTTCCCAGACAAGAACCCTTCAGCCAAAAGGGTATTTTGTCACATTACCTACACTGAATATATGTCACTTCTTATTGTCCTGCGGACAAGTTTAATCAGAAGTAGATGTTTCATAGATGCATAAAATGAAAATATCAGATATTTTTCTTGGACTTCTCCAATTGTTTTAGCCACTTTGGTGTAACAATTTAAATGTGGAATAGTGGTCTTTAGTTAGAGGAAATACTGAAGCCATGAATTGGATTTGTAAAAGAATTTCTGTACTCTTGGGCTGTGGGAAGAAAAACAGGGATACTGTATTACGAATTACAATTTTTTAGAGGGGATACTGAAAGAAATGTACAGTACTCTGATGCAAAATACTGTAGTCAATATTTTCCTATTAAAAGTAATGTTTTTTTCTGATAGAAACAGTGATTGCCAGGGGAATAAATACCCCCTTTTATTAATACTTACTTACACATTTGTGTCTACTATATACTTATCAGAAGACCAAACAGAAGACGGAGGAGAAAGCATATTGCCTGTCGAACGGATGGCAGGTCCTGTACAACACACACTGGTCACACATGTAGAGTTAATGGAAATCAAACTGAATCCGAGTGGCAGCTTACCATGTGTACAAATTGACTTCGAAAAAGTATATCATAACATTAGAAATGTCTGATTTTATTCACAAAAATCATCAATCACCAATATGTCACTGCCATTGGTTTGGTTATTAGGGTTGCATTCCTTGACAATTTGGTTATCTTGTTTGCTTGTTCAAAACGTTGTATGCACCTGTTTAAGGGGGTGAGTGGTCCAACACCTTGCCCAGTATTTGCATGTAACAGCATCTAGACTTTGACTTGACATTTATAGCTTGGATCATGATTGTATTTTGGGTGTAGAAAAGCCAATGCATCTGCTGCTTTATTTCACTTCTTTATATAAAATCACTTTGATAGATCTGCTCGAAGAGATTTAATTGCAGATGGCGGAGGTCACTGTATTGTGTATTCAATGTAGTCAATAATAAAGTCAGGAATTGTGCTGGCAGCATGTTAATAAGGAATGGCAAGGACTTTGTAAAGTCATTATGTGTGGTCATTTGCTTCATTATGTTGCTCTAGGAAGACTCACGAGGTCAGTAATAAGAGATTAAAACATTTAGTCTAAACTGGCTTTATATTGATAGGTTACTACATAAGAAATGAAAATTAATATTCAGATAACATGGATATTATTTCAAAATGAACGAATCATCTGAAAGGTATTTTCACATAAACCGTTGTCTATAATCATCCAAGGCTTTAAAGCATGTTAATAGATACAGTTAATATTGTGGGAATGATTAAGGGATCAGGGATCCAGTCAGTTCATTTGCAAACATTCAGACAAGGAATGTTTGATAATCACCTTGCTCCAGTAGGTCTTTACCAAATGTGTTCAAATGTCCCTTTTAAGCAAGACTATATAAACTTTAACATGTAGAATTTTAAACAAAACAAAAAAATGAACGTAAACGTTTATTACACATTAAATTAGATCCACAACAAATGCACTCATATAAAATAACACTGTCCCGGCGTGCTCCCGTGGCTGTGGTTTGCAATAGTTCCCGGCCGCACTCTCCTTCGCGTCCGGAGTCGGAATGAATGGCAGTTCCTGGCGCGGCTGTGTCTGCAACTGCTTCCCCCAGCTACGGACTACGGATCTAATTTAATGTGTAATTTAATGTGTAATAAACGTTTACGTTTTTAAGAACATTGCTGATCCCATAATGTCATTTTGCCTCACCCACGCCCCTTGCTGAAACGGGGAGGGAAAGAACCCCTGAACGGGAGGACCGTGAGGGAGACCCGCATTTAACCCCCTGCCTGCCAGCAGCAGCGTGCACAGCACCCCTGGGATTATTTTGGACGGCAATCTAGGTTTATACCACAAAGACATCTGCCCTACACCTCTACTCACACTGGGCCGTGTGAGTATTTATTTATATTGTGAATCACCACGACCCCTCCTGCACCCAATTACGGAAGGGTCATCATCTATCACAAAGATACCATCTTTTGGATTGTGCTTACACACGGCCGTGTAAGCATCTATTATATATTTTACCTTTATTTATTTATTTTTCATCATCCCACCCCCCCTTACTGGGTTTACTATATGTTAAACTGATTGTCCACAATTGTTTATATGTGCATCTATTTATCCCTCGCTCCCCCTATTCTGTTTGTCTCTACGTTTCCATAAGGGCTTTGGGTCATCCCTTAATCAGGGGTAGAAGCAAAAGGGATCGCAAGAATACCTCTACACCAATAGAGAGTAACCATATTTATTGGTTTTACCGCTATTCTGAAAATCTGACACTAAAGGTAAGCGCCTGGTTCCTCCATACTACAAAATAAACAATGCTAGATTGACGAGAAAAAACAAACAACTTTTGGCATGATTTTCTTGGTGATGATCTCTACTATTTTGAAAGTGTCATGCAAAAAATGTATACTTTGATTTTATATGCATAAGTTAACATGTTTTGTTAAATGGCATGCAGAGTCTCGGTAGGGTTTATAATAGCAACATTTACTGGACTGTCCTCTTTTGGATCTGGGTCCTCACCTTCACCTTCTGACTCATTCATGCAGAGAAATTATGTACATTTAAGGATTTTTTTATGGTCAGGCATATGGAGGACCTCTAGGATGAGCAAGGAGGCTCCCCTGGGGAACCCACTATCCTTCCGTTTCTGATTGGAACTCAGGATTGAGAAGCAGATCTATTTTCTATCCAACACATGTGAAGGGTCATTTTTTGGCAATGTTTGAAAATGTAGTCATTAGAGACTTGCGCCTTCTAGCACAAGGGTTTTCATTTTCACACTTTGACCGTGATAATCTTAGCAATTGCTTTAACCTTTTGAAAGTCATTAAAAATGCTGACAAGGGAGGTGCTGTAGTAGTAGAGTAGGGCTGACTACTTCAAGGAGGCTTTACGCCAACTTGAGGATTCGTCTTCCTACTCTCTACTACTTTCGGACCCCACTAATGAATATATGAAAATCTTGTTAGATCTTGTGGATCTGAGAATTGTCAACCCTCACACTGTTAGCCCTATCTTCTACCATCTTCCAAAGATCCATAAGATGTTCGTCGACCCTCCTGGTTGGCCAATAGTCTTGTGAGGATTGGGCTTCGAGCCCACCCCCATGACGTGTCCTGTGATGAGACGGGTGATGCACGTCATGCTGCCAGGTTGGGGGACACCGCACGCACCATGTCCAGGCTCCGCCCCGTGGCACGCCCCAAGACGAGACGCATGAAGCATGTTGCACTACCAAGCCGGGGGACACCGCACGCACCGTGCTCAGGCTCCGCCCCCATGATGTCACGGTTGATGCGCATCACACACAAGTTACGCGCAGGCGCCGCATAGCTCTGAGAAGTCTGGCTTTCTCTAATTATTTCTCATCTGCTCTTCTCCCTGCCCCTGCCTATCAGTGGACTGAATATGTCTGAGGGGGCAGTTCTCATTCATTACAGCAGCTTTTTGCTAACCAGCTATTGGCTACCTGTCCCTTAAATGCTGAGCCAACCCTGCTGCAAGTTGACTGAGCATAAACTTTGGTTTATGTAACGAAGTGCTTGCCCCAAGCACACTGCTGCCTTGCCATGCTCCTGTTTGACTTGTATATGGACCTGATCCCTGACTTTGGCTCGTATTTGGACTTCTACCTTCTTTACTGGACCCCAGCTCCACAATACAACAATTCGATCTCTCCTATCCTAGACCACAGCAAGTTCCACGACTACTCTGACATCTCCTACCCTGACCCGTCTACACAACCTTCACTCTGCACTCCAGACTTGGTTGCTCAGTAGCAGGTCAGTGGTTACAGATGCAGTGGCCGTTATTTGAACAAATCTCAAAATGGATTTTGAGATTTCCCTGTGATTCGCACAAGTTTTGCTGGGGCAGGCTATAATGGCCCATCGGATTAACAAAGCAGGGGTCCCTGCTGTGTGAGTCCTACCGGGGTCTGCCTCTCTGTAATAGATACGCGCTAAGAGAAAGGCTGAATCAGTCACTCTACTGCGCACTTCTCACAGGTGATCACGTTGGGGGGGAGGGGTTATTTAATTTTAAGCATTACACTAGTGTAGCAGGGGATCTCCGGAGCAGAACCACATTGATTTCAAGTCCGGGGGACCCCATAACAGGGTCTGTATCTCGGGAAGTAGGGGGTCCCCCGACTTGAAATCAATGCGGTTCAGCTTCCGAGACCCCCTTGCTACATTACTGTAATCTTTAAAATTAAATAAACCCTCCGTGATCGCCTGTTAGAGGCGCACAGTTAGTGACTGATTCAGCCTCTTACTGCGCGTCTATTACGGAGAGGCAGACCCTGTTAGGACTCATACAACAGGGACCCCTGCTGTGTTAATCCGATGGGCAAAACTTGTGAATATATCGCAGCCTACACGCGGCACAATGCAAAATGTACCCAGGCAAATGTTCGGATAACAGCCACTGCATTTGTACCAACATCCACACCTCAGCCTCGCGGTCCTGTCCTGTTTGTGGTGAGCACCCATTACAAGTCTCAAGTATTGGATCTTTGGGAGATGGGCTTTCAAGGTATGTAAATTGTTACTTACAACCCTTTGTAAGGAAACTTCCCTCATTCATCTTGAATTGAGGTGATTTATTGGGTCAACTTAAAGATGTCTGATGGGACAATCAATATATCTGGGTTACTCTCGATGTAACATCTCTTTATTCAATCATAAGACACGAACAGGGGTTGGCAACTGTCCGCCATTTTGTGGAGGGTCCATGCAATTCTATTTTTCACACCACTTTTATTATGGATGCAATTTCTTTCTTACTCACTCACAAATTTTTCCCTATCGATCACAAATTGTATTTACAAGAGGTAGGCACAGTTATGGGCACAAGCTTTGCACCTTATGCAAACATTTTTATGGGGTGGTGGGAATCACAATTTATTTATGCCAGCACTAATCACTTTAGAAAGAATATTATTTTTTATAAAAGGTTTACAGATTACCTGATTATTATTTGGAAGAGTGACACTCAGACACTTTCTTAATTTTTTTATTAAATTAATGATAACACTTACAACTTAAAATTCACATCCAACTTTGATCCTCTTCACATTCACTTTCTTGACCTCCTACTTTATATTGATGTCAACAAAAAAATTCAAACAGATGAATTCCGAAAAACCAACTCAAGGAATACATTTCTAAGGGCGGACAGTTGCCACCCCAGGGCAGTGGTAAGAGGTATACCAAAAGGACAGTTCCTCAGAATGAGGAGGAACTGCTCTACTATGGAGAGTTTCCTTGCTCAGTCTGAGGAACTGGGTGAACGTTTCCTCGAAAGAGGTTACAATAAAGATCATTTGCAGGAAGCCTTTGAGGAGGCACTCTATACTGATAGGTGCTCTTTCTTGCCTCACCGAAATGATAGGAATTTGATTTCATTGACACCTATCAATTCGAACAAATCATCAATAAAAAAAAGCAAATGGAAGAAACAGGGTAATGACAGTTCTGTGACGAAAAAGGAACAGCCCATGTTTATATCTCAATTCAACAGGTGTAGCAACCAAATAAAATCTATTATTCATAAGCATTGGGGGATTCTTTGTATGTGCCCGGTTTTACGCAAATTTGTAGACCCTGGTCCCAGGTTAGAAGGGCAAAAACCATTGCTCCTTATATTTCACCCAGTCAAATCTCCACCCCAATTAAAAAAAACTTTACCATTTCTGACTAAGGGCTCTTTTCAATGTGGTGCAAAGCATGTAAACACATGAAACCCTCCATGGCCTTTTACTCCAACACTCCACATAAAAGATTTTGGAATAATAATGTTATCAATCGTCAGACACAATTTGTCATCATCTCTTAACGTGTGGTTGTGGAAAAAAGGTACGTGGGGAGAACTATGAGAACTCTAAAGACCAGAATTTTAGAACATTTAAGACTAATCAGGATTAGGGATGTACCCCACCCAGTATCTAAACATTTTACTGAATGTAAATATGGTGGGGAAAATAACGTTTCCTTTTTAGGGATTGAAAAAGTTATTAAGAAAGAACGAGGGGGAGATTCTGTTAACCTTTTGGACCGCAGGGAGGCGTACCTGTACTGGATTTTTATTTTAAGAACTCGCTTTCCTGCAGGGATGAATGTAGAATGGAACCTTGGCCATTATCTAAAATAGAACCTTTTGGTTATATAACTATTCATAATAGGCATTGTTAACTTTACATACATTTGGTATTTCACAATTGATCTCATGAAGTGAATTATTTTCTTTAACCCATTACATTAGTCAAAATTCTATGACCCTCCACATTGGTGTATTTAGTTGGTCACATGTGTATTTCTTATATGTTTATCCATAGATTTGCATTTTTATATGTACACCTCTTATGGAATTGGTATCTCATTGGGTTGTCTCTTTTGATATTGACAGCGCTTTTTGACTCCTTTTTGGGAAATTGTACCCACCTGGGCCGTTTTCCTCAATTTACCCTAATTAATTCTGCTAATTAATTTTGTTGCTTTTTTCTTTCTGCAGTAATGAATTCTATTGGTTTCAAATATGTTTATTTTTTCTTTCTATTAATACTTCATCATCCTTAGACAGTATATTTTGGTCCTATACATAGTATTAGTACAATATATAGGCATAATCCTAAGTACAATACTTTCCATTACCCTATCCTTCCCCCTTCCCTTCCTTTTCCCTTCCCCTTCTTTCCTTCCTGCCTTTTCCATCTCTCCCTCCCCTCTCCCCCTTTCCTCCCCCCTCCCCATCTCCTTCTCACCTCCCCTTTTTACCATTCCCATTGCAAGATAAACATCTTTCTTCCACCGTGGTGTATGATACATATAATTATTAATATTTTTTCTTTATTTTTATGTTTGATATTAAACTAAATCATTATTTATCATTCTTGTGAGTCACTGGAAATGTACATGAGGGATTTTTTTGTTCATTCTGATTTTATTCATTGTTTGTTTTTATGTCTATTTGTTATATATTTTTGTGTTTATTGCTGTGTTTCTTGTGTTTTGCAGTCCTATTTGGTTTCATTTGTTTAGTTACTTTGCAGTCTAGTTATTTCCTTTTTTATTGTTTTAGTGTAATTGTGACTTATTATTGCCATGTCCTTGTTTCACACTGTGGTTCTTTCCAGATTTGAGATACCTGGCATTGTTTTGCTGCTCTTGCGTTGCTGCGCATATAGCAGGAAAAGTCATCTGTTTTCACTCAGGATTTCCACGGGGTGGATTGAGATACGCTGGCATTTAGAATATTTTGTTTCCTGTCGAGCTCCATTTTTCTTCCTCTTGGAGACGTGTGACATCACATGGGCATCTCTGAGCTGTTGCGCATGCGCTATCCGTTCAGATGTCATGATGTAATTGCGTTTTTTAGTGCGAAACAGAGCTCTCAGCTAGATTTTAAAAGGACTGCCAGACACAATTGTTTTTACTCCTTGAAAAAGTACTTTGATACGAAACGCATAGGAGGTTTACCTCTGTGCATATGTCTTGCCAATAAATCCTCTTTTTGCATCATTTGGACCCTACTCCCCTCGTTTTTTTTGCTTAGCGCTGCCTTTAATCTTTATCTTCAAGCATAATTATGCTATGATTACCTTGTAGAAATGAAATAGTTTCAGCACTTAATAAACAATGCTAGATTGACGAGGAAAAAAAACTACTTTTGGCATAATTTTCTTGGTGGATGATCTCTACTATTTTGAAAGTATCATGCAAAACATGTATACTTTGATTTTATATGTATAAGTTAACATGTTTTGTTAAATGGCGTGCAGAGTCTGTAGGGTTTATGATAGCAACATTTATTGGGCAAACGAAAAAATATTTTTTAGCAGGCTCTGGGTGAACTTAATCATTGTTGTTGACCTGTCCAGCACTGTAGAAGTTCTGATTCACACAAACCTTTAGGTTTAGCACACAAGCTGAATGCTATTGCTGACTAGCAGTGAATACTGTATATCAATGAACTTTACAATTTGGCCTATAAAATACAATGGTAATGCACATTTACCTAATGCTCAGCCACAAGGTTTTTTTGCGACAAAAAAAAGGGAAAATGTTCCATGATTCGAGACCTCGTGCAAAGTTTCACTCAACAGGAGAGGATAACCATCAATTGCTGCGAGCTTAGCCAGTTAGAAATATAAGAAACATTATTGATGCTGATTCTTATGGATCTGAACACCGTCAGACATGTTAAACTAACATACCATTACAATAAAAAATCCATATAATATTACTCCAAAGCATTGCTAAAAGATCTTAAACTATTAACATTTTATTAACTTAGGAAATATGTTTTTTTTAATACAAATGATTCACAGCAGCAGTGGTGATGAGATCACTGTTGCCTTTTTGATTTTCATGATACGCATGGTTTAAATTTCCAATTTTATTATATGCTTGCCCTTTTAAAACAAATAAGTACATTTTGATTATCACTTCTACCCTGCAGAATTGTAAATTACTGTAGGGTTGTGTCATGTCACATTATTTCAGATGAACAAAAGGTGACTTGGGATTTATGAAGAAATCTCAAATAGTGTTGTATCGAAAAGCGTTAAACATATATATTTTTTAAATAATAGGCAATAATTAAAAATCCTATAATATGTAGCAATTTCAGCATATGTTCCAATTAAAATTGGAATGTCTGATGTCTTACAATTATGTGCTGGATTAGTAGTTCATTTACTAAAAATGTATATAAAATGTGGACAGAAAGGAGAAAGGTTCAACATAATTCAGAGATAATATGTTAATTGGAGACTGTTTCAATTGGCCTTGCTTAAGACTAAATTCATGGCAAAAGACATTTTTATTTCATTAAAACTTTTTTTTTTAGTTTGGCATGAGAACAGGCAGTTTTATAGCATGTATTTCATTGTGACCAGTATGTTTTTACATCTGTAAGGTTTCATACTGTATCCATAAGCAGAAATTAAATGAGAAAAAAAGGACAGATGTTCGCAAGTTAAATTAATTTAACCTTTATTCAAGATATTGATTATAATTGTAAGGTACTTTCAGTAATACATTTCCCACTTAAATCGGGATGGCCAAAGCTAGGCTCCTTGATTTGATAGATTATATGTATAAAGCTCTTGGGAAATCAAACAATATTTTAACTTTTTGTGTAATACTACCTTTTTAAAATTAAGGAATGTGTTACAAATTGGACCCATCTCTCACTCTCCAACCATCTATTCCATCATATTGTCTTAAGTCTGCTGGATTTGTAGTTTACTTTTGCCTCTTTTATGTATAAGGAAGAAATCAAACTTGCCTAAAGCAGTTAGATAAGGGTAGTATATTTGTTACATATACAAGAATTGTATAGCTCATAGTAGCATCTTAGGGCTTTTTTTCCTTGTTTATTACTGACCTTGAGGTTGGCATAGAGAGCAAAGTTTCAGTCTTTGCTGATTACACTAAATTGTGTAAGGTAGTAAAATCAGAGCAGGATGTCATTTAACTACAGAAGGACTTGGATAACCTGGAAACTTCGGCAGGTAAATAGCAGATGAGGTTTAATAGAGATAAATGTGAGGTTATGCATATGGGAAGCAAGAATAAACAGACGACTTAAAAATTAAATGGTAAAAAATGAGGTCAATCATTGATGGAGAAGAATTTAGGAGTGCTTGAAGACTGCAGGTTTAGCAATAGTGCCCAAATGCCATGCAGTAGTGGCAACGACAAATAAGATGTTATCTTGCATAGATCGGGGTGGGGATGGAAGAGAAGAAAACATAATTATGCCCCTCTATAAAGCATTTGTAAACCCACATTTTCAATATGGAGTACAATTTTGGGCACCACTCAATAGAAAATACATTATGGAACCAGAGAGTGAATCGAAGAGCCACCAAATTAATAAAGGGGATGGATAATCTGATGTATGAGTAGAGGCTAGCTAAATTAGATATTAAATATAAAGGGTATAGAAATTGGGAAAGAAATCTACAAAATTTAAATGTTTGCAGATGATATAATGTTGACAATTGCTAACCCTCTGAAATCATTCCCAAACTTGCAAGGCACTCTGACAGAATTTGGTAAATTCTTGAGATACAAAATAAATAGTGATAAATCTGTGGCATTTAATGTGACACTCCTGAACACATGATACATAAAGCTTGCCCCCCTGCAGACGAACTTACCAGAACTCCCTCCTACTGTCTCTGTATGTTCTCCCTACCTACCAATTAGACTGTAAGCTCCTCGGGGCAGGGACTCCTCTTCCTTAATGTTACTTTTATGTCTAAAGCACTTATTCCCATGATCTGTTATTTATATTATCTGTTATTTATTTGATTACCATGTGTATTACTACTGTGAAACGCTATGTACATTAATGGCGCTATATAAATAAAGACATACAATACAATGCAATACACTCCCTCAACATGACATCAAACTTATGCAACTAAACATTAACTATTGAGGGCGGGAAAATCCTCTCAAATATCTAGGTATCAATATAACTAATTCCTACAATTCCCTTTATAAATGCAATTATTCATCACTATTTAACAAATTAAAAGAAGTCTTAAAATCTGGAACATCTACCAAATATCTTGGTTAAGCCGAATCGGTAAAGATGAACATTCTCCCAAGACTTTCATGACATTTCCAGACTCTCCCTATCTGCATCCCTGACAAAGATATACAGAACAGAATATTTCAATTTATATGGCAAGGGAAAAAACCAAGGTTAGCCAGAGCAGTTACAGTACAATATGAGCACACCACAATCGAGAAGTGGCCTGGCAATAACAGACATTAAAGGATATTAACTTGCAGCCCAGCTACGTCAAATTATTATGTAGCATGCTAACCCGAAACACTTCTGTTGGGTTGCAATTAAATCCGACTATAGCAAATCATGGTCTTTGCCCGCCTACCTTAGGACTTATGAAGGTGGACGCCCTAAGCAACAGCCACCCATTTTCAGTGTAATTAAATATTCATTATCTTAAAGGGAGGGAAGCATAACCTTCCTGATTTGCTGGCTTCCCCCCATGCAAGGGAGTCAAGGTGTTAAACTCCCTTTACAAGGCTGGAAACGGCACTGGTGTCGGGTTTCCTACCTGAACTGAGAGGTGGAGGTAATTAAATCCTGATTGAACAGGTAGAAAAGGCAGGAAGTGGCTGATTTGCACTGCCCCTGTTTGGAGTCTGTGAGAGGATCACAGATCACAGAGCTCCTGCCCTGCAGGGATCCAGGCTAGTTTACCAGAAGATTTTGCCTGGCAACCGTGAGGAACCCACAGCATTACCCAGCAGTGAAGCCTGTACCACAAAAGGGTAAAAGGACTTATGGGGAGCAGCATGACTTCAAAGCTTGCAGCTGGAGAAATCGGAGACGTAGCATCAATCAGATAAGACTGTATTCATTGTTCCCTTGTCTTGCTAATATTGTTTATATGTTTTGGAGTTGGTAACCATTTTAGTTTGCCAGCTGTCATTTGAAAGGGCCACAGTAATGTTTAGTTAGTCTCTTGAAAGGAGCAGGTGTTTATTTTATGATTTTAAATGTTGCCTTAAAGGGGTAGTAGCCCTACTGTTTGGTTGCTGTTTTGTGGAATAAAATCACTCAAAACGTTTGGTTTACCCTAAAAATTGCATGATCTGATCTCGCCTACAGTCCGCTCCATCACATATGGTGGCAGCATTGGGATGCAGCGGCTCCAGAGGTTGGCGGAAGAAATGTATGCAGAGGGCACAAGACTAAAGAGCCACAAATCCAGGCAGAAAGACAAGGATCACTGCGCAGACGCAGGCTGCAGCTGGTGACCAGAATCCTGAGGGAAAATGGCATCCACTACCACTGGACTTTCCCGTTTGGATTAATTGTCATCAGAGGTGGCCAGGCTGTAGCCATGCATTCTGTTGAAGAAGGTGCTGATTTTCTGAAAAAGCTTGAAATAAAATCAAACTTCACTCACCTTACTTATGATGATCCGTCCCCAGAGGCGTCCTGGCGCGAACTGAGGCGATCAACACGAGGCCGGGAGGAAAGGACGGCCAACTGGGGTCCGAGGTCCTAGAGAGCCAGGATTGCCTGTATCTCCAGCCACTTAAATTTGAATGAGACATTGCCGATTCTCTGTTGTGTGCCCTGAGAGTGCAGAGCTGGACTGGAATCATGGCCAGGTCTTTTGTGCTGTACTGTGAAGAAGAGAACAAAGTTATTACCTATTCTGAGTCCGGGGCGTCTGTGGAGGACCCACCTGGGAATGAGGATCCTCATCGGTGTTATGCTGTCAGGAGGGAGCAGCGGAAAAGAAGTGCTGAAGATGCGTAGGTTCACCGGAGAAGCAGCCCGATGGTCCTCTCTACTATAAGAACCCGTGGCAGTCCGTAATTGTGGCACTGAGGGATGTCGCCGAGGGACAAGGTCTATTGGAAGGCGGGGGGTTCTCAACCCGGACTGGGGGTGTGTGTATTTTCCCCTCGGCGAGGGGACCCATGTGGTAGCGGGGGCAGGAATGGACTTGGTTCTAGGGCCACAGACATTTAGGTAGCATAGTTTATTAGGGCTAATGAGGATATTGAGGAGCGAGTCTGCAAAGGAAGAGTAGACAATCTAACTGCAGCAGCCATCTCAAAGGGGCAGCATTGGAGGGGATTTGAGATACAATTTTCAGTACGTTAATACAGAAAGGTGATTAGAGGCCCCAGCAAGGCGTACAGCTTATTCAAAGGTTCACACAGCAGAGGCACACTGGATGAGGATAGGTAGATGTTAGAGTTAGGCTGGAGGGGAGGCAATTATCCTGTTAATATGTGTAAATGGAGAGGTGATTTGTGTTTAGGAAGTTCAAGAGAGGTTTCCAACCAGGGCCTAGTTAGGTTCCAGCTAGGAATAGAGGCAGTTGACAATATAAGAGCCGCAGTTCTGTAGTGGTTTGTTATGGGTATTTATGTTTATGTAACAATGTCTGTCAGTTATGGTGTAAGTTATGTTAGGTATTGTAAGGCTGGGTATGGAGCGGGAGCTGCCATGCTCTGGTTGTCTTCATGCTCCACCAAGTTGGTGTGGGGGTTTGTCCCCTCAGTACCAGCAAAGTCCCTTGGGATGTTGGACACTCTGTGTCTGGATCTCGGGACCCTGGTATGTAAGGGTCTGGAGAAGAATCTTTTCCCAAGGGCATACGGGTCTGGGTCTATATTGACTGCTGAAGACCCAGGTAGAGTGTTTCTATTTTCATGTTCTTCCAGTTGGTTTGTCGTCCCCCCCCTCTGTTTCCTCCCTTCCCCCACCTTCTTCCCCTCCCTTTCCCCCTCCAGATCCGTTGGATTGATCAGTCAAGAGGTTAGAAGTTGCCAGTGGCTGAAGGGACTCCTTTGTGGTCCTGATATGGTGAAATGTAGGATAAGCGGTCCCACACTAACACTCAAATGGAGGTAGTGATTATAACACAACGTTAAGGGTCTGAACAATCCAGGAAAAAGACGGTTGGCATTATTAGACTATAAGAGGAAAAAGGCAGATGTTATCCTTCTGCAAGAGACCCACTACAGTGTGGTGTCATCCGAAATACTTTGACAAGCAGTATAGGCAGTGTTACCTCTCCTCCGCTAGTGTGAAGAAAAGTGGTGTAGCAATACTGCTTAACAATAGATTTCCATTTGTTGTGGAACAAGTTAAAAAAGATGGGGAGGGGAGGTTTCTCATTTCAGTAGGTAAGCTATAGGGACAATATTTGACTTTGGCCAACGTATATGCCCCCTCCGAACATGATCCCAAGTTCTTTGGGTCCTTTTTCAATACGCTAGACAGGTTTGCAAGAGGGTACACAATAATAGGCAGAGACTTTAATTTGGTATTGGACCCTGTGCTGGATAGCTCCGCTCAATTTAAAAGAAGAAAGTGTAGATAAATTCCGTTGTAGACTTAGAGAAAGTCAGCTAACGGATATTTGGAGGGAACTTCACCCGAGAGATAAGGGCTTTACATGCTATTCCGACCCCCGTGACCACTACAGCAGAATAGACTACTTCTTTGTCTCAAACAGACTGCTCCCGAAGATCTCCGATAATCGGATCCCTAAAATGTCATGGTCAGATCGTGCACAAGTAGAACTAAGGTGCTTACAAATTAGTCTAGACAGACCAGGAGCAAACTGGAAGCTGAATGAGTTGATTATTAAAGTTCCAGAGGTATTCCAGAAACTCAAGGTGGAAATAGAACAATTTTTCAGAATCCATTCGGAAAGTGTAGAATCGTGCCTAACACTTTGGGAGCCCATAAGGCAGGAGTGAGGAACCTTTTTTCTGCCAAGGTCCATTTGGATATTTATAACATCATTCGTGGGCCATACAGACACAGACAGGCAGGCACATGGCAGGCATGTAGGCACACAGAACCCCGCCCCCTACCTCTGGTAGTTGCTGCTGCTGCTGCTGGGGGAATCGTGTAGGGTGGATGCTGGGGTAAGTGTGGGGGGAACTGCTGGAGAAGCATGGGGGAAGTGCGGGGAATGTTGTGGGGGGAGTGGGGGGGCTAGTACGGTGGCTGCTGGGGATCGTGTAGGGCTGCCGGCGCCTCACACCACCTCCTCCCGATTGGGCGTGCGGCGGCCATATTTTTTTTAAATTAGCGCAACCCCGGTTATAGCAGTTGCCTTAGCAGGGCCAAACCAAATGATTTCGAGGGCCTTATATGGCCCTCGGGCCTGACGTTCCCCACCCCTGCCATAAGGCAACACTAATGGGTACGCTCATCAATATAGTTGCGGGACTTAAAAAACAAAGAGAAGCTAAATTCACTAAGCTAAGGGCCAAATTGCAAGAAATTTCGGGCTTGCATAGATAAACTAGAAGAGCAGATATCCTAAAAGAATTAAAAAATGTAAAGATAGAGCTAAATCTGCTACTAACCTCCCAGGCTGAGCAATCCCTGAGTTGGTCAAAGAGGATTTTTTTTGAAAAGTCTAACAAGCCAGATACCATGGCCCATAAAATTCGAAACAGAATACCGAATTATAATATACTGTATATACAATTTTCAGAAAGGATGGAGTTCTGACCTCCAACCGAAGCTAATTGTAGAAGAATTAAAAAATTACTATGAGGACTTGTATAATGGGAAGAAAGTCTCCCATGGAGCTAAAATGGAGGCGGCCTTAAGGGAGTTCTTAGTAGATTCAAATCCACCAAAGCTGGGCAGGGATGAGAGAGAAATTACAAAGAGTTTACTGTTGGAGGTATTAGAGGTGATTACACTTCTGAAGTCCTCTAAAGACCCAAGCCATGATGGTTTTTCCAATCTGTATAAAATATTTGACAAATTATTAGCCTCCCATTTGTTGAGGATATACAATGCAGTGTATTCCCAGACCGAATGCTTCAGGGTTCTCTCTCTTTGATACTCAAGGAGGGTAAGGACCCGATAAACTTTACAAGCTATAGACCAATCTGATTAATAACATAAAAATCTACTCCAAATTATTAGCTAACAAATTGGGTCATATCCTTCCCAGACTGGTTCTCCCAGACCAGATGGGCTTTATAACTAACAGGCAAGCGGCGGACAACACCAGGCGAATTGGCTAACAATAAAAAGGTACCTACTAGGGTGTTGTGTTTAGACGTCGAAAAAGCCTTCGATAGGATAGACTGGTCTTACCTTGAAGCCACGCAGAGGGCATTCAGGTTCGGGGGTAGAATTTTAAAAGCGAAGACAGCGCTGTATTCTTCGCCGACAGCAAAGGTCTTACATCAGGGCTTCCCATCAGAGCTTTTTCCAATCAAGAGCGGCACAAGGCAGGGATGCCCGCTCTCAGCATTGCTGTTCGCATTCTGCATGGAGCCACTGGCAGCTCAGATTAGAAGGAACACGGATCTATCTGGACTACAAATTAAGGATCAGGCACACAAGATAGCCCTCTATGCAGATGACATCATGCTCATGCTGTTGAGGCCTCTCACATCTCTGCCCAACCACTTTAGTTTATTAGGAAAGTTTAAAAGAATCTCTGGTTTTAAAATCAACCAAATCAAGTCAGAGGCCTTGAATGTGAATCTACTCAAAGAAATGGAGAAACTGATCTCCTTAAATTTTAACTTTAACTTGCAACCCATAGCGATCAAATATCTGGGGGTTCACATAACAAATAACTTCAAGACTCTGTATTGTGCAAATTTTCCCCAAATTACTTCAAACTCTAAAAGAAGATTTGGGGCAGTGGGCATCCTACAATATATCTTGGCTGGGTAGAATATACTGTGTTAAAATGAATCTTCTACACTGGCGACACACTTTATTCGAGCTCGGCTAGTCCCACGAATTCGGGTATACCCGGGTGTATTGAGGTTTGTGACTGTTTTCTGCCCGAGTGCATTGGGTTATTTTCCAGGCAGGGATTGAAGCATTTTATTCCCGCTGGCTGCAATACTGCACAGTATATATATATAAACTGCATTACAATTCATGAATTTATGCCATCTGGTAGACACGCGAAGCATTGCAGCCTATTAAATCCTAATCATTATCATTTAACAGATCAGCCGCCCGTCAGCCAGGCATGAACCCAGGCTGGGAAGGCAAACACAACGGGGCTTGTCAGAGGTGAGGAGCGGCGCATTCCAGGTATCTGCCAGGTACATACTGGGTATTTGCTCGAATAAAGTGTGTCGGTGCAGTATCTTGCCTCCTTTATTTATTTCAAACCCTGCCGGTACCGGTGGTCCTGAGGGATATTCGCTCCATGCAGATGCTAATCTCTAAATTTCTATGGAAAGGTAAAATTACGAGAGTAAGAAACAAGTTCCTTATGAGGCCAATTATAAGAGGAGGGCTAGCGGTACCTTGCTTGTCAGCATACTTTACGGCAGCCCAATTATGACAAATTTCGCAGTAGCACAGAGACCCCACGGCTAAAAGATGGGTAGCTCTTGAGAGTGAGATGTGCGCACCACTACAAATACGGAATTTGATCTGGTACCCTAAAGGGATGCTTAAATCCAAACGTGAGCCGCTTTCCTCGATGACTGTTTGTTTTTAAGGGCCATGAATTCCCTGGAGCAGTTTTCCTAGGGCAACTAGCTTTTCCGACGATAGCCTGTATTCCATCCTCACTAAGTCAATCTCGATGCCCAGAAAAGTATGGATGGTTGTCGACCAAGGGAACGACAAACTCACTCACCGTGGCTGAGAATTCAAACAGCCACCTTGCACATAAATCCTAACCCTTGGGGCCAACAAAAAGGAAGTCGTCCAAGTAGTGCATGGTCCCTGCTGCCTGCACCCTTTTCCAAGTTATCCATTCCACGAAGGTGCAAAACGTTTCGAAAAACAAGAAAGCGCGCATCCCATAGGCAAGCATAGATCGACATAGTACTGCCCCGTGAGCATGCAGCCTAGCAAGTGGAAACACTCTGAGTAAACCGGCAGAAACCTGAATGCCTATTTGATGTCTGCTTTCGACATTAATGCCCTTTCACCCATTATTTTCGTTTGCGTAAGTCACCAAACACAATTCTCGATTGATGCTGTCATTCAGTGACAACCCCTCTGGGTAGGATAGGTGTTGGATTAACCTATAGGCCCCCATCTCTTTTTTGGGGACCACCCACAATGGGGAAATCCTATGATTAGGCAAGGGGGGGATTTTAATGGGCCTGTCATTCTCCCCAATTTGACTACCTTCCAAACTTTCTCTTTAGCTAATTACCGTGCATCCTGATCAATTTCAAATTCTGTCCACCCTCTGATCCCACTTGATACTCAAATGGAATCCTGAACCCCTCCTTAAACCCAGCTAAAAGTAGCTGGGCTGTCTCCCTATTGGGGTACCATGCTATCCATGGAGCTAAATTGCCAACGGTTATCGATGTCACTGCCCTCGTGGCCAATTTTCCACCCTGTACCCCTACCTCTGCGTGCACTCTTCTTAAAACACATTGGGGGCTATGCACTAAGCTCCGAGCTTTCGCGCTGGCTTGAAAAAAATTAGCACTTTCGATAAAAAATTAAGCCGGCTGCGCGATTCAATATGGCCTGATGGAAAAAAGTGATCAATGCGCAGATAAAACACATCAAGCAAGTGCTAGATAATAACAAAATATGAGGTGATAGTAACACAATAATAAAAAATATGAGTGATTAAACCTTGTAAAGGAGGTCACTATAATGTGTCTGCAGCCTTCTTGAAGGGGTGGCTCGACACCCCTGCTACTGGAGAAACGACACAAAAACAAGGCGCACAACGCACATAGTGAAGTAAGGTAAAAATATATAAATTTACTAAAGTTAAAGGTTCTGCGTACATCAATAATGAATAAAACAAGCAATTGGTTAGTGGGGTTACCACACGATGAATCAACCGGAGCGCCAGCTTTTCAATGGAGATGATTCAGACAGCAGGAACACAACCATCGTCGGCCAGGAAAGGAACCATCGTGGAGTCATGTGCCACACTTCGCTCATCCAAGGCTTACCAGGTGGTAAAGCCGGTAAAGTGTCCCGTTGCGGAGTACAGAAACCTCTGTGAGTCCCACACGCCAGACTTGGAGCACTAACAGTGCGCCACTCATTTCCGTGGTGCGCCTGCCGATGACGTCATGGGATTCTCCTCTGCTCCGAAGCGTAGAGGAAAGTCCAGGGCAGCGTCAGACATGTAGAGCGGCGTGTGATAGTGAGGGGGGCAGGGAGGGGAAACCAAGTGTTAGGCGTAGCTTTACACAGCACTCAAGTTTGGATCAGATTAAGGAGCAATATCTTCCAATGCATTTCGTAACTGAAAGTTACTTCTTCATTCCCTGTAATAAAAATACATTAAAGCAGCTTCATTACCTTAGCGGCTATCCGCTAAGGCAATGAAGGGGTTAAGGCACAATAGCATGTTTATTGGGGACAATTGCCCCCAATAAACATAGTAATATACAACACACATCCCCCCCCTGCCCCATAACATACAATACAGTAATGGGCAAAATTACTATTATCCACATATGGATAATAATGCATTTGCCCATTTAAAATACATTAATTACAATAAATACAGTAAATACATATTACACTTACCTTTTCCAGGCACCCACGATGAAGGCCATCTTCATCCTCCTCATGTCCCTCCGGTACTACAAAACAATCAAAATAGCCAATGTAATGTCCCCTAACACCTTAATCACCTTAGCGGTCATTAACTGCTATAGTCATTAAGGGGTTAACCCACCCTGCCCCCATTCATTTGTACAGTGGGTTATATATATATATATATATATAGCAACTGTAAATATTCCTGTATGTATTCCTTCCATTAGCAAATCAATAATTTATTATCCCTGTATGTCTATCCATATATATACACATTACATACAAGGGCAATTAAAGAACATAAAAAACAATGCATTTACATAAAAAAAAATCACATACAATACACCCATTCAGTGTCCCTGAATGTATGTATATCCATAGGGACATAGATCAATTCAGGGGCATTAAATGAAAAAAAAAAAAAACACATGAATAAAAAATAAAAAAAACCTGTAAAAGTTAAAATAATATACTTTTCTTTTGTTTACTTACCATTAGATGGCCCACTCACCGAAATCCAGGGGAACCTCTCGAACCAATCCACAGGTAACCAGAAAATAAAAAACCATTACAATCCACGTCTGTGTCTTCTTTCTTCTATTGTAATCCATTCCGTCAGTCTTGGGGTCTTCTTTTCTTCTTTGGGGTCTTCTCCATCTTCTTCTGTCTTCTTCCATCTTCTTACACCATGCCCTTCTTCTCTTCTTAGGAGGAGACGTCTTCCCTCCTCGCCGTCTGGCTTCAAAATGAAACGACATAGGCTTTATAGGCCTATGACTTCACACTTTCGTCAAATGGTTCCCACGGCCGTGAAAAACATGTGATTTGGGGGGGGGGGGGGGGGGGATTGATGACATAATTTAAAGGCAATGACGCCAGCCAATCAGAATGGCTGAGCTTCAATTGCCTTTAAGATGACGTCATCAAAACAAAGATGGCCGGCGACACATGGTACGGTAGCCAATCAAAGCGTGGGAACGAAATCCCAACTCTGATTGACTCTGGTGGACCATGTGACAGAGGCTTTGCTTCAGCCAATCAGAGTTGGGATTTTGTTCCCACGCTCTGGCTACCGTACCATGTGTCGCCGGCCATCTTTGTTTTGATGACGTCATCTTAAAGGCAATTGAAACTCAGCCATTCTAATTGGCTGGCGTCATTGCCTTTAAATTACGTCATCAATTCACCCCCCCCCCCCAAATCACATGGTTTTCATGACCCAATCAGGGCCGTGGGAACCATTTGACGAAAATGTGACGTCATAGGCCTATAAAACCTATGTCGTCTCATTTTGAAGCCAGACGCTGAGGAGGACGGACCTCCTACAGATAGAAGAGGACCAGGGTGTGGTGCTAGAAGAGAAGAAGACCCGGATGAAGACAGAAGAATACAGAATACAGATGAAGACCCCCTTTAGCAAAATGGATTACAAATAGAAGAAAGAAGACACCGTTGGGGATTGTAAGGGTTTATTATTTTATGGTTACCTTTGGATTGGTTCAAGAGGTTCCGGTTCCCCTGGATTTCGGTGAGTGGGCATCTAATGGTAAGTAAACAAAAGAAAAGTATATATTATTTTACTTTTACAGGGTTTTTGATTTTTTTTTAATGTGTATTTTTTTTCTTCCATTTAATGCCCCTGAATTGATCTATGTCCCTATGGATATACATACATTCAGGAACACTGAATGGGTGTATTGTATGGGATTTTTTTTTTAATGTAAATGCATTGTTTTTTATGCTCTTTTATTGCCCCTGTATGTTATGTATATCTATATGGATAGAAATACAGGGATAATAAATGATTGTTTTGCTAATGTTTATGTTCTTTTCATGTATTTAAAATGTATTTAGCAGCTTTATTTATACATTGGTGTGTGTGTAAGTTAATTTTTATTTAGTTAAATGTAATGGTCTTTGCTGTAGTACACTGGCGACACACTTTATTGAAGTGTGGCCAGTTCCGCAAGCCGGGAGATTTCCCGGCTTGCAAGTGGCATCCCCTCGGCGTGCCGCGCGTCACCGATGTGCGGTCACGCGTCATCGGGTGCCTGCGCCCCCTGCACGCGCATCCAGGGCTCCCCGAGGGAGCCCTGGTGTCCCGCGATGTGGGGGACGGCGGCAGGGGGTTCCGGGGGACCCGGCGGACCCGGAGAGGAGAGGGGGAAGCCGCGATCGGCGGGCCTCTCCTCCGCTGCTTCGGTGCGCGCCCGGCACCCTCCGGCGCGCGCCAGGTAACTGCTGCGGCCGAGAACGGGCAAATGCTCGAATAAACTCGGCCGCAGCAGTATATTTCATGGGCTTGCTTTTTAATAATGGCTTATTTCTGGTAGTTAGATTTGTATGATGGTGGTTACTTTGAAGTAGAATTTTTTTCTCAATGGTTTGTATTTAGGAATTGAATAGTGAATTGTATAATTGATTTGGACTGTATTGTAATTGATATAGGAAATTGATTGTAAATTAATTGATTGATGGTAAATGTATTTATGTTTTTACTTGCTTAGTTTCTATATGATTTTGTGGATGGCATGTATGTTGTTGTTCATAGTGTCTTTTATTTTGAAATTGATTTTGCATAGTGTTACATCAAGCACTAAAATGCAATTGTTTGACATTTGATATATATTTGTCTACGTGCTGCTTTGTTGGGAGAGGATATATCATTTATTTTTTCAAGTGCTGCTGGTTTAATTTCAAGATGCAATGTGGTGATTTTAAGATATATATATTATACCCACTGTACAAATGAATGGGTGAAGGTTTGGTATCTGTGCATGGTGGGTTAACCCCTTAATTACTATAGCGCTTATTAACCGCTAAGGTAATTAAGGGTTTAACTGACCTTAGAAAATATTTGCAATGTTTTTTTGCCAACGGAGGACCTTTGATGACCAGACTGTGAGTAGAACTCTATTTATTTACTTTATTTATGCTGTTTTATGTGTTTCATAATGGGCAAAATATTTTGCACATTACTGTACTGTACAGTATGTGTGTATGCGTGTGTGTGTGTGGGGGGTATTTATGTATTTAAATGTATAGGACAGGTTTATTTTTTTTACATACAGGGTTGGTTCCTAAGGTCTGCGGGGACCTCTGGAGACCACCTGAGGTCTCCTCGGATGCTCACGGGTACCCGGCTGGTGTGTCCACAGGGGACGTGGGACACCTGTGGGGAAGAACCGGTGGCCCCATCTGCGTACCCCCGTGGGAACCTCTCGAGGCCCCTCAGACACCTGTGGGTCTGACCCAGGGCCCCTCAGACACCCGCGGGCCTACCCGTGGAGACCCCATTGTGGCCCACGGAGACCACCTGGTGGACCACGGCGCCTGGCGGGGACCACCCGTAGGCCTCCAGACCCTGTTTGAAACCTTGTGCTGGGCTACTGTGAGGCCTATGGACACCCGTCAGAGCCACCGGGTACTCCCGTGGGCCTGGGGTATTAACCCTGTATGTTAAAGAATAAATCAGGTATTTATGGGGTGGCACAGGTGTGGGTTATGTAGTGTTTATTAAATATAGTGTTGTTTATTGTGTTTAATGGGGGTGGGGGAAGTGGGTAATGTCCCCAAGCCAGACTGCGTAGGCCTCCTTGTGGGTAGTGGGTCGTTAGACCTCACGGGGTGGGTAGTGGGGCAGGGTGTATAGGCCTTCCAAGTGGTGGGTGAGGGTGGGTTAACCCCTTAATGACTATAGTGGTTAATGACCGCTAAGGTGATTAAGGGGTTAGGGGACATTACATTGGCTATTTTGATTGTTTTGTATGTTTTGCAGCTTAGGAGGGGATATGGGCAGGATGAAGACGGCCTTCATCGTGGGTGCCTGGAAAAGGTAAGTGTAATATGTATTTACTGCAATTATTGTGATTTATATGTATTTTATATGTATTTTAAATGGGCAAATACATTATTATCCATATGTGGATAATAGTAATTTTGCCCATTACTGTATTGTATGTATTAGGGGCGGGTGGAGGGGGGTGTATTTAGTTAGAAATATTGTTTATTTTTTTGGAGGCACAACATTGGTACCGCAGGCCCGTGGGGACCCCGGGACTCCCGCGGGGACCCCGGTTCAGCCGCGGGGAACCCTGCACTCCCGCAGGGACCCCCGCTTGGTGAGCTGGGGACACCCGCGGGACCCCCGGATGGTAAGCCGGGCACAGCCACGGGACCCCCGTCATCCCTCGGGGAACCTCGCGGGGTCAGCCGGGGACATCCGCCGGCCTGTTGTATGGGTGTTGCGCCTGCAAAAATGTAAACAAAGAAATTTTTCAAAGTCCTGCTTTTTTTATCACCTGCCTTTAGCTGGTGAGCTTTATTCAGTGCAACTTTCGCGTACAATAAGTTTGCGTTGCTTAGTGAATCCCGCAGAAGGGCAGGATTCAGCGCAAACAACTGATCGTACAAGCAAAGTTGGACTTTGAAAAATTTCTTGAAAAAAGTAAGTTTTAGAGCGCAAAGTGCCTGTTTGTGCGGCTCAGTAAATCGTGCTCGGCAGAACTTCACGTTCCAAGAGCACTTTGCGCTCTTAAAACGACTTATTACTGCTTAGTGCATAGCCCCCTTTGACTGTGCGTGGCAACTGCCACAAATAGAGCAGATGTGCTGGAAACGGCAGTTGTCAAACGTGCAATTGGACTGGTTTAACGCCCAACAGAGGCCTGAGTGGCTATGCGGTATATGGTTCCCCCCTGGTATGCTAGTTCACCATGCGCCCCTGCCTCCGCTGCTCCCCCCGTGAAAGGAGTTCACCCCTCCTCCAGAAATGAACAATAACTAAAGATCCACGTCCTTGACATTCCAAGCTATCTCGCACTTGTGAGCCTCCATTGTTTGACTGAAACGCTCATCATATGTCCACCAACCGTGCCTCCGTATTTGAGTATGCTTCCTTAATCATGTCGTGGTACTTAAAGAGTGTGACACACACTTGTGGTTCCATCTCCCCTATTACGGTGGCCAGGATCACTAAAGCCTTTGACTAATTGCGTAAGGTGCGTCAAAAAGAGCCTTCTTTCCACGTCCTCTTTCTTCGAATCCCCTTTTTTGGTTGACCTTGCCAATGCTTCCCTATAGCCTGGAAACAAAGGTTATATCTCCACGTATTCCCCTGCCCAAATTTTATCCTTAACTTCTTTAAGTAAATGTGATCCCAACGTGCTAGATCTGGCCGTGTAAGAGTCCTTGTACACCACGTCAGACATCCTCTTAACCTCAGTCGGTGTAGCTGACGTTGATGCCACAGGAGTGAGGGAAAGTGCGGAAGGTAGTGATCCCACCTGTGTGGGCTGCCCTGCAGACCCCTGCATCATGTCACTAGCTACCTGTAGGGCACCTATGCCTATTGCTGGCTTTATAGCCGTTGCTGGCACTATGCCTGGCGTTGTAACTGCTGCTGTGCTATGACTGTTGCTGTTGCCATGCTTACTGCTGGCATTATGACTGACGCCGGTGATAATATAGACATTAGCGTTATCGCCCCATTATAATCGCTTGTGCCTCTCATCACTCCCGGGACTGCGTTAAAATGCGCCTCTAATGGTGTCGTGATTACTGCTGGCACTACGACTGCCGCTGGGGATATTTTAGATGTTGGCATTGTCGCCCCATTACAATTGCTTGTGCCTCCTTTTGCCCCTGGCCCTGCATTAAGATGCGCCGCTAATGGGGAAAGAGCCTGCTCATCAATTCTACTTCCATAAACTGGGATCTTGTACCCAATGCAAAAAGTATGTGTAATCGGGTGCTCCTTAATTAATCAAACAAAGTGCTAGTGCATCAATCTTATGTATAAAATATAATATATAAATAAATTCAAAATATTAGGAGCTAGTTTTCCCTTTAAATTAGGAGCTTTACTAAATATAACGCTTGGTCTCTCTGGTAGATGTTCTCTTAATAGTTCAATCATTTTTTAGGATATGCCAATATTTGGTCACAATTTTCTTAATTTCCATTGCCTCCTTATTATATTCGGTTATAAAGGACATACCCAATCCATTCTGCTTTGCTTTTTTCACTTTACTCGTGGGTTTCACAATATCATTCCTAGATATCAAATCTATTTTCTCTATTGCCTTATTTATGACGACATCTTTATAATTTCTTTCTTTAAACTTCTCAACAAGAATGGCTGACTGTTCTTTATAGATACTGTCTTCAGTGCAGTTCTGCTTAATTCTCCGCAGTTGTCCATATGGGATATTTTTCAACCAATTTTTGTCATGGCAGCTAGATTCTAGAATGAAATTATTCGCATCCATTTTTTTAAAATGGGTTTTAGTTTTTAAGTTATTATTTTCTATATATACTTCTAAATCTAAGAATACCACCTCTCTCTTACTGCTGCAAGAAACAAACTTCAGATTTAAATCATTCGTGTTTTAGGAAGGTGTCCAATGATCCTTGATCTCCCTGCCATACAAAGATGACATCATCTATGAAACGGCGCCAGAGGACTAGGTTTGCCCCGAGCTCGGGATTGGACCAGACAAAATTGTCTTCCCAATACCCCATAAAGATGTTTGCATAGCTCAGAGCAAACCTAGTCCCCATCGCCGTTCCACAGTTTTGTAAATAGAATTTCTCATTAAACCAAAAGTAATTTTTCCTAGTATAAATTTAATAGATTTTAGAATGAATTCAATTTGATCCTCAACTAACTCTTCATCAGCTCTTAAGAAGGCCTCTATGGCGTCACAGCCATCTTTATGTGAAATAGAAGTATATAAGGAAGTGACATCTGATATCCCTAATATATAATTATCTTGCCACTTAACAGTATCTAATATTTTAATAATATCTGCTGTATCACGTATATGAGATTTTAGCAACCTAACGTATTTTTGTAGAAAACAATCAATGTATTCTGAGAGGTTTGTGGACAGGGAGTCTGTACCGGATATAATCGGCCTTCCCCGGATGGTGTGTGATATTTTTATGCAATTTTGGGAGGAAATAAAACAAGGGTATTTTAGGCTTCTCTTTTAGTAAATATGTATACTCATTATCATTTAATATGTTTAATGCTTTACCCCTGTTTAATAACAACTGCAAATCTTGTAGAAATTCCCCTGTGGGATTGGCATCCAATACCGTATACATATTTTCATCTCCAAACAGTCTATTAGCTTTCTGAATATAATAGCTTTTGTCTAAAATCACAACCCCCCCCCCCTCCTTTATCGGCTGGTTTTATTATTATATCCTCCCTGTTTTTTAATTCCTCCAGTGCCTCTCCCTCTTTTTTGTTTAAGTTATTCCTAAAATTAGTGGTAGAGCTATCTTATTCCAGTTTGTAAAAATCTTTAATTACCATGTGGTGGAATACATTCAAAAATTCTCCTTTCTCATGACTTGGGTAGAAAGTTGATCTAGGTTTCAATTTAGTGTGTACAATATCTTTCTCCTTCTTTACAATGGGTAAATTGGAATTAGAATTCTCTATACTCTTTTTTCCGACTCTAAATTTAAAAAATGTCGTTTCACTGTCATCTTCCTTAAAAATGTATGTGCATCTATGAATAATTTGAAACTATTAGGCCCAATGGTTGGTGCAAACATGAGTCTCTTGCTTATAACTTTATTTTGAAACTCAGATAATACTACTTTGCTTAAATTAAAAATGTTTTTTGCTAAACGTTTTGTTTACTGTCTTCTTCCTTCTCCCTCGTTTCTCTCTTTTCTCTTTCTTTTTGGGTCTTTGGGGGAATCCATCCCTTTGGGGGGGGAACCTGTTTCTCGTTTCCCACGAATTGGAATGCACCCTTGCCCCTAAAAAATGGTTGCTGTCTCTATCATAAGTGTTCCTACTATGATGACGTTCGTTATCTGTATGATGAGATGTTTCTCTCTTCTCCTGAGGATACAGTAACTTTTCAAGAACCTTTCGTCTCTCAAATAATGTGCTCCATCTTCCTCCCTTTCATCCTGATTGGATTCCCTTACCTCTCTTTTTTCCGGAGGATGACTTTTCAAAAGTCTTTCATCTCTTGAATAATATGTTTTTTCTCCCTCTCTTTCAATCTGCGTCTGCTCTCTTGTTTTATTCACATAGGGGCATAATCCTACATTCTCTATAGGGTTAGATCTCTGATTAATAGTTTCCAAATGATTATCTGTCTGAGTGGAATCTCTACGATTTCCATATGATTTAGAGGAATCTCTCTAATTGTTTTAAGTGTATCTAAACGTTTTTTGTATTTATTTAACATATAATGTACCGGTAGCAAGGAGCCAATAATGTTGACTTATGTGAATAACACCGCAGAGAGCTGATTAAAGTCAGCACAAGTTATTACATTGGTATCAGGTGTTTGACATCATTTATGAGAAGCTGACCCTACATAAATCAAAAGGGGTTAAAGGTGATTAAGATTCCTGACGAAGTCGATTGACGAAACGCGTTGAATCTGAGCCTACGTTCTGCTGAGAGATCCTGGCAACCGGAGACCAAGCGTGACGTCACATCCGCCCTTACCACAGTGCACACCAGAAGTGTCGGACGTGAATGAGCACACGCGCCGGAGACTTTATGCCCAGAGGATTTCGTACAATTCCCTGTATTGTATTTTAAAATGTGAGTGCATTTGAATTTTGCTATTTCGCTCTAAAAATATACTTTTTAGACATACTACACCATGTTAGTCTTCATCCTTTTTGAATGGCATGGAAGGAAATATTACCCCACGGACATAGTAACGTGCTGGAAACTATAACTGAAGGTTGCTCGTTTCAGAGAGAGAAAGAGTCTCTGTACTGCTTGATTTCTGGGGAAAAAGTGTGAGTGCTACTACAGTGGTGGCCGATCTGAGTCTAAGGGCTCTATGCAGCAAGCGCCAAAAAAGACCTCTCGCCAAGTGTACCTTATCGGCATGATTCTGCCGATTTTCCCCCTCCGTATGCAATAAGTGCCGAATCCCTTCCGAATCAAGCCGAAAACATTTGGTCCCACTCTGCCGATGATTTGCCAATCACACACACGTGTATCGGTGTGCATGGCGGGGTGGTATTAGGTTCGCCAATGAAACTTCTTGCTGAATCTGCCGAAGCAAGCATGTTTTGGATTGAGCGGCCCACTTAAAAGCAGCGTGTATTTTTATTCATTTTCTGTGATGTTGGGAGAGAGAGAGAGAGACACACACAGAGCTAGGCGATTTACATATTTCATATTGACTGAGAGAGTTGTGTATTGTGAGAGGTTTGTCCTGTGTTGTTTTGTTAACATCTTTGTCTTGTTTTCACTTTGTAAGTGTTCAGTGCGATTGTCTTTAAATTTATTTTCTGTTCTTTGTGAGTGCTAGACATATGGCCGCAAGGCGTGGGAAGAGTGATGCTGGTGTGAGTGGTACTGGTAGTCGTGTGAGTACGCATGCTGCGAGTGTGAGTGGTGTTACTGGGAGTGCGAGTGCTACTGGTGTCTCTGTTGCTGGTGTGGCTGTGGTGTCTGTTGCTGGTGCTGATGGGGTGTCTGCTGCTGGTGCTGCTGGTGTGTCTGGTGGTGGGGTGGTTGGTGGTGGCCCGCTTTTGGAGTCTCTTCCATTGGAAGAAGGAGAGTCCAGTCAGCAGCAGCCAAGCTCTGGGCCTGCACGTGTTCAGAGGAAACATCTGGAGTGGCCACGTAATCCTCGGTTCAATGAAGAGGAAAACAGAGTTCTTGTCACAGGGATTTTGGAGCACTATGACTCTCTGTATGGCCATTTACTAGGTAAGTCTATCTTTGCATTGATTGTTCAAAGACATGTTATCCTAGGTCATGTGAGATGTCCTAATATCAAAATATTATTCTATAATATCTATCAATTAAAGTTAATTGTTACACACCTATTCCTTCATGCTTTATAACGACCATAACAATCAGTCTAAAAAGTTTGGCAAATTTCATAGAATATTCATGCAAGCTTCCTTACATTTGTATGTTTCCACGTAAATGCTCATGTGGTACACATATTCCACCTAAACCAGCATGTTTGGTATCTCTTGGAACAGGTAGCAGTTTAGGAAACTGATCGTTTTTCTAATAATAATTAACGTCATATATTTTGTATGTATTTTAAGGGCGGACAAGTTCAGCATCCAAAAATGAAATGTGGGAGCAAATAACATTTGGCTGTGTCTGCGTGTGGGAATCATATCAGGGACCGGGCAAATTGTCGGAAGAGATTCGATGATATCAGGGCAAACTTAAAGAAAAAAATACAAGCACAACGGATGCATGCTTCTGACACTGGAGGTGGGCCGCCAGCACAAGCTCTAATCTTAACTCCATTGGAGGAGCAGATGCGGGAAAAATTTCTAACTGTCGTCGTGGAGTGTTTGCCAGGGGACAGAGATATCGGAATTTATTCGGCTCCATTTCCACCAGGTGACAAATGTTACTGTACTAGGTGTGTCGTAGGTTACAGTTCTTATCTATATTTCCACTGCTACTTATACTTTCTTCCCAATATAAGCATACCTACATATATATCTGTATATATGTCTCTCTCTCTCTATATCTATCTATCTATCTATCTATCTATCTATCTATCTAGTTGTCCTACAAAAAGAAAAAATTAATATATATATCTCTATGTGTGTGTTTGGAAACATGATTGGCTCAGCTATCGTGGATGACATCATTATGAGTAAACATACACAGCTTGACCTGCATGAAGGGATTATGTGTAATGATCTTCCAAATAACACACACTGCAACCTTCTACCTTAAAAAGCATTCAACATCTTTGCCCTATAGTTCAAAGCTGAATGTATGTGTGAATCTTTGTACAAACAATGGGTTAACATGCATAACCACAAAGCACATCCGCACTCATTGTTTGTCACAGTAATGTATAACTACGTTATACTGTGTCTGTGCGCACAAATGCCTAATTCACTTTTTCATGTATGTGTCCATACATACTGTATATACATATAATATATATATATATATATATATATATATATATATATATATATATATATATATATATATATATTAGTGATAATCTATGTTACAACTATAAACAGGCCATTACTGCCTAATCAAGTCTTGCATGGAAGATTGTGCATTCAAAGGCGAACATTAATAATTTCCACAAACACATTTCATTATGTTTTATTAAAGCTGTTTTTTCGCTTCATGTAGTATAATGAGAGCATAAATAGGAACATGTACCATATGGTATTTAATTGTGTTCATATGTAGCTCACTTCATATTATTATTTCGCTCATGTACCGGTGTGTGAAACCAGCTGCAATTAATATGTAATCACAGCATAGAGGTGAACACAGGGGGTGGGGTCGGGCACAGAGCCAGATCACAGGGTCATGGTAGGGTCAAGTCTTGTGGGACAGCTTCCAGGTGGTAGAACCAAATAAAAGGTCAGGGTGGTGTCATGTTTTGGGGGAGGGACTACAGTTGTTACAAGCTAACAAGGTGAACAGAAGTTCATCACATTCATTTGAAATGGTAATTATCTGAATACTTTCACCCACCAGGCCACTATATATGAAAACGTACGTTAGTCATTCGTTCACTCATATCTTCCTTTTACCTTATAGATACGCCACCTTATCACAACAGTACCATCTGTGAGCGACACACTGCATGTGTTGATGAGTGTCACCCACATTGAGCGCTACACCTGCTTCTCTTAAATGTTCAGACAGATCACTAAAAACATTCATTCACATTCTACAATTAGGTACTGAATTATAAGCAGAGTCAACTTTGCTGTCATAGTAGTGATGTACATTATTATTTTTAGATTACTACACAACATATGCAGTGTATGTACAACAGAACACTTAATTTTACAACGCATTCCTGCATGAACATTGTATGTTGTATGGTGTTTAAAATAAATGTGCCAATTAGGTTCACATGTACATTTATGTTAAGATGGATAATGTACAGCTTGGCAGAACCATATCATTATCATTTCGTTATGTGATGCTGATATTTAGCCATAAATACTCCCACTACACAAACTTCATGTTAATTATGTACACATGTCAATAAAATTCTGATGTTATTCTTCTATATAGTTGCTCCTACAGCTCCTGTGACACCTGACACTGAACATGTCTCATCACCTGTCTCCTCAAGGTCATCATCAAGCATGGAAGATGAGTGTATGAGGTGCAGCACATCTAATGTGAACATTTGTAGAATTTAATTTCACATGCAAAATAAATGCCTTTCACATGTAATTAACTTCACATCAGTTATTGTCACAGAAGATGTAGTGTTTCCTGACAACATGTATTGTGTGTGTTGTAAACTATCAACTAGGAGTTGTGAGGTTATAACAACCTTTCATTCATTCTTCTTTCACACTGAGTCGAAACATCATTGTTACTTCAAGCATCATCTTTTAATTGGACACAAATTAAAAATTATGGAAACATGTTGTGTTACACTATGAGAACAACTATCATTATATTGATAAACAAGTGAAAGTTCCATGGCAGTTCATAATGTCTTTCTTTATTTGTAGAACCAGATGTTGCCACTTAAGGACAAATTCACTCAAGTGACCATGAAGATGTTGACACTCCTGGATTTACCCTGTATTCAAGGCCTCCTGCTCGTGACACCTACTCAGCTATTGCAGCTTCTGAAGAACGAATCTTGGGTGAAGAAAATCGTCGCCATTCAGAAATGATGTCAGTGCTTGAAAGGATGATATCATTGCATGAAAGGATGCATGAAAGGTCAATATCAGAAATGTCACAAATTCAAAAAGTCATCATCCAAGTTCCTAAAGAAATCCAAAATGTAAACAGGACATTACAAGCACTAGTTCTCAATGTAAGGCAAGCAAATCAGTTGCGAATGACAGCAAGAGAACAACAATTCCACTTTACCCCATCTGAGGATGGATCTTTACATGCTGCTACTTTTTCTCCTGAGTCATCAGTTCTTCATTCCCCAGTTCTGGATGATACCGGTACAGTAGGTGCAAGTTCTGTGCAGTTCCCTCTCAACATCCAACCACTTACATCTGTTCAAAATCTGGAACCGACACCTACAAATGAGACACGAAAAAGAAAGTTAGGGCAACAATTAATACTCACCAGCTTTGGAAAAAGATTAAAACACCAAAACAAGAAACTGCTCTACCATCACTCTTGCAATGTATATCAACTGCTTCACAACTGCCACAGCTCACACCCAGTGCCCCTGAAGTGCCACAGCCCACACCCAGTGCCCCTGAAGTGCAACAGCCCACACTTAGTGCCACTGAAGTGCAACAGCCCACACTTAGTGCCACTGAAGTGCAACAGCCCACACCCAGTGCCCCTGAAGTGCAACAGCCCACACCCAGTGCCACAGAACTGCCACAGGCCAGTACAAGTCGTACAGTTAAGGCCAGAGTACTTGGCTGTTATTTTTACCTTTTCCCTTTGCCAACAAGCAGGCCTGTGACTGGCTCTCAAAAGGATAAACAAAATAAATAATCACATTCACTAAATTTGTTGGTGTCCTGGTGGTGTTTACTGCAGACTATTTCATGCATAGTGTATGTATGATCATGTACAGATGCTTGATAACATTCAAGTATGTCCTTGTACACAAGAATGTTTAGAAATGCTCACTGACTGAATGAAGGCATATTTGATAACATATGAATATGTATTAATCATCAGTTGATTAATGGTACAACATTATTACACACTTGCCATGTTTATAGAAGCTGACATTCACTTAGCTCTTGTTCAAGATGAGATGTACTGGTATGTGGGTTTGTTTGGTAATGTAGATAGTCATTTCATGCTAATATTATTGACATACAACTTTAAGTAACTACCCATATAACAGCATACATTTTTATGTTATGTTTTCTGGTGTCTTAACTCTGTAAGAGATTACTTACCTTAATCTTCTTTCATAGTTCATAATATTGGCATGTGATCATGTATGATTTTTGGTTACAATAACAGATCTGTAAGTGTGTATGAATATATCTGTAGTCTCTATGTATCTCTATGGATATTGTATTGTATTGTATGTCTTTATTTATATAGCGCCATTAATATACATAGCGCTTCACAGTAGTAATACATGTGGTAATCGAATAAATAACAGATAATATAAATAACAGATCATGGGAATAAGTGCTTTAGACATAAACATAACATTAAGGAAGAGGAGTCCCTGCCCGAGGAGCTTACAATCTAATTGGTAGGTAGGGAGAACATACAGAGACAGTAGGAGGGCGTTCTGGTAAGTGCGTCTGCAGGGGGCCAAGCTTTATGTATCATGTGTTAAGAATGTTCACAGTGCTATTCGTATGCTTCATTAAGCAAGTGTGTCTTAAGGTGGGTCTTAAAGGTGGATAGTGAGGGTGCTAGTCGGGTACTGAGGGGAAGGGCATTCCAGAGGTGTGGGGCAGTCAGTGAAAAAGGTTTAAGGCGGGAGAGGACTTTAGATAAAAAGGGGGTAGAAAGAAGACATCCTTGAGCAGAACGCAAGAGTCGGGATGGTGCATAGCGAGAAATTAGGGCTGAGATGTAAGGAGGGGCAGAAGAGTGTAAAGCTTTAAAAGTGAGGAGAAGAATGGAGTGTGAGATGCGGGATTTGATTGGAAGCCAGGAGAGGGATTTCAGGAGGGGAGATGCTGAGACAGATCTAAGAAAGAGTAGAGTGATTCTGGCAGCAGCATTTAGGATAGATTGTAGGGGAGACAGGTGAGAGGCAGTGTGTGTGTGTGTGTGTATATATATTACATATATATATATATATATATATATATATATCACAACAAGAGAAAAAATATTAGCGCCAACCTATCACTATATAATATCTCTATAAAAATAAAAGGTGATTGTAAAAATAAAAAATAAAAGTTAAAATAATACAGATAAGAATAAAAAACCTATGCTAAGCACAGTGGATAGAATAAAAATTAATGTATTAAACTAATAAAATGCATAAAAAATACATATAAAAAAAAAGAAAATGCCCAGAAAAATATATATAAAAAATATATACAAATCCCAAGATATTCCAATTGCTATCCAAAAGAGTCTCTGCAGCTCGAATGAAGGGAACACCACTTCCTTGAGGATATCTACAAAAACACAGAAACAACAGGCACAAGAGGAGGACTTCGGTGTGATGTCCGCGGTGTGTCTTGCTACAATAGCCCCTCTATGTCCCAGCAGGGACCGAAAGCCACGAGGGACGCCGCCTTCCCCTTGCTCCGGCTCTACACAGAGCATACACTGAATCAAATCTCGCGTGAGCTCGATGACGTCAGCGAGGTTTCAGCCGGAGAGAGTTCAGTGTAAACAGGAACTTGAATGTCTGAATGGCTGGTAGCAAAATGCTAGCAACACAGCAAAAGTGCAATATATGCAGATGGGTGTCAGTATAAAATATACAAACTGGACAGTAGGCTCCACAGCAATCTCTACGCGTTTCGTCTCACCGCGGACATCACACCGAAGTCCTCCTCTTTGGGTTCCTGCGTCTGAACGGGCTGAGTTGTACTCAAAAATGCATTTTATTCAGCTCTGTTTGTGAGTGTTTATTTTTATCCCTTATTCCATAAATTTATTGTTATACAATTTTACGCTATGAGTGCGCCTGTTTTTTCTGTGTTTTTGTAGATATATATAGATATATATATATATATATATATATATATATATATATATATATATATAAATATCTCACACTGTTGTCAGCAAACTGGCCTTGTGTTAATGAGATATAAATGTTAGCACACTTGCTAAAATTATGGTATCAGTATGATTGAGCACCTAATTCACTGAGCTGTATTTAACTTTGAATATGATTACAACAAGGCCTACTTACACATATCAATGGCTTTAGTTTAGCACTCTATATATAATATATATATACAATCAGAATGAACAGTACTGTACAGGCCTTCATGGCTGAAAAGTGGCCTTGTTTGCTGTTAAATACAACTTCTACACAGCTGACTCAAATAGGCCCTCAAACATACTCACCAAGTAATGTTCTAAACTGTAATGAACTGTTAAGATAATTACAACATGGCCTGTTTGCACGCAAGGCCTTCAAAGTAGCTATATATATATATATATATATATATATATATATATATATATATATATATATATCTAAACACAATATATAGTTAATTATATATAGATAGATACATCTAATTATATATATATTTATTTATATATATATATCTATATCTATGTATATATCAACAGAGACTAACAGAGAGAGTTAAAGAGAGAGAGAAACAGAGAGAGAAAGAGAGAGAAACAGAGAGAGAGAAAAGCAGAAAAAGAGACAAAGAGAGAGATGTTTGTGTGGTTAATTTTAGCTAAGTGTAAGCAGAAATCTGTTCATCCTAGCACTGTAGATGATTTCACACACATTGTTATTCTAATTAAAATAGTCAACTTGTTTTCCACATGTTGATTGCCTAAGCCGAAAGTAAAGTTTCGATTCCTGTAAAAAGAGTGTATCTTAGACAAAGAATTTCAGCCAATTATTGTAACAAATTTCTTGTGGGAGAAAACCTAGGCGTATAACAGTTAGATTGTATTATAATCTTGGAACAAACCGCGAAGATAACATGTAACTATTCACACATTCAGCAGACATCCGTATGCGTTCAACTTAACACAACGTACACTTGAAGAGAAGAAATGGCAGAAGCTTCCACATTGCACAGCCATCCACGTAAATCATACAAATTTATGATTTATGAAGCAATCGAATCAACGGCAGAGAAAAGGGCAACGGTGGGTCAAATCTATGACTTGATCCAAAAGAAATATCCATACTACCAAGAACCTGACAAACAACGACATTTTAAAACTTCAGTACGATTCACTTTATCCGCAAATGAATGTTTTGAGCGTGTCCATGATCGGCTAGATCAACGATATGGATGCTGGCATGTTGCACCATCATTTAAACTTACCATGGAACATGGAACATATCTTCTGTTAAATAGCATATTTTTGCCTAATACCAGTTACATTGAAGCCGCACTGACTGTCGCATCTGCTGATATACCTGCACCCTCCATTAATCAAGACCAGATGCAAGATGGACATAACTACTATGATATGTATCAAAATTTATATGGGCAATACCAATGTGGATGTGAAAACAACCAACAACTGTACGTACCTCCGGACGTCTTGTTTGAAGAAGCCACTGCAGATCCATATGACCACCTCATGGAGATGTGTGTGATTCAGGATTCAATGGCTACCTCAACCATGGATGATACTGTTGTGCCTTACTGGAGCGAATTGTTGCAGCAAAATCAGTTTTTACTTCTACAAGAATGGTAAATACAAATTGCGTTATGCCTTTACTCAAATTATATATGTGTACATTAATAATATATACCATGTTAGCCAAATGAGTGGATACAGCTTAACATTGCAGACAGCCTTACATGTAGCATGCACAAAGACATTATTTCCTCTAACAATATAAAACATAACGAACCATTAGTACACATTAGTGATGGAGTCCTAAATCATAGATTCTTATCGCTTTAAAAGTATCATTTCAACATGTTACACTAACTGTAACACACACACACACCTCATTGTTTAGCATTCAACATATAAAAAAAAGTGTCGGCCACATATGACGTGGGAAACTGGTCATGTCCCAATGCGTCCTTAAAAAGGTTACCGATGCAAGCCCCACCCCCAATCGATGTGCGCGCGTGAAACAGTATTGGCTGTGCCCGTAGCTTATTGTTACGGTCAGTGCAGTGTGTCATGCGTGCGCGTCGGTGGGGCGGTGGGGCACAGCGCTGGAGGCCAATGTTAATTCAGTGGGAGGGGTGTTTGCGTGCATTTCACGGTGCCTTAACATGACGTCACATGTATTTTGTTCGCTCATTGGCTGATCGTCCGTTTTGGCCGTGGGCACACGTCCGTTTACAAAGTTTAGATATGTACATGTGTAGAAGTGAATTTGTTTCGCTTCCATACTACTGCGGCCGAGTTTATTCGAGAATTTGCCCGTTCTCGGCCGCAGCAGTTACCTGGCGTGCGCCGGAGGGTGCCGGGCGCGCGCTGAAGCAGCGGAGGAGAGGCCCGCCGATCGCGGCTTCCCCCTCTCCTCTCCGGGTCCGCCGGGTCCCCCGGAACCCCCTGCCAACGTCCCCCACATCGCGGGACACCAGTGCTCCCTCGGGGAGCCCTGGACGCGCGTGCAGGGGGCGCAGGCACCCGATGACGCGTGACCACGCATCGGTGACGCGCGGCATGCCGAGGGGATGCCACTTGCAAGCCGGGAAATCTCCCGGCTTGCGGAACTGGCCACACTTCAATAAAGTGTGTCGCCAGTGTATCATTACTTTCAGCCATGATATGCATACTGCTAGCAGCACCATGGAGGGACATGTATTGAACGCATAGCGTACAGATTGTTTAGTGCATGCGCTAAGACTTAGTCGTCACATTCGTGACCTGCACGCGAAACAGACTTTGTGAGCGCACATTATTATGTATACAGGCACCGGAGCAAACATATCAGTAGTAATGCCAGCAACGCCATTAGAAAAATGAGATATTTCTGTATCTTTAGTTTTATCCTTGCAGTTTAAACATATACGTAACTTATGCGTGAATATCCACAATCATATAGAGATGTGTTAAGTGTTGTCATGCTGAAACATAGATAAATGTGCCATCTTTGAACATTATGTGTTTGCTGTATTTCACAGATGTCGAGGATGAATACATGGGACCAATGTATGATTTCAGATGGGCCAATCGTTATATTAGATGATTGTGACGACTAGCGAAGAACTATTATAATAAATATGTAACAATGCTTTCAATGATTGGTGCGCAGATTAACAATCACTACATAATGTTATCCTATTGTGCAAATATTTACTATGCACTTAATTATTATAATGATGTTGCTAAGCACTGAAGTTAGAACTTCTAGTGATATATTTTTCTTTTCTACTAACATTATATGTATTGCCATGTGATATATGCAACCAACATTATCACTCAGCAAACACATTAATCTACTATATATTATAATCTCACGTGTGACTTGTCAAAGAATGTAAACGCTACATAACAACTCGTCGACATTGTATCTGAACGTACACAATAACAATAGTGAGGTGATAGAAACTGTTTAGTCGTGTGAATTTTATATTATCACCTAAGTTGTAGTGGTAACCTAACATGCATGAGCTAATGAATGTTAGGTAAAGATCATTAAACCATGAACTTTTGTGTGTACATTTAATTCACACGAGTTTCTATACTTTAGTGTTATTAGTAAACGTTCAACACATACATAGCTAAGTGAGGCGATGATAAAAGCAACATTATTATGTTGGTTTATATTATTTCTGGTAGAAATACATGTATCACACAAAAAATACAACACACACACACACTAGTTTGCTGAAATGTGTGCGTATGTAAATATATACTTCATTTATGATCATATGTTGACAGTAGTAATAAAGGATCATGATCATTATGAAAAAGTAACGTGAATGAAATAAAACTTTTAATAACTACATTGTCATTGTGTTGAATGATTTAGGAAAAGTTGAGAATTCCAAAAACGATACTTTGGAATGGTGTTAACATTTTGACAAATGTTAGATGAACGTCAAATCAACACACATATTTGACATGTGACAATGTAGTAATGTGTCTATTTTAGGCGGAAAGTGCCTTTCTCGCCCCTTACTGAATAGGGGTAGGCTTTTTGGGCGGGAAACCGGCGAGAAGTGCCCTAAGTCGGCTAGATCCGTGATTTTCAGATTATCCCGGTTATGTGCGGTTTTGTGTCGTTTTCGCCCGGAGTGAAGTGCGTTATTTTCGCGCTCGTGATATTAGCATTTTATTCTCGTTGTCTGCAATACTGCAATGCCGTGTAAAAACTCAGGGGGGCGTTTGCGAGCTGTTGTCTTGGAAGTCTAATACCTTCGCGGTTCAACCTACTGTACGTCAGTACACAGTCTGTGTGTGCGCGCGCAGTAATTGTAAATTTGTATATTTAAAGTATACATGCATTTGCAGTGCTGTGCTGCAGTACAGTATGTCTCATTTGAAAATTGTTGAAACGCATAAGCGTGTACAGTACTGTAACAGTGTCACATTTCTGCATATACAGCGCTCTTCCCTCGCTCAGGATAATTAACTGCACTGCAGGGTATTTCAACTTCTTATCTTCTGTGCAATGCAGTACATCTCTCCCACACCATTCCTTTGAACGTGTGTCTGGTTTCAATCACATTCCTGCTCGAAAGCAGGAATTTACTGCGCATGCGCCTGTAACTTCGCCCACCACTGCTTGCTTGCCTGAGTGAGTGACCAAAAAAAATTAAAAAAAAATTTTTTATTGTAATTTTTTTTCTCTACAAGCCTGCAAAAACCATCTTACTGTATTACGATATTCAATCTGTGCTGTAGCTTTTGACTGCGACACTGTGCGTTTGACTGCACATGGTTGATTTGTGTGCTTTTTACGTACTGTATTTGGGGGTGTATTATTATGATGAACTGCCTTTTGAAATTAAAGTATGTCTTTAGCTTTGAACTTCATGCAGCTGTACCTGTAGCCACCTCCCCCACGAACGCTATCTCAAGGATTTGAAATTCCACGGAGTCGTTAATTTTCTGAATCTTGCCATTGTGTTCTTAATCCGTCCATTGCCGAGCTACAAAGCCTCAGTGCGCCTGCGTGTAATCCTTTTTGAGATGGGAGCTGCTTACTGCGCATGAGTCACCCAACCGCCCCCTCTCCACAGAGTCTTTAATTTACTGAATCTTGCCATTGTGTTGTTAATCCGTCCATAGCCGAGCTACAAAGCCTCAGTGCGCCTGCGTGTTATCCTTTTTGAGATGGGAGCTGCTTACTGCGCATGAGTCACCCAACCGCCCCCTCTCCACAAAGTCGTTAATTTTCTGAATCTTGCCATTGTGTTCTTAATCCGTCCATAGCCGAGCTACAAAGCCTCAGTGCGCCTGCGTGTTATCCTTTTTGAGATGGGAGCTGCTTACTGCGCATGAGTCACCCAACCCCCCCTCTCCACAAAGTCGTTAATTTACTGAATCTTGCCATTGTGTTCTGAATCCGTTCATTGCCGAGCTACAAAGCCTCACTGCGTCTGCGTGTAATTCTGTTTGAGATGGGAATTGTGAGGCTTTGTTTACGGCAACGCTTTGGAAAATCCCTTCTCGAATTTGATTTGCACAGAGCATCACCTCTCTATGCGCCTGTGAATAATCCTCTTTCGGATGGGAGCTAGTTTATTCTTGCTCGTGCGCCTGTAACTTTTAACTGTTATTTTATCCACAAGACTGCAGAAACAATTTTGATATTACGATATTAAATCTGTGCGTTTGCCTGCACATGGTTGATTTGTGTGCTTTTTATGTACTGTATTTGGGGGGTGTAGGGATCAAATTTCAGTATTATGATGAACTGCCTTTTGAAATGACTGTACTCTACAGTACAGTATGTTATTTCTTTGAACTGCTGCACGACTAATCCTTCATCCCTCCCCCACGCACACACAAACTCTTATCGACAGACACCTCCACAGAGTCATTAATTTTCTGAAGTTAGTTAGTCATTGTGTTTTTAATCCGTCCCTAGCTGAGCGTCAATCGCCTCACTGCGCCTGCGTGTACTCTAATCCTTTTAGAGATGGGAGCTTGCTGCTTACTGCGCATGAGTCACCCAACCCCCTCTCTCCACAGAGTCATTAATTTTCTGAAGTTAGTTAGTCATTGTGTTTTTAATCCGTCCCTAGCCGAGCGTCAATAGCCTCACTGCGCCTGCGTGTACTCTAATCCTTTTAGAGATGGGAGCTTGCTGCTTACTGCGCATGAGTCACCCAACCCCCTCTCTCCACAGAGTCGTTAATTTTCTGAATATTGCCATTGTGTAATACTCTTTGAGATGGGAGCTAGCTGATTACTGCACATGACTCACCTCACCCCCCCAACCCTTTGAGGCTTAGTTTACGGTAATGCTTTGGAAAATCCTTCTCGATTTTGAAATGTAAATCTGATTTGCACAGCATTGTGAGAATTGAGAGTTAAAAAAAACATTAACTGATTCATGTTCTTTTGTCATTCATTCTTATTCATTGGTGTACTGAAGGGGTGGGGGGGTTTGTGGTTGTTGTCAATGATTATGATTAGCAGGAATGTAAATTAATATTCATTTTATTTTATCAGGAACCAAAAAATAGAAATATAAAAATAATCATGAATCATACATAATGCTGTCTTTATTAAGTTCTTCTGGCAGATTGAAATTGGATAAACATTTAGAAAACATTTAGAAAACATTTGTAAAACATGGGGAAACATGAATAATGCACATTTATAAGAATATTATTTAATAATATATACTGTAATGTATAATATATAAATATATATATATATATATATATATATATATATATATATATATATATATATATATAGTAATATTATTTTTTCCGTCTTTATCTTGTTCCTCATTCTGTGTACAGTACAGTAGTTCATTGAGAGAGGAGAGGTTTTGTGTACATCATTACTGCTGTTTATATACTGTACATTTGACTGTACAAGCAGATTAGACTGGACACAACACCCCACCTCCCCCAGGCAACCCTTTTTCCTGAAACGACAAGAAAACAAAAAATTAGTGCAGTTATGTGCGTACTGTATTATGGCATTGTGTGATGTGTAGTACTACTGTACATGGCTGGTGCTGCTTTCTATTAATATGCAGCAATATAAAACTGTTGTAATATAAATATAAATATACAAAATATATATACTGTTGTAATATAAATATAAATATACAAAATATATATACTGTTGTAATATAAATATAAATATACAAAATATATATACTGTTGTACTATAAATATAAATATACAAAATATATATACTGTTGTAATATAAATATAAATATACAAAATATATATACTGTTGTAATATAAATATAAATATACAAAATATATATATTGTTGTAATATAAATATAAATATACAAAAAATATATACTGTTGTAATATAAATATAAATATACAAAATATATATACTGTTGTAATATAAATATACAAAATATATACTGTTGTAATATAAATATAAATATACAAAATATATATACTGTTGTAATATAAATCTACAGAAATAACGAAAATATTAGATACAGTACTGTAGATGTGCAGTAAATTTTTGGATCTAATTTTTTTTAAAAGTGTTATAAATATACTTACGCGTTAGTTACCCTTGGTGCCCTTTTGCGTTCTTGTTTTTTCCGTGTGCATGATAGCTCACGGTGGTTGCTGGCACAATGAGGCCAGAAGTAGCTAACCAGCGTTGGATAGCAGCAATTCGGTGTCCGCTCGTGTACATCTCCTTAATTCGCATGCTGAGATCCTTGGAAATCTTTTTAACAACCATTGCTGCGAGTAGAAAAGAAATACAAACACAAGAATGTATATTCGATGTTTAGTCGATGTGTATTCAATGTGCAGTGAATCCACAAAATGGATGGTGTATTTATACGGTAATGACTCACATTAGAGTACACCCACTTTCAACACCTGTACCTCGCTGCCATGCATAAAAGGCTACACACTTTGCATAGCCCACCACTCGATGATCTTTATCTGAACTTGCCCTTGTCCAGATACTGCATTGTGCCACCTGCTTCCATGGAGCTACCCCGATTCTACGGACGCAGGAACCCACTCGCCTCTACCGTGCCTGTCATGCAGAAAAAGTGAAAGGCAGTTGCCGTTTCCACGCCAAGGCAAAAGCGACAGCCTAAGGCCAATAAAGAAAACCTTCTGCTGACCCCAAAGGCTAAGGGTTTCATAGACGTCAGCCTTATTATGTCAAGAAGATATACGGTGATGTACTCTTGACGCAAAACGATTGGCAGCCAACCCATCGAACCCGCAGACCACTTCCTCCCATACACTTCGACGACTCTGCCACCGCTGTCCCGGAAATCTTCAGCCCGTCTTCTCCACCCCTCGTCCTCGACGCTGCCGCCGCCCTCCCGGAAACCCACAGGCCATCTTCTCCGGTTCTATCCGACGACGCTGCCGCCTCTGAAATCCATGGGTCACTTTCTCCTTTGCTCTTAGACAACTCTGCTTCTCGCCCGGAAATCCAAAGGTCATTTTCTCCATCCCTCTTCGACATCGCTGCCGCTTCTCTCCATGGAACCCCCATCTCATTCTCCGTTGCACCCATCCACCCAGATGTCCACACACCATGCACAAGAAGCAGCTCGTTAGACCGGATGCTGAATGGGATAACTGTGGATCTCCCCGGGATCTCTATTGTGCTAGCAAAGATACTGCACCGACACACTTTATTCGAGCAAATACCCAGTATGTACCTGGCAGATACCTGGAATGCGCCGCTCCTCACCTCTGACAAGCCCCGTTGCGTTTGCCTTCCCAGCCTGGGTTCATGCCTGGCTGACGGGCGGCTGATCTGTTAAATGATAATGATTAGGATTTAATAGGCTGCAATGCTTCGCGTGTCTACCAGATGGCATAAATTCATGAATTGTAATGCAGTATATATATATACTGTGCAGTAATGCTTCAATCCCTGCCTGGAAAATAACGCAATGCACTCAGGCAGAAAACAGTCACAAACCTCAATACACCCGGGTATACCCGAATTCGTGGGACTAGCCAAGCTCGAATAAAGTGTGTCGCCAGTGTAGATTTGCTTCTGGAGACCATGTTAAATGTGGAGCAACGGATGCTACATATGGATCAACGGAGGATACATATGGATCAACGGATGCTAGATATGGATCAACGGATGGATCGACGGATGGAGAAGATAGAGGCTGACATAGCGGGTATACATCATTTGCTCGGTGGTAATGCCCCTGTTTCCCCGACGCCAGAGCAGGGGGGTGACATGGATGTGATGAATGGGAGCATCAACCCCCTTCCATCACAAAGCGCACCCCCTCCACCAGAAGATGTAGTGTACATGTATGCCGTTGAGGAGGACATGACAACCCCACCAATACCACGCCAGGAGACAACACGGCGACCAAGACCGGAGGAAAGCTTCCTCCCAGACAACCTACCATCGCCCGTCGCCTCAAGCACACCCGCTCTCAGAAGACCTACATTCGCTCGCATCGATACGGTGCACGACATCACCCTGTGCGATCTGCCACCTACGCTCAGGGAGAAGTATAGGATGAAGAGTGCTGGTGCACCCCACAAGTATGCCTTGTTACTTTTTAAGCACCATGTTCCCTTCTCGTTGTACTGCGACTGGGCCTTCAGAGTGAACTACGACGGAAAAAGGCGCTTCCTGCCAATTTAAGAAAGAACTTTTGGGATGAAATACGGTGCTTTTATCCAATTACAGATCCTGTAATGAAAGGCGTTCGAGACTGCATTAATGGCGTTTTGCGCCATGCAAGGAATTGGCCATGGACGGACAATGTGGTGGACTTTACAGGAACTGTAAGACCATACTGTTGTGCTGAACTGTATTTAACTGTATTTAACTTACTGTTTTAACTTGCTGTACACACACACACAGGACCTGCACAATTTCAGTCCCCGAGGGCCGCAAACAGGCACGTTTTTCAAGGTTGTCCTGAAAACCAGGCCTGTCTGCTGCCCTCGAGGACTGTAGTGGTGCAGACCTGACTTACTGTTTTGGACACCATCCCACTGTACTGTATAATGTATGTTTCTTTAATAAAGGAGATGTTGCGTTTTGTATACTGTATTTTATGAATTAAGATTTTTTTTAATCACAGGTAAGACCATACTGTTGTGCTGAACTGTATTGTACATGTTTTGACCTGCTGTACTTAAATAAAGGAGATGTTGTTGTGTGCTTTTTAACTTTTATTTATACAGAACTGTTTTAACTTGCTGTACACACACAGGACCTGCACAATTCGAGTCCCTGAGGGCCGCAAACAGGCACGGTTTTCAAGGTTGTCCTGAAAACCGGGCCTGTCTGCTGCCCTCGAGGACTGTACTGGTGCAGACTGTTTTGCAGACCATCCCACTGTATGTTTTGACTTTAATAAAGGAGATGTTGTGTTATGTATATTTTATGAATAAAGAATTTGTTGTTAAAACATGTGACTGTAAACCATACTGACTGACTGTAAATGTTTTTACTTTCTATACATAAATGTTTTCACTACTATACAGTAGCAGTAAACCATACACCTGTTGATGTTTTGAATTGCTGTGCACTTAAAATGTTTCTACATTGTACAGTATTTGTAAATAAATGTTTTTGTACTTACTCCACCAATAAAAGAACATGTTTATTTTTTTTACATTGTTCCATTGGCTCCTTTGCTACTGTAACAAAATACAGTGTTTCTAGAATGTCGAGGCATACTGCACTGTATACTGTAGGCATGCTCAGTATAAGAGTATTAAAAAAAAACTGTGTGTGCTGTGCACGCGCATAGTAAGTGAAACTTCTTTGACTTTTGTCACAGAAATTGTATTTGTGTTGGTGATGTTTTAATTAAAAATCAAAATACAATTTCATTGACAAAACGCAAATAAATTTGACTTAGAATGCGCGTGCTCAGCACACATCCCATGTATTAGCTATTTGCACTAAGTGTGAATTCCTCGTGTGTGCGTGTGACTGAGTGTGCGGGTGACTGAGTGTGACTGTGACTGAGTGTGACTGTGACTGCGTGTAACTGTGAGTGTGCGTGTGCAGGTGACTGTGAGTGTGCGTGTGACTGTGCGGGTGACTGTGCGGGTGACTGAGAGTGTGCGGGTGACTGAGTGTGGGACTGCGTGTGACTGTGAGTGTGAGTGTGCGTGACTGAGTGTGCGGGTGACTGTGAGTGTGCGTGTGACTGAGATGTGTTTTTAGTCTCACCCTTTATATTCTGCATGAATACACCATGTTTGTAAAATTAGTACCATTATTATAGTGTCCTTTGCTGAAATAACTGTGCTCTCTCCTGCAGTCAAGCACAGCACCACTGAGGTTGTATTAGTACTGTGATCACTGCATTTTACAATCTGATATATTGCTGACTTTGTATAGATCAGATATTTCCAGTACACAGAAGAATGTTATATTTCATTTGGGTTGACAGTTGAGATTTGTCATACAGATACCTTGCTATTTCCTTAACCCTGAGTATTTACTAGCACTGAGATTTCCAGTGTTTAGTGTGTCCTGTTTTGACAGTCTTTAATTGTTCTGCTGAAGGCTCATGCCAGTCTGGATGGTTCCTTTAGTGCATATTAGCAGAGAGCACAGAACACCAGGAGCTGCATGCAGCTATATCTCACCATCAGAAGCAGCATCAGCAGCATTTCACACTGACTGTACGTTATTCATACACACACACAGGCACTGAACGGCTGGCTGCAAGGGCAGGGAATGCACACCCACTTCTGCCCTGTCCTGCTACTCGCTGCACACACACAGAATCACTAGGACTGTGATGTTTTCAATGTGATGTCCCTCTCCCCAGCCTATTCTTCCTTTGATATCCTTTAATGTGGACATCGTTGCCAGGTCCGATCTCATCACTCCCTCCCTCCTTCCCCCTCGCTCCCTCCTCCCTTCCTGTCCATCGGCAATTCGGCATGTCAGCGACACACCGCTCTGCTTCCTCCCGGTTACTCTCCATGATCCCTGGGCTCCTCTCCTTTTCCGGCCCCGGCGGCGCCCAGTCAGCGGGACACAGGGAAGCGGAGGGAGGAGAGAGGCTGAGAAGCGGCTCACTGAGTCTGATTTAAAATCCCCGCGCCTGCCTTCTTGCTTCACCTTTCACTCTAGCACCGGAAGCTCTGCAGCAGCCATCTTGCTATACCCATGGCAGCTGACAACGTGTGGGGGTAACGGCAGCCGTTAGGAGCGGCGACGGCGGCTATCGCCACCGCCGCATGTCACAGCGGGTGTGTGGGGGGGAGCGGCGGCTGTTAGGAGTGGCGCCAGCGGCCGCATGTCACAGTAGACGTGGGGAGGGGGGGGGGGAGTCGTGACGTCACGTCACTTCCGTTTCACATTTCGCCCCCAACTCTCCCGTTTTACTCCATCAGAATAGGTGCCACTAAAGAAGTTTCACTTCAAAAATAGAAGACACATACTGTACTGTACTGTATGTAATATTTTTTCGGGTTTATTACACAGTATACTGTATATAAAAAAGTATTGTATACTGTACGGCCAGAAAACATCAGCATACTGTTTCAGGTACAGTATTATATCCTAATCAATAACAATGGCCACTAAACTGTAGACTCCGGTACATGGCTTTTAAATCCGATTCAGCAATGTGCAGGCATTGTTAAACAAAGCGATATTATCCATCGAAATCCATCCATTAGCCGCTTTCTTTTCTGAGGAAAAACAAAAAGAAAAGTTTTACTGTAATGGTCTAAAGAAGTTCCCAGCCAGTCCCACCAATAATTTTCTCGGGGGCGTCTCCTTTTCACATGCGCATGCGCCTACCGTCGATGTAATGACACGCATATGCGTTTCAAGAAGGTTCCAATGCGCATGTGCCTAGCGTTCCACCAATTGTTCGTATCTGCAGTACAGTACTGTAGAAGCCGCTCAGCCAATGATATTGCTTACAGGAGAATCGCTTGACTTTTGAATCGCACCGATATTGATACTGTATTGTCAAAATAAAAAAAACACAGAAAATAATACGGCAACAAAACTCACCATAGAATTTCACATTCAGCTGGTGCCGGCGCCGGTCCACTGCCAGTCCAGTGTTCTTGATCATCCACGTCGATTGTTTGCAGCGGGACTAGTCCACCTGTAGTCAGCTGATGAGACTGGAAATTGCTTAGGTACATGCAAGCTGGATCGAAACTGCACGCGAAATCCGACCTTTTCCTTATTGCACGCTTCCACATATGAGGAGCTGGCGAAAATTTGTAAAAGTCATAGTTTTTGATAAACTATGATAAATTTGAACAACTGTTGCCATCTTATAATCTGTTGCATTAATCGCGGCCCATATCAAATACGCGTAACTTCTGTCGGGTTTTTGGAAAACGGGCTGCACTTGAACACTCATGGCGGGCGGCGGGTCTCTGGAGAATACTGTAACCGAAACTGGTCTTTGTCTTTCTTTAATATGAAAAGCCTAAATTGATACATTTTTGCAACCTCTTCCTTCAGTCTCAAGGCCAAATTACAATAGCACACTGTGGTATCTTTTTTAAACGAAACACCTGCAAGTCGACACATTACTGAAGTGTTTCAGAGAGAGAAAGAGTCTCTGTACTCCTTGATTTCTGGGGAAAAAGTGTGAGTGCTACTATCTTACAGCCCTACATATTCCAGATATATATACACAGGTCACACTATGTTATGTCTTTTCGTCTTTTCATGACCACGCTGTGAACATTCTGCGCACCCCTTGCTGTGGAAGAATACAATCTTGTACCCAAGGCTGACTCGTTCACACTCACCCATGGTAGCAATGTCCCTGCCAGCCTTTTGTTGGGAAAAATCCCTCCATCTATCACCATGTATGGTGTTGCTGGCCGCTTTTGCGCCTGAGTGCGGGTTACCATGGGCGGCATTGTGAGCCGCATATCGGGTTCTGCACGGCTGACCCCCTGACACAGCCTCTATTAGAAGACCTCCCCCAGCGTACGGCGTTTCCCACCATTGCTGGGTGGTGATGGTGACGTGTCTCAGCCGCATGCTGCCGACTTGTCCCTGAACCGGCCGCCAACTCCCCGCCATCTGCCCGTCCTCTGCTCTGTGCATGAGCGCCAGTAGCTGCCGCTGGAAACAGCCTTCCTCCTTGTCTCTGCCTGTAGTTGTATGATTTGGTTTACAAAAGACATTACTACAGGTGTGCTGTGTGATAAGGCGATATGATTAATGGATTTTGCATGTGTTTTGCATGTATATTTCTACTTTTGAAGAAAATAAGTGTGATGTTTATTCACTTGTTGTGTGTAGGGAGTATAGCGCCGTCGACAGAGATGGTTCTGAATTCAGACGAAACAGAATTGTTACTTGAACACAGTACCAATCTGATTGAAATAAACATGAAATGATAATGTTATCATCGGTACATGAGACATCTTGATAGTTGACAGAACCCATTCCCTGTGCACATGTGCTCCAACCCAAGGGTAGGGTATTTTTTTTTTTAAACCCAGATCATGCCTTTCCCTTTATGTCCCTCCTACATTGATAAATATATACAGAAACTTCAATAAACATATTACCTTTTAACATTTATTTTTTATACAGTATAGAAATTTAATAATAACGTTACGGCCGCTGACACGAATACACAGCATTCCCCTATTAGCAATTGACATACCGGCTGTTAAGAGGCCCTAGCAGGGAACCCCACCTTACAGGTTAGTTTACAGAATTACATGTGGCTATTGACTCCTCCCTTGGCCACTCCCATTTTCACCACTTGTCTACGGCCTAACATGTGGTTAATGGCTCCTCCCTTTTCCACCACTTGTAATAGAAATACATTTGGCGCCCAAACAGAGACTTGAACCCGTGACCCTAGACCAGTGAGGTTAGGGACAGGCTTGCCCCCTGGTCATGGACATCCCTCACCTATTTGGCTAGAGGGATTGCTGGTTTCTATCAAGGCTTAAATAAGCTAAACAAATCAAAGTAAAAAATCAGAAAAATGTTGAATGCAGGTATACTCAACACAGTCCTAGACAGACCTGACTGTTAACTGCCTGGGCTGAGGCCATGATGTGATGGCCTCCAGTTCGGTAGGGTCAGTGGACACTCCATTTTCAGATACAATATGCTCCACATATGTAATGGATGTTCGGCAGAATTTGTATTTGTACAAGAACAGCTTGAACCTACTATTGCTCAAATTGCCCTGTACTTTCATTAGACATGCTCGTCTAATGTCCTCCCAAAAACTATGATGTAATCTTGATATACTAATACTTCCAGTAGGTTCATGTCTCATACCACTTTCTCAATCAATCTCTGGTATGTGGCGGGTGCTCCGGACACTCCTTGAGGCATATGTTCAAATTGATAGAACCCCAGAGGGCTTGTCCTGGTCGCACATACGGATCTGAAAATAACTACTGCGTATGTCAAGAACGAAAACCACTTACTTCCCGTGAGGCAGTCCAGTGCATTCCCTATGCATGGTATGGTGTACTGGTTGAGGGTGGTCCACTCCATGTCCCACTTGTGGCTGGAGAACACTTTAGGCCTTCGGGCAATCGTCTCCCTCAGCCACCGCTTCCATTGTTCATGGGCAGTACTGTCCCCAAAGTCAAATATATCTGGGGTCAGTTTACCCAGGCCAGTTTTCTTCTGCCGGTATGTGATTCATTACTTCGGCACTGTATAGGTTGGCCACTATGGTGCCATTCCTCACCAGCACATCCTGGGCAGTTTTGTTCCCTACTTACACTACCGACACACTTTATTGAAGTGTGGTCGGTACCGCAAGCCGGGAAATCTCCCGGCTTGCTAGTGGCCGCCCCTCGGCGTGCCGCGCGTCATAGACGCGCGGTCACGCGTCATCGGGAGCGTGCGCCCGCTGCACGCGTGTCCAGGGGCTCCCCGAGGGAGCCCTGGTGTCCCGCGATCGCGGGACAGCGGCAGGGGGTTCCGGGGGACCCGGCGGACCCGGCAGCGGTAGGGAGACCGCCCCGATCGGAGGGCGCTCTTCCGCTGCTTCGGCGTGCGCCCGTCACACTCGGGCGCGCGCCAGGCTACTGCTGCGGCACAGAACGGGCAAATGCTCGAATAAACTGTGCCGCAGCAGTAGACTGTTGCCAATTTCATCTTCCCTGTGCGTACAGTACTCCACTTTTCACCAATAGCCCTCCTGGGTATCCATCGTGAGGAGAACTATCTATCAGAATAGTGAAGCCTTCTATTTATCAGAGGAGGGTCACCTTCCCTTTTTTTTTTTGTATACTGTTGGGGGGCACATCATTGAATGAGGCCCCATCCATCTGACCTCTCTTATCGATACGTCATTCAGGGCCACGGCTCTGCTCTCCACTCATTGATAGGCTTTCAGACACAGTGGGTAAATAGTCAGATTCCGACGATATTTACCACCCCCTACTGCCTAGCACCATCTTGCTTGCTGGCCAACAATATTGGCATTCATCCCAATTATGGCCCCGTCTCATCCTTAATTCGGACTTCTGGACATATTACTGCAACCACCATCAGAGGTCCCAACACTCCTGTGACCTTCTTTGTTAATTCCAATTCCACTATCACATACCTCTGGTAAGGGTAACTGGCATCACTGAGGCCCCACATGACAAGCCCCTCCAATGGATGTAATGGCAGAGGCTCCAGGGGCTTATCATACCACTGCTTAAATATAATGGGCACTTAGGATCCCCTATCCAGGAGTGTTATGCATCAGAGTATTTACTGTATACTGCTTCTTCAGTTCTTCTAAAATAGCTCTCCGCAAATTGTTGAGACTATTGCCCAACAAATTTGAACTTTGATGGCTCCAGGGGTAAGATGGCTATCCCCATTTTGTACGTCAGGGCACAACGGTCAAAAGTTACGTTATTGGAATATTAGCAAAGCAAATCAACTCCGCTCTCCCTTACTATTTCTAACATATCTTTGCAAAGTGTTCGCTGGTGTTATGTAAAGTGGTATGCCCTCTATTAGATCACCACGGGCATTGATATCGGTGCTTCTGTGGGGCCGCTTGTGAGCTTTGAAAATCAGGCACAGGTAACTTCTCTAGTATGTTCCTGGAGGTTTGTCCCTGTATCACCTGGGCTCGTAGACATATTTTATCACAAGGATAGTACAAATCACACAGAGTCATCCCTTAAGATTGGAGGAAAGGAGATTCCACTAGCAACAAAGGAACGTATTCTTTTCAGTAAGGGCAGTTAAATGTAGAATTTATTATCCATGGAAACTGATGCAGATACAATAGATATACAGTATTTAAGAAAAGGATAGACATTTTTAGAAAGGAAATGTATATAGGGATTTACCAAATAAGTAAATATAGGAAGGGTGTTGACTCAGGGAGAAATCTGATTACTATCACTGGAGTCAGGAAGGAATGTTTCACCTTATGATACATAAAATAAAAACAGCACGATCGCCTGTAAGAGCTGTGCAGGGAGAGGAACCGCTTCTGTCTGCTCTCACTGCGCAGCTCTTCCAGACTGGTGTGGCCCGGTAGGATAAACACAGCAGGAGTCCCATTCAGAAGCAGGGACCCCTGCTGTGTTAATGCTGATAGGAAATTCCCAGCTGATCTGCACTTGGCAGTGATCAGGCCACGCTTGGGTTGTTGTTCACCCGCTTCAAGTGCACGGTATTGTGGAGATGAATCTGGCTGCATCTGTATATCATTGGATAATGTGTCACTATGGTTTTTGTTTGCCTTCCTCTGTATACATATGATGTAAATACAAATATACCACAGGATGAGTATCTGTCATCTAAATGTAACCATTGTTTAACTCATTGAACATACAGTACAGTATGTATTTTTTCAACCTCATCTACTACTGTATGTAACTACAGTACGCACAGTATGAATTTGTGCTTATATTTCCGCTCAAGCAAATATGTGAAGTTTGACTATTTGCAAATAGTACACCAAATAAGTTAATAATGAAGACTGTTGTGCTAACCACAGTGTGAAATAATACAAATGACATAAGTTTTTGCGCTTCCAGTTACATCAGTAACTCCTAAAATGCAGATTTCTTCTGTTTCGTTATTTTATTAAATGTGGCAGTGTGTATTACAAATCCTGATGAAGTTTGTTTTGTTATCAAAACATCAGCTACTGGTACTGACATGTAATTCTGGTATGATGTACTTTACAAATAAAATGTATACGTTATTGCTCCTTTGTAGGAGTGCTTTCCTGTAACTATGATACAGGAGGAATAGATAAATTGTATAAAACTACCCTTCAAATAATCTAGCATGTTCCAGGTCTAAACGGTCTTAAAAAAAAATGAATTGCCTTTAAAAAATGGTGTGTTATTAGAGATAACCTGATTATAATTACTAATGTAGCTTATCTATTTATGGTGTGGTGTTTGCAACTGAAGTATCATTACCTCAACATGAGGACATTTACATCTATCCAGTTTCCTATGATTTAAAAGACATGGGGTCAAGATGGCTGAACTGTGTTGGCACCTGCAACAAAATATTATTTGCACAGACCATTTTTGACAAAAGACAGATGTTTCATTCAAATGCAGCATTTCTTATATTGGAAATAGTAATGAATCTGTATGTGCCTTCTGCTTAGTTCACGATGTCAGCCTTGTGTATTGAGGAACCTTCAGCTTTTCTCACAAAATTTAATTTAGAGTTACACCCACTAGTCCAGCTCTGCATAAATCAAGGGTTTGATTTGCATGGACTGTAGAGAACAACCATGTTCTTTGCAAATATAAACCTAGCTTTGAATATTATGTTAGGGACTGGAACAAAGCAATCTAAGGATTTCAATAAAAGTCTGGGTAGAACTGTAATTCTTGCTCGTAATATGCTGCTCTGGTGTCAATTCTGTTATTAAAACTCTTGTTTCTACCTCCTTTTTTCATTTCAAACAAATTAGTTTTTTCTGACCTCTTTGTACTGAAGAATCAACATATAACATAACTTGTTTCCTCCTGACAAAAGTGTAAGTTCACATTTTGAACTATGGGTATACAGTAGTTGGCAGGAGCACTATAAAATATCTTGAGAGAGAAAAGGATATTGCAGACATAAAGAAAATTGCATAGATCATGGTGTTAGTGTTCACGCACATGCCCTTTAGAAGCATTTGACTCTACACTATTACCTTATATGCATAATGTTAACACAGTGTAAGATATAATACAGCCACAAAATGGGGCAGTGGATCCATCTACAGATAGTATCATTCATTAAGGGGGATCTATTTATCACTTCATCTCTTAATACTAAAGCAGACTGAAAACTAAATACCTTGCACTAAACAGATACAATACTGAGATAAAATGCATTTCTGTACCTCAAATATGAATTGTAGAAAAAGTATGGAAAGAGAGCCATCCAATGTTCCCTATAAAAGCCCTTTTATTTTATTTTACATTTCCTTGTTGAAGTTAAATATCCTTCTCCTCCCCCAGCATCATATTCCATAGTCTGAATTTCCTATGGTAATACATGTCATTTTTATTAGCAATATGGATCTTTCTTTAAAAAAAAATGGATTATGTTTTCCAGTTTAAATTGTATTTTGCCCCCTATAATCTAAGAGTAACGAAATGGGCAGCAGGTCTCCCAAAATCTCACCAGTTTCGATGTGGGCAATTAAGGGTTAATGTTTTGCACAGGGGTGATGCCTATGGATTTATATGTGCCAATTATTAATCTAGTGATGTAAAGCTCTTTTTGGGAGGCTGTGTACATGCAAGAGTTAAGCTGAATTCACTCTGAAAAAGTGGCTATATTCACTGGGTAATTCCATTAAGAGCTTGAATTGTATGTTGTATGCCAGGGAAGGGAACCTGTTATGGGACTGCTATCTGTACAGATGCAGCGGCCATTATCTGATCCTTTCACAGGTTGTATACCTTTGCAGACCTCATGTTGGTTCGAGATTTTTTTAAATTTTCCTACGTTACGACTCAAGTTTACTAGTGTTTTGATCGAGTGCACAAAATTGCATTTTAGCGTTGTCTGCAATACTGTCGAGAAACTCAAGTGGACGATCGCGAGTTGTTGTCTTAAAAAAAATGTAATTGCAATTCAACCTGTCTTTTATTCCCCTACAGTACTTCAAGTGTGTGTGTAATTTGAAGATTTAACATACTGTATGAGTTCATACTGTATACATGGGAAATAAGTTATTTCTGAGGCTCCTTAACTTTAAGCCAAACAAAAATTCTCGAACTGTAAAAGCTAATAAAAATAAAATATAAACACAGAACAAAAGTATTTTTAACGAATTAAATGTTTTATTTGTACAGGATAAAAAAGTTAAAACGAATAATACAACTTTGCTCTCCTTCCGAATGTAAAATATGTAATCCGCACATGCGTTTATTTAAATTGGAACATTGTTGAAGCAGTAGGAAAAGAAGAGCAAGCCTAGCAAAGTATTGATTAATAAATAATGCCTATAGAAATGCGATGACACGCATACAGTATGCGTTTCAACAAGGTTCCAGTCCGCATGAGCGGAAAATATTATTTGATTCTGAAGAAGACGCAACGTTATACTGTATTTTTGTAATACTGTACTTCTTTTCCTTTTAGTATCCTGTATACAGTACAGTATTTGTCCTCAAATTTTTTATGTGTATGGCTAAGGAGCCTCAGACTACTGTATACAGTATGAACTCGTAACATTAATCTCTGCTTCAAATATAAATCTTCAAATTACAATTACTGTACACACACACAGACTTGCAGAACTGTACGGCTGTACTGTGTAGGTTGAATTGCTATTAGACTTTTAAGACAACAGCTTGCGATCGCCCACTTGAGTTTCTAGACGGTATTGCAGACAACGCTAAAATGCAATTTTCAGTGCCTGATAAATGGATTCTGCACACAATAGAAAACCGATAGAAACCAGAGTCAATTGCTATACGGTTGGAAAACATACACTGGCGACACACTTTATTCGAGCTCGGCTAGTCCCACGAATTCGGGTATACCCGGGTGTATTGAGGTTTGTGACTGTTTTCTGCCCGAGTGCATTGGGTTATTTTCCAGACAGGGATTGAAGCATTTTATTCCCGCTGGCTGCAATACTGCACAGTATATATATATATACTGCATTACAATTCATGAATTTGTGCCATCTGGTAGACACGCGAAGCATTGCAGCCTATTAAATCCTAATCATTATCATTTAACAGATCAGCCGCCCGTCAGCCAGGCATGAACCCAGGCTGGGAAGGCAAATGCAACGGGGCTTGTCAGAGGTGAGGAGCGGCGCATTCCAGGTATCTGCCAGGTACATACTGGGTATTTGCTCGAATAAAGTGTGTCGGTGCAGTACTGCGTCATGACCCGGTATTCAGAGTGGTATGGCGTGCGAGGCTTTAGAATAAAGGCTGGTGCAGCTGTATGAATGTCATCACATTTCTGCGCATGCATGTATGTCAAATTGGAACCTTGTTGAAATGCATATGCGTGTACATTTAGCTCCCTGTGCCTCAGGCACCAAAAAATAGATTGTAAGCTCCACAGGGCAAGGACCTGTGCCTGCAAAAATGTCTCTGTAAAGCGCTACGTAAAACTAGCAGCGCTATACAAGAACATACTATTATTATTATTAATAATAATAATAATAATATGTCATCACATTTCTGCGCATGTTTGTATATCAAATTGGAACCTTGTTGAAAAGCATATGCATGTCATCACATTTCTGCGCATGTGTGTATGTCAAATTGCCAATTGTATCTGTTGTACAGTAGCATTGCTCTTTGTGTATCTACAGTACAGTACTGTTCTGTATATAGTGAAAACAGTGTTTATGTGCTACAGTATACTGTAGTTATATACTGTAGTATACTGTACAGTATCTCAATGAGACATTTTCATATATTTAAATGCATTTAGAAACTTTACATTACAGCATGAACTGGATTTTAAAGATTTTTTTTATAGTGTACTGTATGTTAAAGATTAACAGTATTTAGATATACTATATTTAAACTACGGTACATGAGTACTTTATTTTTTATAGTACTATTTAAGCACTGAAAGCAACTTAATTTCAAGATCGTACTGTACCTTTACTACTGTAAGTGTGTAAACAGTAAAACATGAACGCACCAAAAAAATTATATGTAAAGAATTACATTTTTTATTTTTATGGATAACAAAGAAATGTACTACTACACTTTAAAGGAGGACTAGAGGTTTTAAAGTACCCTAGGTGTTGGGGGTTTGGGGGAAAAGGCATGCCATGGGGAACAGTACATTATGACTACAGTGCCTTGTATCTTCTGCTTTTGCATGACATAGGTCTTCAGTACCATAGCTTTTGGGGAGTTTGGGGGGAAAGAACATGGCATATATGGGTTTGAGCATTGTGTGTGTTTTACCTGGCTGTATTGCTGGGAGAGTTTCCTGCACCAAGAGGGGGTCCTGAATATTGTCTTTGCCCAGCTCCAGACATGCAAAATTGTAAACAGAAATAGAAAAAAAAATAGTATACCATGATGCCAGTACAGTCCATTGTTAAACAGTATCTTCTATTTTTGAGGGGGGTTGGGGGAGACAAAGCTACTGCACTTTACAGTAGGACTAGAGGTTTTAAAGAACCTTAGGTTTTGGGGGGTGGGGGGGGAGGGATATGGTATGCATGGATTTGAGCACAATGTTTGTCTTACCTGGCAGTATTACTGGGAGAGTTTCCTGCACCAAGGGGAGGGGGGGGAGGGGGATTCCGGCACAGTGTCTTTGCCAAGCTCCAGAAATACAAAACAGAAAATAAGCATTAATTAAACAATGAAATAATTTTTAAAAAATCAACAATTTTTTTTAAGATTAAAAACATTGGTGGTGCATCTTTATTTGTAAATACATTTATAACTAGTAGTCATCAAACAAGTCGACGGACATCAAAAGGCTATTGATGCTGTCTTTCATGGTTTTCATAAGAAGACTGAAAGCTTTAAAATAGAACTTCCCTTCCTCCATAATTGTTCCCCTTAAATTTGCTGGAAGAGCCTTTTTGTATTTATTGCCTTCATAATTGACATTTTGGATCCACTCGCTGTACAGCTCAAAACTGACGTGGTGTTTAAAGATGAACTGGGCATATTTCTGAGGTAGACCAGAAGATCTGATCTTGTATTTCTCCTGGACGCTCTGGGGCAGGTCTCTCAGGGTTATGTCTGGGAGCTGTACAATCCTGGGAGCTGGAGCGGGTGTGCTTTTGGCAGCGGGTGGGGGTAGATGGTCGGGAATGATGCTTTCCTCCTGTCATGGCCTAGCACTTACCAGGGTTGTCATCTCCTCCAACAGAAGGGTATATGTGTATCCAGGAGACGGAGGATGTGAGCAGGGGGGCCCGTTGTGTGCTTTGTGGTTGCACGTGAAGGTCAAATCCAGAGATTGAGAGGGTGCACAGGAGAGTGGGGGGGGGGGGGGTTATGTGGTTCCTCCATGGGAGAAAAAGGTGCCTCCACGACACCCTCCTGCTCATGCATCGGACATACATGGTCAGGGATCCAAGCAAAGAATAGAACCCCGCAATGTTCCTCTCAATATTATCCAGACGAAAACCCAGCACCTATCCATATTCACCATGGTCGCCAAAAGATGATCCATCTTGGCCTCCATTCGGTCCCTGTATTGCTCTGTTGAGTTGTCAGTGATTTAGATACCACTGAAAACATCCAGGTGTCATCTGGATGAACATCTGTGTGGCTGGGGGCTGAAGCAGGTGAGCTGGGGGCTTTGGGACTTACATCGGCGTTGCTGGGTGCAGAAGCAGGTGAGCTGGGGGTTTCCGGACGAGAATCGGCGTGGATAAATGCTGGAGCAGGTGAACTGGGGGTTTCTGGATTAGCATTGGTGTGGATGGGTGTTGGAGCAGGTGAGCATCGGTGGACAAAGGGTCAGAGCGTGCGGATGTTTTGGAATCGGTGGCGGTGGGCGATGGCAGTGATAGATCCGGGATGTCCGATTCTGCTTTGGTGGGTGCAGGTGCACTTCTGGTGCCCATCCAAATAAGTTTATCCTTGTGGATTTTGGCAATTTTCTTCTTCTCATAATAAGGGCCAGGGTTCGTGCCTTGGGAGCCTTCGGTACCTTTTCTCTAGGCACTTTTGGCTTCAGCTTGAAAACAGCTTCTGACTTTTACTTTTTCGTGGTCGGCACAGCAGAAGAAAGCAGCTTCCTGCGTTCGTAGAATCGGGGTTGATCCATGGAAGCAGATGGAAGAATTCACAATACAGTACAAGCACAGTACAGCACAATATAGTATCTGTTCAAGAGCTTGTTCAGATAGAGATCAGCGTGTGGGAGGCTATGCAATTTGTGTCACCTTTTATGCACTGTGTCCCTATTTGAATTTTTTGGTGGGCATGGACGCGAGCTGCAGGTGTTAAAAGTGGACATATATAGTACTTAACCTGTCGAGCGAGGTCCATTACATTATAAACACACCATCACTTCTGTTGATTCAATGCACATTGAATATACATTCCTCTGTGTTTGATTTATTTTCTAAAGCAGCAATGCCGAATAAAGTTATTTTAAAGGATCTCAGCATGAGAATACAGGACATGTACAAGAAAGGACACAGAATTTTCCAGATAAAATGCTGGTTACTGAATTCAGGCCTCGATTTAGCACAAAGCACTGTCAGCTATCATGCCCATGGTCGGGCTAAAAGTGTAAAGCGGAGTCCCCCAGTCACAACAGAGTAAGTATTTTTGGTTTCTTTCTGCAATTACTGTATTACTCAAAAAGCTTCTTGCATATCAAAAGCATGTTTTTGTTTAACTGTTTTCTTTGCAATTTTTTAGACCCAAACTATAACTGTACTACCGTACTTTGAGAAGAAAATATAAATGTTTTTTTTCTCTTTCTGCTTTTATTATTCAAATTCTTCTGTTTTCCTTTAAACTGTAGGATGCAAAATGTCTGTGGACGAAATCAGTGAGGCTAATGAGCGCTGTGCAGCAAGAATCAAGACTGTTATAGAGAACAGTCACAATATCACAGCATCTGAGACCAGCATCACGGTGATGAGATGCCAATTGGGATGGAAATATCGACGTGCCAAGTAAGTGTCTTACTTGAATAAAGTATAGTATAATACAATACTGTAGTATGCAAAGTGACAGAACAGGCTTGATACTGTAATTACTGTGCCTTAGTTAGGACAGTACAGGTAATTCGTTGTACTGTACTGTAAGTAAAAGTGGGGTTTTACTGTACCTGTAAAATTCTTCCTTGGCTTTACAGAGTGTGTCTGATGATAAGGGATATAACAAGGAATAAATGCCGCACACCACATATAACAAAGAGTGATACAGTTATCGGTGCTCCCATCAATGTACGATCGGCTGCATCCAATCCACGGCATACAAAAAGGAATGAAGTTGGGGCACACAGACTTCCAAAATAAAGAGAATCTGTGTGCCCCATCATCATTCCTTTTTGATGATAAGGGATGCCAACAAGGTAAAAAGAGTGGACCAAGCACGGGCATGAATCGAAAGTGGTGAGACTTTTCAGGAGGTCATCTTTTCTGATGAGACAACTGTAGCTCTAGAGAGATTTGCCACTTTAGCATTCCACAAAAAAGGACACCTATCTCTGAAGCCGTGTCCCACGCACCCAGTTAAGATGCATGTGTGGGATGCGATCTATAGACGTGGACCAGGATGTATCATCATATTTGAGAGCAAAATAATGTTCAAAGTCACATGCTGTAGCCTTATGCACTGTACAGTACAACTGTAGTGTATACCTTACCCTAATGTTCAGTTTGAACATAATTTTTTCTTCTCTTGTTCCAAGAATCATGGACAAAGTATTTTTCCAAGAGAAAATAGTCACCTGTATTGTTGAATACATTAGGCATGATTTCCCATCTGTTGGTCACCGGTTCTTCCAGGACAATGACCCTAAACATTCTGCCTCTAGAATCTTGCGAGCGGTATCAACTGGGTTAAGATGCCACCGGAGTAAGTGCTCCAGTGTATATTAACTTTTTCTCATTGTTTTAAACTGTTTGTATCTGTTAACTAAATTGCCATTTTTCCCCCTCCCATTCCAGTTCACCAGATTTGAACCTCATCGCACTGGTATGGCATGAGCTGAAGGATCATATAAGAAAGGTTCTGAAACCATTCAATAAGGAGGGTTTTTAATATAAAATAGGTAATAAAAACGTCTAATAGAAATACTATACATAGAGTTCTGTATATAATTAAGTATATATAAAGTGGAGTGTAAGTGCAGACATAAAATGATTAACATTCAATTGATATTAATAGAAGGCTAACATTTAATCAGGTTTGACAGGGAGAGATGGAGCACTACAGGAAAAAACTGCTAGAGAGTGTGTTCCCAATAAAGCGGTTTATTGGATCAGAGCATAGTACACAAAAAATGAGCCCTATAGTGTACTATGTGTTGATCCAATAAACCTCTTTATTGGGAACATACTCTTTAGCAGTTTTTCCTGTAGTGCTCCATCTCTCCCTGTCGAACCTGTGAATATTCTGGAGAACAGGCAGCACACATCCATGGAAGAAAAGACCCACAGAAGACCCTTCTACAAACAGTGAGTGATTTGCTCCTTTTACACCATAGAAATCCTATTCAATGTATGAGACTGGACACAAGCAAGTGTGAGTATTCATCAATCAAGAGATGTTGCTCTTCCAGCTTATTGATGCAATGGAAATGGTGTGACATGAATAGAGGGTTCATTTAAAACGTGGGACACTTCAAGGATATGGAATTATGTCCTAATATGTAAATTACCCAACAAATGGTCAGGTCTGTGCTAGAGCACCATACAGTGTTGTTTACTCTTGTAACATTTAATCAGGTTATTATCAGTACCATACTTACCTGTACTATACTTACTGTACTGTACTTACCTTACTACAGTACAGCACAGTACTACTACATTACTACATGCAGGTGGCATTCCCATTACGCTCTAAAAAAAACGGGCAAAACGCTGCTAATATTCTCTATGTAGTTGTTGCATCTTTGTACAGGCAGTATGTTGCAGTTTATTCATTTTATGTGGCTTTCAGTAGTGTTAACCAGTCAAGGCCTTCAATTCCCTAATCCTGTAGCCATTTTTTTTCCTTTCACAGATGCAACACTTCTGGAAGGGGGGGGTAGGGTGGGTGGAGGGGGGAAATGTACAAGCTTATTGTACTGTGTGCATAATATAATTCAATAATTTGTCCTAATCCCCCCCTCCCTCAATGACAAATGTCATTTACACTACCTGAGGTGACTCAGCTATACCCCTGACTCAGGTAAACCCCATAGAATTAAAAACCAGATTAGCCAAAACTAGCCAAATATTTCATCTTGGTGTACATAATGCTGTGATGAGCCTGCAGGATTAATGTTGAAAGAATCATTTGAACTGTTGTAAAATACAATAAAAGTAATGATTGTACCATGTGTGTGTGTGATATTTCCATAAAGAGTAGATACTGTAAGCAGACAAGCCTACCCAAAGTTGAAGGTATTGAATAGAACCCCCACCCCCCCTAAAAATCATTAGTATTTTTGGGGGGGGGGGGGGGTCTTCCCCGAATTAATTACACGTACAAGGTCTAATTATAATGCAAAATGACACCTCATAGAGAAATAAAATTGTATTGATTTTCTAAATGTTAAAATTGATAAAATATGAGAAAAATGCATAACAAAATTTTTCTTAAAATCACTCATTTATTAAGGCCTGCTTGAGAAAAAAAATATGACTTTATTTTTTTTGGGGGGGAATTGAATTTCACTTTGGCAGTGAAGTCATTGTCGATCATTTAGCATGCAGGACTTCGCAGGCATGCGTACTGCACCGACACACTTTATTCGAGCAAATACCCGGTATGTACCTGGCAGATACCTGGAATGCGCCGCTCCTCACCTCTGACAAGCCCCGTTGCATTTGCCTTCCCAGCCTGGGTTCATGCCTGGCTGACGGGCGGCTGATCTGTTAAATGATAATGATTAGGATTTAATAGGCTGCAATGCTTCGCGTGTCTACCAGATGGCATAAATTCATGAATTGTAATGCAGTATATATATATGTACTGTGCAGTATTGCAGCCAGCGGGAATAAAATGCTTCAATCCCTGCCGGAAAATAACTCAATGCACTCGGGCAGAAAACAGTCACAAACCTCAATACACCCGGGTATACCCGAATTCGTGGGACTAGCCGAGCTCGAATAAAGTGTGTCGCCAGTGTATGCACGTGAAACCTGGCAAAGTAAATTCTCAGCCAAGAACAAAAGACTCAAACATAATGTTACTTTCTTGTTTAAGGTCCCATGGCCGGGGGAGTGGATGGGTTGATGAGGAGCCGAATGCCTTTTGCTTGGTTTATTGAGGGAAGTGTGGGGAGGGTGCAACTCTGTAAATTGTTTCATCTTTGTTTAATTCTGGGTTGACTGTGTAAAAATTAATAAAATATTCTTGCCCGAATAAATTACACCTGCAAAGCCCAATTATACAGTAAGAAGCAACCAAATTACTAAAATAATAATGTTGTGATTTGAACAATGTTGAAATTGATTAAATATTTTAAAAAAGCATTACATAAAGTGTTACTTCAAATCACTCATTTAAGAATCCCTTCAAGAGAAAAAAAGAAGAAAAAAAAGGATATGTCTTGTGAAGTCATTCTAGCCAAATTACAGTGCAGGTCTTCTTATCAGCTACTGTATGCAAGACTCCAAGCATACAGTACGTAATGTGTCTTTCTGTGTTAATGTCCTGGATTGGCCGGGTGAGGTGTTGATAACGGGTCAAATTCCTTTTCTTTGGTTTTGTGGGGGGGAAGGTGCAACTAAAATGTTTAATCTTGGTGTACCTGTACATAATGCTGTGATGAGCGTGCAGGATTACTGTTGAAAGAAATCATTTGAAATGTTGTAAAATATAAACAAAAAATTTCAATCCCTTGAAGAGTCATAGAGAAATAAAAACGTAGTCATTTTATAAATGTAAAAATTGATAAAGTATAAAAAATATGCATTGCATAAGGTTTTGTTAACAGCTCACAATTATTTTCTTCTCTAAATTTTTTTTTTGTTTACCGTTGGATTTCTACAATACTGTAAGTCCAATTGGCAGTGAAGGCTTTCTATTGTACACTAGTTCACATGCGCATGCGTGAGGAACAAGGAAATATACATTTCTATACCAACAGACAAATCATGAAACCGTCTTAGATTTTAGATAGCTATAGTACTGTAGTCTTGTGTTGTCCAAAATAATACTGTAGCGTGGCAAAGTTTTAAAAGCATGAAGCTGGTCATACTGACTGTATAAAAGTTAAAAAGGCAACATTTAAAAAAAGTGATATTAGAGTTCCATCGAACTTCATCCATATATTTGGACGCTCGATTGCAAAGTTTCGTTTCTATAAAAAAAAAATGATGCCATAAATTCTGGAAGTGCGCATGTGTCGTCACACTCTAGTGCGCATGTGTACAAGCATTGACGGGCTATAGCAGGCATACAGTTCACTATACAAGGCTGCTCTCCTCAGTGTCTCGCATCACTCCCCCTGCTTGGCCCCGGCGTCAAATGACGCGCAGGTTCATCTGACGTTACGTTGCCATGGTATTTTGATGCCGGGTTACCCTGACGATGCGTTGCTGGAAGGGAAGGTACTGTAAATGTATTATGGAGGCTTTGTGCGATCCCCCGGCATTTAATTTAAATGCCTGGGGGTAAAGCGCGGGACCTCTATAACTGCAGCGCTCCCCCCAGAAAATCTAACGCCCAAGAGGAATTAAATTTAATTCAGTAATCCCCGAAAAGCTGTCGGTAAGAACAAAAATCGCATTTTTTTCCGCCTAAAAACCCGCTGCTCGCTTCACGATAAGCCATTTTTCGCCGCTCATCACCAGCTTTTCCAACTTGCTTTATTCTAATAGCTCTGGCCAGCTTATCGCTGCTCTAGAATGGTGAATTTCTCTCTCAATCGTCCCGCTACAAAAAGTTGGCAAGAAGGTGGGGAGAAGCTGGCGATGAGCGGCAAGAAGGCACTTAGAAAATAAAATGCATGTTTCCTGCATCGGATTGATGCCGGGGTCTCTGGAGCTGATATCCATTAATATCACCCCCGGAGACCCCGGGCATGAATCTGATGCATGAAAAATGCATTTACAGACGAGCCAACGAGTATTCTAAAACTTGCCTTAAACTAGCTGGGTACATTTCAGTGACATTTCTGCAGAAGCTAATGGCCCATCGGATTAACACAGCAGAGGTTCCTGGCAGTCCCATTCAGTTTGAATGGGACTGCCAGGGACCCCCGCTGTTAATCTGATGGGCCATTAGTCTATCTGCAGAAATATGTGAAATGTTGCAGCATGTACCCAGCATATACCCAGCATGTACCCAGCATGTACCTGGGTCTTTTTGGAGATTGCCCCTGGTTTGTTTTAGAATAATCGTCGGCACAACAGTACAGCCCACTTCATTACCTTAGCAGCTAACCGCTAAGGCAATGAAGGGGTTAACCACCAGTGCCAAGCTTATTGTGGGTAGCGGGGGTGGGTGAAGGTGGTATTTGGCCCTTTGTGGGTGTTTAGGCCTTGCGGGGGGCTTGCTGGTGGGCTTAACCCTTTCATTACCTTAGCATTTAATACCGCTATGGTAATGAAGGGCTTAACCCCTCCCTCTACCGCCCGGTAGGCCTAAACACCCATCCTTGGGGCTACTACCCCCTTCACTGTTATGGATTACAGGTACCATAGGTACATATATAGCATAATATATGTCTTAGTACAGCTTGGAGCATACTGTCGCATATTAACTATTTTTTGCTTTTGTAATGGTACACAAATTATCAGAATTTTGCAAATAGGAAATTTCTCTGATGTGCCAGTAAATGTTAGCAGGGCATTTATTATAATACATTTCACCAAAAGCTCGAGCTTACAGTAAAGAAAGGGTAAGTTAGACCGCAAACAACCTATGACTAATTTGCTATGAAGTTTTGCTAAAACGTTTTTTCAAGATAAGTAGGGTTATTTCTTTGTTTCATTACAAATGATAATGACGTATGACAAGGGAATATCAGGTTAGTGATATGGCAGGTTAGACAGAGCCGAGGGGAGACCCGCAAGAGACGAGAGCTGTTCGAGACTGACCTGGAAATAATTACATAAGTGGTCGTGAGTATGACAGCATACTAATGTAACTAATCTCTGCATAAAAAGATATATACAAATATTGGATTCTTATCACTTGCATATTTTTTCCTTATGTTATTTCTAATAAACATGAGTCTTATCCTATACAAACTCTGAGTAACCTCTCTTTATAATATTCTTACAATACACTAATATAAGGGTGTGAGACCATTTTCTACAGAGTATGAAATTGCGATAGGTGCTTCTGCTTAGGGTAGAACATAACTTATTGCAAGACGTTACCCGGGAGAAGAGGGTGTGGTCCCACAATACAAAAAAATACACACAACAGCCCCACTACCCACCTCCTAAGCCCCCAATAAACCATTACAATATTTCATAAATAACCATACACAATCCACCTCCTTTGCCCCCAACATAAAACAATTTTTTTTACACACAGGATTAATACCCCAGTCCAACAGAGGTCCCCAGAGGTCCTGATGGGTGTCCGCAGGCCCCACAGTGCACCCTGGGGGGTGCCCACAGGTGTCTGGGGGCCTTCAGGTGATCCCTCCTAGGCTCCGTGGGCCTCCAGGTGGTACCCATGGGTGTCCGTGGGGCCCAATGGGGTCCACGGGTGGTCCCCGCGGGTGTCTGGCGTCCCTGGGTCATCCCCACGAGTGTCTGAGGGCCCTTGGTTGGTTCCCACAGGTGTCTGGAGGCCCTCAGCTGGTTCCCATGGGTGTCTGGGGCCCTCGGGTGGTCCCTGCGGTTCCACAGGGCCCTCACAGCTGTGGGTCCCCTGGTTCTTCCCCGCAGGTGCCCCCCGTGGGTCCTCAGGCTGTACCCATGGGTGTCCTGGGGTCATTGGGTGTACCCCGTGGGCGTCCGGGGGTCCTCGGGTGGTCCCCGTTGGTCCCCACAGGCCTGAGGTACCAATCCTGTATGTCAAAAAATAAAACATGGCCTACATTTAAATCAATACCCCTCCCCCCATCAAACACATACAATACAGTAATGAAAAATTAACTATTATCCAGATATGGATAATAGATTTTTACCCATTTTTAAACACAACATTAGCCAGCATAAATAAAGTAAATAAAACAGTTCTACTTACCCCTGGCATTAGGAAGGGCGTCCACGTCAGCTTACTGCAGGTCCCTGTCATCCGATGCTAGCAACAATACATAATAAATACATTCTAGTGGCCCCTAGCCCCTTAATCACCTTAGTGGTTAATAACCGCTATAGTAATTAAAGGGTTAACCCACCCTGCCTCACTACCCACCTAGGAGTCCTAAACACCCACCCCAGACCCACTATATCCACCCTTTACCCATTCATTGGTACATCATGCCCATATAATATGTGCATGATTGACCAATATACAGCCGCGGCCCCTTTTATTCTCCAACATCACCGTATTTTTCCGGGATTTTTTTCCGAATGCCACGCACTTCACCGCGTTCATGCCGCATTCTGACCACATTCATACCGCATTCATGTTGCATTCACAGCCGCGGTTGATGCGCGGTTCATGTGTTTATTGATAATGGTTCGGATTTAATTGGTTGCAATTCTTTGCGTGTCCGCCAGATGGCAGATATTCATGAATTGTAATGCGCATGCGCTTCAGTAATGTGTCGACTTGCAGGTGTTTTGTTTAATACCACAGTGGTCTATTGTAAATTGGCCTTGGGACTGAAGGAAGAAGTTACAATAATGTATCAATTTAGGCTTCTCATATTAAAAAAAAGACAAGCACGGTTTCCGGTCTGGTTATTGTCCTGAGCTGAGCGTCCCGCCATGAGTGTACAAGTGCAGCCCGTTTTCCAAAAACCCGACAGAACGTACCCTTATTTAATATGGGCCACGATTAATGCAACAGATGATAAGATTGCAACAGTGGTTCAAATTTATCAGTATTTTATCGAAAACTATGACTTTTACAAATTTTCGCCAGATACTCATGTGTGGAAGTGTGCAAAAAGGAAAAAGTTATGTAGCGATCCATGTTGTTTTCGTATTAATCCCAAATTTATTGAAGGGTATTGGTGTGTATCACCGGGTTTTTCCTGTATCTATGATCATGCAGACGGACATCTCCTCTGTTTCTTCCTCCCATCCTACACCTCTTCCTAACTCTCCTCCTGCCTTCCTTGACTCTTTTTACACTGTCTCAGAGGAGGATGTGTCGCTGTTGATCGGCTCTTCTTCCTCTACCACTTGCCCTCTTGACCCCATTCCCTCCCATCTCCTAAAACCTCTTGCTCCTACTATAATCCCTATGCTCACACACATTTTTAACTCCTCCCTCTGCTCTGGAACCTTTCCATCCTCCTTCACACATGCAACAGTCATACCATTACTCAAAAAAAGCAAGCTTGACCCTACCTGTCCTTCTAACTATCGACCTGTCGCCCTCCTGCCTTTTGCCTCTAAACTCCTTGAACATCTTGTATTCTCTCGCTTGCTCCATTTTCTCAACACCTTTTCTCTCCTAGACCCTCTACAATCTGGCTTCCGCACTGCTCACTCCACAGAAACAACCCTCACTAAAATAACTGACAACCTCCCTGCTGCCAAAGACAGAGGTAATTACACTCTGCTCATATTACTCGACCTTTCCGCTGCATTTGACACCATGGACCACCCTCTTCTCCTTCACATTCTCCATACTCTTGGTATTCGGAACAAAGCTCTATCCTGGATCTCATCCTACCTCTCCCATCGTACTTTCAGTGTCTCTTATGCTAACACCTCCTCCTCCTCTATTGATCTCTCTGTGGGGGTACCCCAGGGCTCTGTCCTGGGACCTCTACTCTTTTCTCTATATACACTCTCTCTAGGTGACATTGGCAGGACGGCCTGTAGCCAAGGTCAGGGAACAGCCCACATGTGTAGTTTCAGGATAATGAAAACGTTCAGTGGCTGTATTTCTCCACAGCATAACATAACATGTGGGTACACTGTCCCTTTAAACACCAAAACAAATCCTGCTCCACATTTGGGAGAACTGACTAACACTCCAGGCCTATCTAGCAGGCTGGCTGGCTAAACCATTCACCAAACCATAAGTGTATATTAAGCAGTCAGGAAAACAAATTAACAATTCTTACTTTGGTTGAAAGAGTTAGTTTGGTGAATCCGTCTGGCTAGCAGCTCACATAGCAGAGTTGTCTGGTCTAAGGCAGCCAGCTACTGCCAGTAACAACATCCTTTTATACCTTGCTGGCTATCAGGTGTTAGCTTACATCCTGATTACCTAGCTTCCTCCAGAGTTAACCTTCTGAGTGCTGGATGAAGCACTCAGACATATGTTTCCCAGGCATAACTGATAGGGGTTGACTTCACCCTGTCACATACCTCCCCTGTTTGTGTGTGGCTAGGGTCCCACACGACTGAAGCCCGACCCTCCACTCCTTCTCTTGACAAAAAATTGGCATTTCCATGGTCCTTTCCAGGTCTATGCTGTATATCAAAAGAGAAGGGTTGGAGGGCCATATACCACCTGGTCAACCTTCAGTTTGTGTCCTTCATGGTGTTTAACCATTTCAAGGGTGCATGGTCCGTGACCAGGGTGAAGTGTACTACGGCAACATAATGTCTCAAGGCCTCAATTGCCCATTTTACAGCGAGGCACTCCTCAATGATGGAATACCTCACTTCCCTTGGGAACAGCTTCTGGCTGATGAACAGTATGGGGTGTTCAACACCATCAAATTGCTGGGACAGCACTGCTCCCAGTCCCACCTCTGAGGCATCCGTCTGGATGATGAAGGGCTCTTTAAAATCTGGGCTCCGAAGAGCGGGGCCCTCTGACAGGCACTTTTTTAGCATGTCAAAGGCGTCTTGGCACTCCCAAGACCATTTAACTTTGGTCGGGGCACTCTTTTTTGTCAGATCTGTTAGGGGTGCAGATATTTCTGAAAAATTGGGATAAACCGCCGGTAATACCCTGCTAACCCCAAAAGGGAGCGGACCTGTGTCTTGGTTTGTGGGGTGGGGACTTCCTTTATGGCGGCCACCTTGCTAGCTAGTGGCCTTACTATCCCTCCCCCAACGGCATAGCCCAAGTATTTTGTAGTGGATTTACCCAGGGCACATTTTTTTGGATTTGCAGTGAGCCCTGCTTCTTTTAAGGACGTTTGGACTGCCCTTAACCTTTTTATATGAGACTGCCAATAAAAGTTCCACACAGTGTTGTAGATAATAAAATCAATACTCTAAAACACATAGATCATGGATAAGGTTCCTTATCCTTATCCATGATCTATGTGTTTTAGAGTATTGATTTTATTATCTACAACACTGTGTGGAACTTTTATCCTGTGAAAGACTGTTTACATTCTTGCCGACGGATCGAAGGGTCGCGGACACAGTGACGTCATCACGTGGCGTCCCGGAACGAAGCAGCACTGTGTCGAGCCGCGGTGAAGCCTGCAACAAACAGACTTTCCTATTTGTGTGGCGGTTTCGAACAGGGAGCCCTAACAGCCACTTGTGGACACTACCAAACCCCTTGGAGTACCTCCGGAGGCTACCATCAGGAACGGAGCCTAGCTGTCTTGAAGGGCGAATCCCTACGGAGATGACGTCAGCATGAGAGGGATATCCTAGCCAGAGTCCTGGTATACAGCTGCTGCTGAGAGTGCCCGCTGAGACTACACCAATTCCACACCAACAACATCGAGTGGTAACCAGTGTGAATACACACTCAATGCTTACATAAATCATACTTGATGTACGCAGTTTATATATAGTTTTATTCAATACACACTTGTATTACCTACTTCACTATTTGCGTTGTGCGCTGTTTTTTGTTTCCATTTCTGTAGTGTGTTAGGGGGTGCTGAGCCACCCCCTATTATTATAGCAGCAGACGCCATCTTCACTGAACACACGGTTGTGTAATTTAATTTATTTTGAATTTCACTGTGGTTTGTTGTGACCCTGATTTTGGGCTTCACACATAAAAAGGGTATAGGTATTGCACTTTATTGACATTTCTAGAGGTTAAGTAGTTGCGCACGGTTTATTTCTATTTATCATTGTACGTACTACCCTTTGGAAGCTGTGGACCCAAATCCGTCTCTCCTTCCCGAGGGTGGATGAACAGTGATCTCATCGTTTTCAAGGGTTTCAGGAGGTTTATGTGGTAGATTTGTTTACCCTTCCTGGACCCTGGTTGAGAGATCTCATAGTTCACCTCCCCGGTGCGGCAGAGGACTTGGAAAGGACGCTGCCACTTCGCAAGGAGTTTACTCTCTGATGTCGGTAGTAGTAGCATCACTTGGTCCCCAGGTTGGAAGACCCTCAAGCGGGCATTTTGGTTGTACTGCCTCTCTTGACGTTCTTGAGCAGATTTGAGATTTTCCTTAGCAAACCGACCTATCATGTCTAGGCGGTTTCTAAGGTCTATGACATACTGAAGGGTATTCTTGGAGGGGGAGTGCTCCGTCTCCCAGGATTCCTTCAGTAGGTCGAGAATACCCAGAGGTTGGCGTCCATATAGGAGCTCAAACGGGGAGAAGCCTGTGGATGATTGGGGAACTTCTCGTACCGCAAACAACAGGAAAGGGAGAAGTTCATCCCAAGCTCGCTTTTCAGTGTCCACAAACTTCCTATGCATGGTTTTTAAAGTACGGTTAAACCTCTCTACCAATCCATCAGTCTGAGGATAGTAGACTGAGGTCTGGACGGATTTTACCTCCAATAACTTCAGGACATCCTGCATTGACTTTGCCATGAAATTTGTTCCCTGGTCAGTTAACATTACTTGGGGAAGTCCTACCCTAGAGAACAGTTCTAACAGCCTGTGAGCAACCTGTTTAGCAGTGGCTGATTTCAGCGGGAAGGCCTCAGGATATCTGGTGGCATAATCTACAACAATGAGTGTAAATTTATGTCCCTTCGCAGAGGGTTCTAAAGGTCCGACCAGATCTACCCCAATTCTCTCGAATGGGACGGCTACCAAGGGCAGAGGGACCAAGGGAGCCGGCTTCTGTCCTTTTTGGCTAGTTAACTGGCATTCAGGACATGTCTCACATAGTTTCATGATGTCACCATGTATGCCTGGCCAGTAAAACCGGGACGAGATGCGGTCCGTGGTCTTATCTCTGCCCAAATGACCACCCCATGGGAGAGAATGGGCTAGGGTGAACACTGTTTTAATCAACCCTTTAGGGACTAGGATCTGTCGAATGACCTCCCCTGTTTGTGTAACCTTATTCACACGATATAGGATGTCATTCAATAGTTCAAAATGTGGAAACACTCTTACACCTTGTTCATCCATTATCTTGTTGTTGACCTGTACCACCTTCTCATATTGTCTAGCCAGAGCTGGGTCTTCCCTCTGCCTCTGACGGAAGTCAGGAAGATCCAGGTCTGGCAAAATTCCTGTATCTATCTGTTCCCCACCCTGGTCATCTCCGGCCATGACCTGCAGTCCTTTGGGCTGACTAATGTTACCAAGAGTCCCAGCCTTTCTTAATCAGTCCTCTTTATCCGCACGTCTCTATTTACGTGTCTTTGGGACGTGGTGTCTACGGGGAAAAATCTCTGGGGAAAAAAGAAACAAGTCTCCGGGCTTCTCCGGTACCAGAGAAGTAGGCTTCGTAGGAGTAGGGGCCAACAATGTTTCGAAGTAGGGCCAGTCTCGGCCAAGTAGAACAGGAGCAGGTAGCCAGGGAGCAACTCCCACTAGTAGGCTAGCCTCTTGATCCTTGATACGCAGTAAAATGTTCGCCGTCGGGTATCTCTTTGTATCCCCATGGATACACTCGATATTCCAAGGAGAGTCATAGGATAGTCTGTTGCTTGGAATTAGGCCTTCTAGGATCAGGGTTTTTCCAGATCCCGAATCCAGCATGGCTTTTACTATTTTCCCCTCCAGAGATGCTGGGACTAACCACGGATTGTGGTCCCCTCGGAGAGAAGCTCTGGCAGTGGTTCTGCCATATGAACAGTCCATCTCATCATCTCCTGAGTCCGCAAACTCGGTCGTCAGCGGAAGCTCTCGACTGGATTCAGTGTTTGGACCTCTCCGCTGTTGGATGGGATCCTCCCTTCTGGTTGGTGGTGGTATCCTCTCCACTGGATGGGTGACGGGAGTCCAGGTTCTCGGGGAATACTGTGGGTGGCGGCCTCCCTTGAGTGATCCAATGGCCTCGGACCCGGGACGGGCGTCTCTGCGGGAGTTTGTACCAGGAACCCTCCGAGATGGGAAAGGGTCTTCCGATCGGGTTGACTGGATCTCCCGAGCTGGCGGGCTGTAGACCCCTCGATTGTCTGCTCTTCTGCCTCTGGCATCACCGGAAGCAACTGGTGTTTACACGGACCGTTCCCAGCTATCCTGTTGGGTGTCGTCGCCAAGGAAGTTTTCCACCAAGTGGACTGCTGAATCCAGGGAAAATGCAGCGTGTGTTTTTTCCCAAGGAGCGGGAGGAGGGGGGCAGTATCTGCATGAACTGCTCAAGCACAAACTGTTCAAGGATCTCTGCCTTGGTATGCTTTTCTGGTTGTATCCACCTGGTACATAAGTCTACTAAGTGGTGGGCTACGACCCGGGGTCTGTCTCTTTGTATATTTGACTGTCCGGAACTGCTGTCGGTAGGTCTCTGGAGTGAGGCGATCCAGAATTGCAGCCTTTAATTGCTGATAGTCCATGGCCTCGTCTACTGGAAGAGCCTGGTAGGCTGCCTGAGCTTCTCCTATGAGGAGTGGAGCCAGAGTCGTTACCCAGCAATAACCTGTCCAGCCATGGGCCGTGGCTACCCTTTCAAAAGTGAGGAGAAATGCCCCTGGGTCTTCTGTTGGTTTCATTTTAGGCAGCATCACCAGTGGATTATTTGAAATCTCTGGTCTGACTGGGGCTGGGCCTTCGGCTAGCAGTTGGAGTAGCTTTTCCTCTCACCGGGCCTGTTGCTCATCTTACTGAGCTTGATGTTCTGCTTGCTTGGCCTGCCATTCTATTTGCTGGGCCTGTTGCTCAGCTTGTTTCTCTGCTAGCTGGAGCTGTTGCTCAAGGAACTGAGAAAACATTTTCTCCATTTTTTTTTGTGTTTGGTCCTTCAGATACAGGGGCCGTCCTTGATCCCACTTCTGACACTACCTGTGGCAGGACGGCCTGTAGCCGAGGTCAGGGAATAGCCCACACGTGTAGTTTCAGGATAATGAAAACGTTCAGTGGCTTTATTTCTCCACAGCATAACATAACATGTGGGTACACTGTCCCTTTAAACACCAAAACAAATCCTGCTCCACATTTGGGAGAACTGACTAACACTCCAGGCCTATCTAGCAGGCTGGCTGGCTAAACCATTTACCAAACCATAAATGTATATTAAGCAGTCAGGAAAACAAATGAACAATTCTTACTTTGGTTGAAAGAGTTAGTTTGGTGAATCCGTCTGGCTAGCAGCTCACATAGCAGAGTTGTCTGGGCTAAGGCAGCCAGCTACTGCCAGTAACAACATCGTTTTCATTATACCTTGCTGGCTATCAGTTGTCGGCTTACATCCTGATTACCTAGCTTCCTCCTGAGTTAACCTTCTGAGTGCTGGATGAAGCACTCAGACATATGTTTCCCATGCATAACTGATAGGGGTTGACTTCACCCTGTCACAGTGACCTAATAACATCTTTTGGGTTTAATTATCACCTCTATGCTGATGACACACAAATGTACTTTTCAACACCCGACTTTACACCTGCTGTACAAACCAAAGTTTCTGAATGTCTCTCTGCTATATCATCCTGGATGGCCCTCCGCCGCCTTAAACTCAACATGGCTAAAACAGAGCTACTCATACTTCCTCCCAAACCTGGCCCTACTACCTCCTTCCACATTACTGTTGGAACTACCATCATTCACCCAGTAGCCCAAGCACGCTGCCTAGGGGTCACACTCGACTCCTCTCTCACATTCGCCCCTCACATTCAAAACATTTCTAAAACCTGTCGCGTTTTCCTACACAATATAACTAAGATACGCCCTTTCCTGTGTTGCTCGACTGCTAAAACGCTGACTCAGGCCCTCATTCTCTCCCGTCTTGATTACTGTAACATCCTGCTGTCCGGCCTTCCTGTCTCTCACCTGTCTCCCCTACAATCTATCCTAAACGCTGCTGCCAGAATCCCTCTTCTCTTTCTTAGATCTGTCTCCGCATCTCCCCTCATGAAATCTCTCTCCTGGCTTCCGATCAAATCCCACATCTCACACTCCATTCTTCTCCTCACTTTTAAAGCTCTACACTCTTCTGCCCCTCCTTCCATCTCAGCCCTAATTTCTCGTTATGCACCATCCCGACTCTTGCGTTCTTCTCAAGGATGTCTTCTTTCTACCCCCTTTGTATCTAAAACCCTCTCCCGCCTTAAACCTTTTTCACTGACTGCCCCACACCTCTGGAATGCCCTTCCCCTCAGTACCCGACTAGCACCCTCTCTATCCACCTTTAAGACCCACCTTAAGACAAACTTTCTTAAAGAAGCATATGAATAGCACTGTGGATATTCTGAACACATGATACATAAAGCTTGGCCCCCTGCACACGCACTTACCAGAACTCCCTCCTACTGTCTCTGTATGTTCTCCCTACCTACCAATTAGACTGTAAGCTCCTCGGAGCAGGGACTCCTCTTCCTTAATTTCTAAAGCACTTATTCCCATGATCTGTTATTTATATTATCTGTTATTTATTTGATTACCACGTGTTTTACTACTGTGAAGCGCTATGTACATTAATGGCGCAATATAAATAAAGACATACAATACAATACGGCAAAAGGTGAAAGGTCGTGTTAAAACCAACTAAGAAACGTCAGTCGCTGGCAAGTAATGTGCCAGCACCAGCACCAGCACCGGCTTCCAATAATGGTCCGACCATCAGTGACAACCCTTGCTGTCTGTCCACGCACGGATACCTTCAGCCTAAGCCGGATTTCGCGTACAGATTTGAGGAAGCTTGCATGTACCTAAGCGATTTCCAGCCTCATCAGCTGACTACAGGTGTAGTAGTCCCGCTGTCACCTGTCAACGACGTGTATGATCAAGAATACTAGACTGGCAGTAGCCCGGCGCCAGCTGATTGGAAAATTCTATGGTGAGTAATGTTGCCGTATTTTATTCTTTTTTTTTTTTATTTTGAAAATATCAATATCAGTGTGATTCAAAAGTCAAGCAATTCTACTGTAAGCAATATCATTGGCTGAGCGGCTTCTACAGTAGATACTGCACAATTGATGAAAAGCTAGGCGCATGCGCATTGGAACCTTCTTGAAACGCATATGCGTGTCATTACATCGGCGGTAGGCGCATGCGCATGTGAACAGGAAACGCCCCCGGAGAAAATTATTTGTGGGACTGACTGTGGGAACTTCTTTAGGGGACTGACCATTACAGTAAAACTTTTACTTTTGTTTTTCCTCAGAAATGAAAACTTTGTCATCTCATGCGGAAAATGGCAAATGGTGGGATTCCGATGGATAATATCGCTTTGTGTAACAATGCCTGCACATTGCTGAATCGGTAGGTTGTCAAGTTTTCCTCCTGTCTTGGTCGCCGTGTTGTCTCCTGGCATGGTCTTGATGGGGTTGTCATGTTATCCTCGGCATCGATGCATCTTCATCATTGAATGTACAGTAAAATGTATGTCACACGCTTTTGTCTTACGCACTGTACTGTACTAGTGTGCAGTTTTTTGAGCACTTTTCTTTTCTTGTTATAGGAATCATGAATAAAGCTTTCTTCCAAGACAAATTTGTGCCTGAGATTGTGGATTACATCACACGTGAGTTCCCGGATGGTCACCGTTTCTACCAGGACAACGATCTGAAGCACACCGCGTCAACAGCACATATCCTTGAGCGCGGTATCAACTGGGTGAAGACGCCAGTGGAGTAAGTGTGGTAACCGTGTCTCATTTTTCCCCATTGCTTTTACTGTGTACTGTATCTCTTCAACTAATTGTCCTTTTTTCCCCCCTCCAATGACAGATCGCCAGACTTCAATCCTAACAAAATGGTCTGGCATCAGCTGAAGGACCATATCCGAAAAGTCGTGAAACCCTCCAAAAAGGATGAGTTGGCGCAACGCATACTGAGTTTTTGGAATGATGTACTCACCGTGGAACGACGCAATAAATATATTGACCATAATGCGACTGTGCTGCCCATTATGATCGTTCGTAAGGGCAATTATCAGGAGGGTAGAATGGAATAGTACTGTACTGTAGTATTTTTTCTTTCCTAGTAGTCAGAATATACAGTAGTTCCAGTATAGACTAGTTTTACAGTACTCACTGCATACTGTAGTCCAATATGGAGAAGCTATACAGTACACAATGCCATAATACAGTATGCACCTAACTGCTCAATTTTTTTTCTGTCCAGAGAGAGCAGCACCAGCCATCTGGTTACAAAGTATTTAACAGTAGTCACAGTATACAGTAGTTCCAGTATAGACTTGTTTGACAGTACTACACAGCACACAATGCCATAATACATTATGCACATAACTGCACTGATTTTTTGTTTTCTTGTCTTTTCAGAAAAAAAGGATGGACTGGGGAGAGGGGTGGTATCGTGTACAGCCTGTGAACTGTTTGTACAGTTAAGTGTACAGTATCTAAACTGCAGTCATGATGTACACAAAACCTCTCCTCTCTCAATGAACTAAAGGCCGGGCATGAGTCGCAAGGTCGATTTTCAACGTATCTGAGAGTCCGTGCCAGTACGTGGCGGTGAGGGCCTCATCATTCCATTGTACTTCGGCGGCCAGCGTACGGAACTCAATGGCGTATTTGGCAGCTGATCTTTGGCCCTGAGAAATATGAAAAAGGGAGAAGGCGGCTGTCTCATGCCATGTGGGAGTATGAAACACAAGTTGAAATTCACGTCTGAACAAAGGATAATCTTGCGTTACTTCGCATTTGCGCTCCCATAGGGGGGAGGCCCAAGCGAGAGCATCTCCAGTGAGCAAAGCGTATATATATGCAATTTTAGCAGAACCAGTTGGAAACAGGGAGGGGGACATCTCAAACTGCACCTCACATTGGTTCAAGAAACTGTGGCAGGCGAGGGGGTCCCCATCATAGCGATTTGGAGAGGAATCCATGGGCCGGGACTGGCGTAGGTGGTAGCCATTGGTGGCGAAGAAGCCATGGAACCCTCCTGAAGGGAAAAGGTAGCCAATTGCTGGGAGACAGTGGACAGCTGATTGCTAACAAATTGTAAGGCCTCTATGGAAATACTTGTACCCACCTCAGGGGGGTCTGCGTGTGTTGGGATCTGCATAATGTCACGCCTGTATGCCTGCAGACCTGGCAGGACCCCAGTACTGAGGTTGGAACGGTATGACACCACACACCCACAGCAGTGGGAGCAAGCCCGAAGTGTGGTATAGCTTTGCTGGGACTGTTGGAAGAGAGTTAGTATGATACTTGCAATGCTTGGGGATGTCCGTAAGAATAGTCGTGTCCGTGTGCCAATGTCCAGGAGTCCAGAGGGTAGAATCGTCTGAGTACAAGCCAGGTCCTAGGAAGCCAGAGATAAGCAAAGTGGTATATGTAGCAAGGTTCACAGGGGTACCAGATAGCAGAGTAGTCCAGGACAAGCAGGGGTAAGCCAGGGAAATCCAAGAAACACAGGAGCAGGAAACAGCAGAGACACAGAGGGAGCACAGCATAGGTCAGGAACACACAGGGAAACAGGAACTATGCAGAGCGAGGAAGAAGTGGACAGACAAGGGTAATAAAGGAGGGAACACCAATAAGAAAGAGGGGAGGAGTAGAGAGCGAAGTGGGAGACAATAGGGATAGGTCAGGGAGAGAAGAGGAGGAGACAGAAGGGGCAGTCAGGGGAATGGCCTGCAGGGTTTGGGAGGCGGAGACATGACAGCCAGGATAAGAGGAGCGTGTGCGCGCGCCCTCCGTAAGGTGGGGGTGCGCGCGCACAGGCTGCAGCACAGAGACAGCCCGCAAAGAGTGAGGGGAAGAAGCAGCAGGGGAACATAGCTCAGAGGAGAGGCGTGCGTGTGCACCCTCCGTGGGCAGAGGAGACGCACGCACCGGCTGACCCAAGGAGACGGCCCGCAGGGACCGAGAGGAGGGGACAGAATGTTCACGGCGCCCAGAGGAGGAGCGTGTGCGCGCGCCCTCCGTGAGTTGCGAGGGCGCACGCACCGGCCGTGTCACCAGGCGTGTGGAGTGCCATGCCACGTGTAGCACGCTGGAAGAAGGAAACAGCTGGGGAAGGTAACACGGGAGAGAGGGAGCGGGGAGCATCATAGCAGGGACTCAGGGACCGCGTGGGTATGCGAGACCTGCGGGGGATGCGCTGCGGCAATGGGAGAGAGGTAGAAGGCAAAGGAGAGGAGTGGGAAGGAGCAGATTGAGTGACAGGAGATGGGAGAGAGGGACAAGGAGGGGAAGGAAGCTCCTGAGTCGTCACACTGAGGAGGTGTCGACCATCTGCTGAGGGGACTCACACTTTAAAACTGGAGCACTGTTCCTCACCAACAATTCAAGCAGCTCCACCACCCTCTGTGATGGCTACACCTGGCTTTCCCATTTTCTGAATGGGAACTCCATCTTATATAACAGACCTGATGGAGTAGAGAGAGCTGGTGGAGGAATTTGTGAGAGCTTTGTGGAGACTGGAGAGCAATTCTGGGAGAATCTCTGGGGTGCGTCTCGGCATAGATAGACCCCTGTTGGAGTATTGTGATATGGACGAAATTTGGGGAGAATTTCTGAGAGGGTTGGGTGTGAGTTTCATCAGAGAGAGACCCCCATGGACTATACCAGCATATCTGACGACACCATCGGGTTCTCTAAGGAGGAGATCTACCTGGAATGCTAAGCCTAAGTGCCTCCAGGAAGGATCAATGGAGTTTGGGGCACCCAGCTACGGCGGTTGGCGTTACAGACCACACAAAAATGAGTGGCGAGTAGACCACTAGCCACTGTCCAGCTAGAAATCTGGGGAAGTGGCCAGAGAATTACCTGTGATTTAAAACTGGAATTCTGGCTCACTGGAGTCACTTACTGTACATGGACTGAAGTGCCCAGGATTGCTAAATTTTGGGGGAATTCTGGAAGGAAGTGATAAGCCCCTTTTCTGAATATTTGTCTGTTCATGTTTTATTTGTACTGGGAAGTTGGGTAGCTTGTTGCTGTATCCTGCAAATAATACATCTCACAATTTATTAGCTCCCTGTTTCTGACTAGTGAAACCCTGTTTCCCCGGGCAGCCTCCCCTAGGGGAAAGGCAGCCGATAGTTAAGGGGTTAAGCCTACCCTACTGTACAAGTTCTAGTGACAGTGGATAGTTACCTGTCTGGGTACAGGTTGAGGATCTCTGGCAGTGAGATACTGTATCCTGTGACGTGATACTGACGATGACTGAAATTGCTGAATATTACACGCAAGTACACACAGATTAAAAACATTATCCAAAACAGAAACATTGCTTTAGAGTTACCTGCATACATAGTTTCTGCTTGACCAGCTGCTCTAGTACTACTTTTTGCGCCTGAATGTGTAAGGTGACTGTCCCCTAACAGATTGTTGCCATAAAAATTAGGGAGAAGAAGAATGTAGACATAAGAGCAATACACTCGAGAACCCAATACTTTAAATTCTAACTTAAAGAGGTTTAGCTTCTACCAGCTATTTACTTTTGAATACTTTCTTAATTTTGACAAAAAAAGTATACTCAAAAAAATACAAAATTATCCCATATAACCTAGAAATGGTCAAAAGAACAAATACACATAGGCTACCTGTAATTATTATTAGAATTTTAAAAAGCTGTCAATGATGGTTAGTAGTAGGGGCTCAGGAAGTACAGTAGCACCCTCAGGAATTTAACATGTTCTTGGCTTTTCCAAATGGCAACTGGACTTTCTATGTAATGGATTTAGATGGCTGCTATTTTTCAGGAAAGATCAATGTTGTTAGCAAGAAGGATTAAAAATAATTGGTTTCCTGGATATGCCTTGCGTGAGTCAGTCTTGAGACTGGCCCATTAAGTAGCCTCCCAAGAAATCCTTTACTTTCCATGACAGTCATAATACTGAATGCGGCCCCACAATGCATACGATGTAGTACCAGAAGCCCTGTAGCTGTCAGTTCACCTGATCATGAAAAAAAATGTCAGCTGATCCCATCGTAAAAACAAAGTCTTCCTATCACCCCTTTTATTGAGACATATGATGGCATACAGCAGCTCCCTCAAAGAGATGCACACATTTCACGCTACAAAAATACTCCACTAGAATTCGGAATTATATTAGACTGTACTCATGTACAATATTTACTGGACATATTGGGCTCTTTATACTAAACAGGACTACTCCATAAGGTTACTCTACCTTCCAGAATAGCTACATAAATATCACACAGAGTTGTGATAACAAAGTATTCTAAAACACGATGCAGCCAGTTAGCAATTTGCAAAACCAATCAAATATTTTATTAATTATACAAAAAAATAGAAACAAATCCCTAACAAAAATTACACTTTAGCAATATAATTATATACTACCTGTGGTAAGCATTTCGTTAGCCACAGAACGGTATCATCTATTTATTTTTTGATTATTGAAGCTCGGCTAACACGGTACTGATACCTCTACATATATATATATATATATATATATATATATATATATATATATATATATATATAAACACACAAACCCAGCAAGCTCAAACGCCCACACCCTCCTAATATTGACTATATGTAATGCCACATAGAGTGCAACTGGGCTGTGGCTCATGTGCCACAGCCCAGTTGCACTCTATGTGACATTACATATAGTCAATATTAGGAGGGTGTGGGCGTTTGAGCTTGCTGGGTTTGTGTGTTTAATTAATTTCTGATTGGTATCAGTTGTATGGAGGTTGTGGCACCTCCCCCAGAGCTCACGTCAACTCCCCCTTTTTAATGGTGGATTGTCTCATCTTGCTGCAGGTAATGAATCTATTATGGTTCTTCCCCCTCATACAGAGGTATTGGGAACAAATGCAGTGTAGTGTAGGACTTGCACTTATTATGGTTTACCTTGACGTTTGGTGTGCAAGCTTATGATGTTTTGGCCATAATTTCTAACTAAAAAACCATATTTTATTATTAGCATTAGCATTGTTATTAGTATTGAAGCATCATTTCTTGTAATTATTACCATGTATGTTTTGTCATTTGGATGTAACACTGGGCACCCCCTGTGTTTTCATATATATATATATATATATATATATATATATATATATATATATATATATATATATATATATATGTGTGTGTGTGTGTGTGTGTGTGTGTGTGTGTGTAGCCCTGGTAAGAAATGGGGCTATAGTTCTATCCTCCTCCTGGTAAAATCCCTGGTAAGGGCAGGTTACCAGGAGTTATCATGGGTTTCCCCACTTCAAGCACTGCCCTGAGTGGTGGAGGTAGGTCACCTGACCCTGTGTCAAAGTAAGAGACACAGGGGTGGTGCCTGCTGAGATCATAAAAAAGCAGTGCATTTCCTATTTAGTGTGTGTGTTCTTTCAGTCTGACAGTAGTGATAGTGAGTTAGGAGGAGAGGAGTTTTCAGGTCATGAGTAGAGCTGATCTAGCTACAGTTAGTGAGGTGGAACCAAATACCTCTCACCCTGCTTAGGGGGTGAGGGAAGAGCTAGCCCCACTCTGGATGCCTTTGGTCCAGAGTGGCGGCAGAGACATCACAAGGGAGAACAGTTAGTGGACTGTGCATCAACTGTACCTGTCGGCTGCTGCTGCTGCCCAAAAGAATAAAGAGACTGCTGCTTTTAAAGATAATCCTTGTGTGATACTGGAATCTCTCATCCCTGTGGGGAATCTCTGTGGTAAGGATTCCACCCCGCATTCCTGGGGCTTACTATAGATGGAGGTGCTGCACCATTGAACCAGAACGAAGGCATCCAACCCAGTAACCTGTTCCTGTTATCCCCCATGTCATCGCGGGAGACTCAGGCCCTCCTGTTGCCAGCAGGTATGCACCACACAGAGACACCTAGCCAGAACCCAGAACAGCTTAGGGGATCCGATCTGCGATTAAGGAGCTACGGTGGTGGAGCAGTTCAGACGCCAGACACAAGACACCAGAGAGGACATTTCCTGAGTTACTCCCAGGACTATCCGTGCTGAATGGGAACTACAGGCTGAACATTCGGGTTGCCGGAGAGAGATTGAGACGGTGACACCAGCAGCAGTGAAGCACCATTGTGTATACACAGCGACATGGAACAAACTAGCTGCAGTCTGATATATGCTGGAGCATGGGCTTGCCCTATACAACGCTCTTAAATTATTGGCAAAGTGTGAGTGTGCATTTGTCTTTTTTTTCGTGTTATTAAACCTTAATCATTGGATTTTACACATGGATCGGGCGCTTTTCCTCTTTTTTCTTTTCTAATATATATATATATATATATATATATATATATATATATATATATATATATATATATATATATATATATACAGTGTTCGACAAACCTATACATTTGCTCGCCCCGGGCGAGTGGATTTAACCCCCGGGCGAGTAAATATTGGCCCAAGCAGCACACGTTTGGTACTAGGTGGCGAGTAGATTTTTTTGTGTGGCGAGTAGGTTTTTTGGTGATTTGTCAACCACTGTATATATATATATATATATATATATATATATATATATATATATATATATATATATATATATATATATATATATATATATATATATATATATTCTTAGTTAAGTTATGGTAGGTAAAAAAGTGACATAAACCCTCCACAGTAAAGCATATAGCAAATGGAAATATTACTGTATGCTCATTTGCTTGTCTTAGACAGGTCTGCAACCCTACCTTTCACCATTGTCACTCAGCACACAGTGCTTCCACTGCAGCAAGGGGTTCTGGGAAATGACATGCAAATGATACACGGTGACACCTTTTGCTTATTAGATAGATAGAGATATGTAAGAGAAAATAAATATAGTAGTGCCACTAATTAATTATATATCCAACTAATATAGAATAATCTTAATTGATCTGATTAAAAATATATAATGCTTCTAGTAACTCTTAGATCAAGTAATCAACATATAACAAAAAAAATACATACTGTATACACATCAACAAACAACAAATAACAGAGCTAACCAGTCCCTTGATCACCTAGCATACAGTACTTCCACTGCAGCAAGGGCTTCTGTGAAATGACATACAAATGTCCACACGTGTCACCTGTTGCTTGAAATCCATTTTTACATGAAACCTTATAAGCAAATGCTTTGCTGTTCACACAGCTTTTAAGCACAGCATAGGATTAGCTGCAAAGCCAATCAAACCACACAGACAGCTGTTTGGATATTGTATGTATCATCAGTGTGAGGTTGGCTGTTCTGGCGTTGCAATTTTCAAGGCTGGGTCAGCTTACCATACATTATTTAAGTTATGGTGCATCTAATCCCATGCTGTGCTTAAAAGCTGGGTGAACAGTGAATCCTTTGAAGCAAAGATTTTTTTTTATAAAATGGCTCTTTTTCCTTGAATGGTTGCAGGCCCCTGTATTGTATTGTATTGTATGTCTTTATTTATATAGCGCCATTAATGTAAATAGCGCTTCACAGTAGTAATACATACGGTAATCAAATAAATAACAGATAAGATAAATAACAAATCATGGGAATAAGTGCTTCAGACATAAAAGTAACATTTCGGAAGAGGAGTCCCTGCCCCGAGGAGCTTACAGTCTAATTGGTAGGTAGGTAGAACGTACAGAGACAGTAGGAGGGAGTTCTGGTAAGTGCGTCTGCAGGGGGCCAAGCTTTATGTATCGTGTGTTCAGAATGTTCACAGTGCTATTCGTATGCTTATTTAAGCAAGTGTGTCTTAAGGTGGGTGTTAAAGGTGGATAGTGAGGGTGCTAGTCGGGTACTGAGGGGAAGGGCATTCCAGAGGTGTGGGGCAGTCAGTGAAAAAGGTTTAAGGCGGGAGAGGACTTTAGATAAAAAGGGGGTAGAAAGAAGACATCCTTGAGCAGAACGCAAGAGTCAGGATGGTGCATAGCGAGAAATTAGGGCTGAGATGTAAGGAGGGGCAGAAGAATGTAAAGCTTTAAAAGTGAGGAGAAGAATGGAGTGTGAGATGCGGGATTTGATCGGAAGCCAGGAGAGGGATTTCAGGCGGGGAGATGCTGAGACAGATCTAAGAAAGAGTAGAGTGATTCTGGCAGCAGCATTTAGGATAGATTGTAGGGGAGACAGGTGAGAGGCAGTGTGTGTGTGTGTGTGTGTGTGTGTGTGTGTGTGTGTGTGTGTGTGTGTATATATTACATATATATATATATTTGGGGATTATTACTTAATTACCCATTTGTATAAATATGCTTCTTCAGTTTAGTTTGTTAACATGGGCCTGAAGAAGGGACCTTAGTTCTAGTGCTAAATGCTTGTACTTGTTGTAACTAGCAATTAAAGTTATCACTTCTACTTAAGGCTGAGTCCCCGCTGCGCTGAGCTCGCTATGCGCTTGGCGCGCTTACCTTCTTCAATGTGGATCAGCACATCCCCTCTCCCGCTGTGCTTGCGCGCTCATGCGCGTGCACAAACGTTCTCCCAAGCGTTGTGCTTGGGGAGACAGGGGAGAGATACTTTCGTGCTGAGAGCAGGTGCACATGACATGGGAAGTGAGAGGGCGTGTTTTACTGTCCAGCTGTCACACACACAAACACTGAATTCAGCAGAGAGAAGGGGAAAGGGGGGGGGGGCTGTTCAAACGAACTGAGTGGGGGGGACAAACGGACTGAGAGGGGGGGCAAACGGACTGAGGGGGGGGGGGGGGCAAACGGACTGAGGGGGGGGCAAACGGACTGAGAGGGGGGGCAAACTGAGTGCTGCTGTGTGGTGGGGGGGCAAACTGAGTGCTGCTGTGTGGTGGTGGGGGCAAACGGAGTGGTGTGGTGGGGGGAGAAGGGAGAAAGAGGGGGGAGAAGGGAGAGAGAGAGGGAGGTAGAAGGGAGAGAGAGAGAGGGGGAGAAGGGAGAGAGAGAGGGGAGAAGGGAGAGAGAGAGAGGGGGAGAAGGGAGAGAGAGAGGGGAGAAGGGAGAGAGAGAGAGGGGGTAGAAGGGAGAGAGAGAGGGGGGCAGAAGGGAGAGAGAGAGGGGGGGAAGAGAGGGAGAGAGAGGGGGGAAGAGAGAGAGAGAGGGGAAGAGAGAGAGAGAGAGAGGGGAAGGGAGAGAGAGAGAGAGGGGGAGAGAGAGGGGGAGAGAGAGAGAGGGGGAGAGAGGGGGAGGGAGAGGGGAGAGAGGGGAGAGAGAAAGATGGGAGAGAAGGGAGAGAGAAAGAGAGGGGGGGGAAGAAGGGAGAGAGAGAGAGAGAGAGGGGGAGGAGAGGGGGAGAGAGGGGGAGAGAGAGAGAGGTGGGGCGGGGGGGGGGGGGGGGCAGAAGGGAGAGAGAGGAGAAGGGTGAGAGAGAGGGGAGAGAAAGCAAGGGGGGAGAAAGGGGGGATGGCCGGGAGAGGGAGTGGGGCCAGGAGAGGGAGGGGGGGGCAGGGGAGAGAGCATGCAGGGGAGGCAGGGAAAGAGAGTGCAGGGGGGACAGGGGAGAGAGAGAGGGAGGTAGAAGGGAGAGAGAGAGAGGGGGGAGAAGGGAGAGAGAGAGGGGAGAAGGGAGAGAGAGAGAGGGGGTAGAAGGGAGAGAGAGAGGGGGGCAGAAGGGAGAGAGAGAGGGGGGAAGAGAGGGAGAGAGAGGGGGGAAGAGAGAGAGAGGGGAAGAGAGAGAGGGGAAGGGAGAGAGAGAGAGAGGGGGGAAGAGAGAGAGAGGGGAAGAGAGAGAGAGAGAGGGGGGGGAGAGAGGGAGAGAGAGAGAGGGGGAGAGAGGGGGAGAGAGAGGGAGAGGGGAGAGAGGGGAGAGAGAAAGATGGGGGAGAAGGGAGAGAAGGGAGAGAGAAAGAGAGGGAGAGAAGAAGGGAGAGAGAGAGAGAGAGAGGGGGAGGAGAGGGGGAGAGAGAGAGAGAGAGGTGGGGCAGGGGGGGGGCAGAAGGGAGAGAGAGGAGAAGGGTGAGAGAGAGGGGAGAGAAAGCAAGGGGGGAGAGAGGGGGGATGGCCGGGAGAGGGAGTGGGGCCAGGAGAGGGAGGGGGGGGGCAGGGGAGAGAGCATGCAGGGGAGGCAGGGAAAGAGAGTGCAGGGGGGACAGGGGAGAGAGAGAGTGCAGGGGGGACGGGGGAGAGAGAAAGCGCTGGGGGGGAGAGAGAGAAAGAGAGAGCAATGGGGGTGAGAGAGAGAGAGCAAAGAGGGGGAGAGAGAGAGCAATGGGGGGGAGACAGATATATATATAGAGAGAGATATAGAGAGAGACACACACAGAAACACAGACAGCCCCTATTCAGCCAATGACACACCCCCTCCCGTAATATCCATGCCCCCCGCTCCTGCTCTAAAAATGTTGCAGGACAGCGATCGCTCATGCTTGAAGAGCTGGTGACATCACCGCTCTCCAAGCATGAGCGAGCTTAGCAACAGCGGGGCCGCAGCCTTACTTTTGTTTGGTTCAGGTAACTCACCTAAAAGAGACACCCCTGGGAAATATGAAAATAAATAATTTTAATACATTTGACATATTTTATTTGCATATTTGCATATTTGCATATTTCCCGAGTGTGTTTCGTCCTGTGGTGAATTGTTTAAACTATAAGTAGGTATTTAAATACATTATATGTCCCCGGGTAAAGGTGAAATAATTAGCACAAGATGGGGTCAATATGTGAGTACTACTGCTTTCATTTTTCATAACTGTCAGCTGTGAGTCCAGGGACCTTCCCAATGTGGATCTGACTGTGGTGTTACCATTTGCCTTACCCTTCAGGGAATACTGGCCCAACTTGGGACTTTACGTCCGTTTATCTCACTAACCCCTGTGTCTTAGGCTAAGGCCCCGGTATCTCCGCTGCAACGCGCGCCCGCGAGATTGGCGTCGCGTACAGCCGATTACCTGGTCTGCAGCTCACTGCAGGAAGAGAGACCGGGGGGCGTGGCGGGGGAGTGACGGGGGCGCGGCCATGACGTCACCGGCAGGTTTGCCCTCATTGGCTGAACCGTCGGGGGGGCGTGCCGTATCGCTCGACGCGAGTCCTGCTCTCAATTCTATTGAGAGCAGGAGCAGCTCTCGCCCCAGCGCTGCGGCCCCCCCTCGCAGCGGGCCCGTCGCCATTGAGGGGAGGGCTCTCGTCCGTGCAGCTGTAGTAGGCAGCGGGGTCAAGGCCTTATCCTGCACCCCTGGAGTCATACTTTACACTTTATGTGGAACACGAGGATCCAGCTTAAGACTAAGGCCCCGCTCCCAGAGTCAGCGCGCCCGCACTGCAGACAGGCGGGGTCCTGACATACACAGACCGCGATATGCGGTCTGTAGGGAGCGGGAGCCGGAGCGGGAGGTGGGCGGGAGTGGGAGGCTTGAGCGGGAGGGGGGGCGTGGCTTGAGCGGAGGGACCCGCTACTCTCCCCCCCTCCCTCCACGGCTCGGGCTGCTGATTGAAGGTAAGCAACACACACACACACACAGACAGAGGCAGGCACTCACACACTCAGGCACACACATACACACACACAGACAGGCACTCACGCTGCTTTCACTCCACACTCCTCCCCACTCCCAGAAGCCTCTCCTCCTCCTGAAGCCTCCCCTCCCCATTGGCTCACAGCCACACCACGTGACGCGTCAACGCGTAACCTGCTGGTGGGGAACTCGCGTGTGGCCGCCCATGCCACCGAGCGCAGCGGGACCGAGGCCTTAGAGCGCTTTGTCAATGATTGTTGAAGAGGTAAAATAAACCTGACTGCCTAAGTGATCTGCATTAAATTAAGAAAAGTATATACTATTCAACAACTTGGATACTGTTATTGGTCAGACTCAGTGCTTATGCAATAATGCACAAAAAATCACAGCCAGTAATTGTTAGTCACTATTGGGATAAGGCATAGTGTTTCCTTAAAACTGGCCTTCATCCAAACTGACTTTTGCTAATAATCTAATTGTTTCATAGCTCTGGCTTAATGCATTGCATTTTATACTAATCTACAAAACAAGTGCAATATATTCCAGCTCGTTTGGCTAATGCTCTTGCTCAGTTTCATCACAAAGAATAATGTATATATGACTACAACTATTGTAGTATTCAGATGTAGATATTTGCTGTCCAAACTAATGAGAAGAAAATATAGTAGACCATTGGCCTAAAGGTTTAAGCTGTTCTTTCTTTGCAACACAGAGTGCATTAAAAAGGCTTCAGCCAGCAAGATAAGTTGATTTGATGTGACCTTTTTTGTACTGTCTCAGTCTGCAATGTCTCTTAAGATACATTTTTTAAATCCTTTTAACCAGCAATATCTAGGCATCCGTCGCTTCTGTATTTCAAGAGAAACATCCAGAAAAATCAATCACAAAATTCTGTTTGTGACAATTATTGTTCAAGTAATGATTAACTAACATGGCACTTTTAGTTTTAGTGGTCCTGTCTCTACAGTACTAATCGAATAAATACACATGTACTTTTTCCTTATGTATAAATTGTGTGCTGTGCTTATCATTACCAGTTGCTATTGCCCAAGTTTGCAAATTATTTCAGGAGAAAATTGAATTGTCACTGATGTCATCTTGAACACAGCAGTCATACTGTATGGTCTGCCAGATTGAAAGGAGAAAACTGGATCTCGTCGTTCTTTGTACTTGTTCTTTTAGAAAATATGGTTAAAAAGAGCTTCTTACTTTGATGCAGCTGTACCTGGAGTGGAATCTTTGGAGCACATTTTGTGGCAACCCAGACTAGACTAGAAGGAAGAATGGGTTTGTAAACTGAAAATGACATATTATTTACTATTTGTCACAGAATAATTATCTAATATTGTGTGCTCATTATGTATGTCTTTGTCTTTATTTATATAGCACCATTAATGTACATAGCGCTTCACAGCAGTAATACACGTGATAATCATATAAATAACAAATAATGTAAATAACATAAAGAGGAGAAGTGCTTCAGACATAAGTACCATTTAGGAAAAGGAGTCTCTGCTCCGAAGAGCTTACAATCTGATTGGTTGGTAGAAAGAACGTATAGAGACAGTAGGAAGGCTTTCTGGTAAGTGCGTCTGCAAGGGGCCACGGTTTATGTATGAGGTGTTAATTATCAGCCATGGAGCTTGTCACGTACAACAGTGTGCAAGCACGCAACCTGCATACGGGATAAGGGTTAATGCTGACGCTCGCAAGCGCTCCCACTCCATCTCCGTAAAAGTCCGTCAAATGGGCAAAATCTCCTCTACAGAACCAGGATCAATACTCAACCCGCAAGCTGCCCCACTCTTCACCTTCGCAAAGGTACCTCAAATTAGTTCTATCGCTCCTCAATCCATCCCAATGTACCACCACCACGAACAGCACACAAGTGAGCACGTGACTTAGATATGCAACCAGGCTTAATACACATGGCTGCTCTAGCCTACTCACCTTTCTCCTACGCAAGGTACCTCCAGTGAGTTCATATTAATCCCTACTCAATTGCAAATCATATCTATCCATTGCCACCACCTGAGGTAGTTATTCAAATAAGATGTCAAATTAATATGTCAAATTAACACTTGCTATGGCCCCAGGTCCCTGTTAATTATAGAAAAAACTATGCACTTTAACACACCAAAATTAGTTGTAGCCAAATGTGTCCGAACACTTCAATACTCTCCCCAGAGCGTGACATAGCCCAAAGCAATACGTATTAAATGTTTTAATATATATAAAAATACAGTACTAAGGTTACAGAAAAAGGATTACGAAAAACATACAGTTACAATAAAATGAAGAAGAGCTTCTTAAAATAAAAGGATAAAACACAAAAGAAAACGCTATACATCACCCTATGACATGGTTTCTCCCAGAGAGGTCACTGGTAAGAGACGATGAGATATCTCATATCTGGTCCGAGATACACCCCTGTAGACATCTGATGTTCATAATCATTGCTCAGATTTAAATATTCTTTCATCCCATGTAAACCACATAAACCCAGCCTTGTCATAAATTAGCTGTGAGATTGACATTTTTACGACAGAGTTAAAAATCTCCCAATAAATGACGTTTACCTACAGCCTGTAATATCTAAATATACTAATAACTTTACTTCTGTAATACTTACACACACGTGAGAGATATCAATACATTCAGACACTCACTGCAGTACACAAGTATAATATGATCATCTTAATCCAAATCTAGGTGTCAAATCAATATATGTTCCTTATAATGTATTAAACATATAGTGTGATGTCAGAACGTGCCCCTGAGTGACACGGTTACAGATTTGTTACTTTTATTATGAACTGGTGATGACATCACATGATATTCTATTTTGTAATACAGTCACTCTTATGTTTAAGACTTTCTTAGCCACACCACTTGAACCTTGCAGAACCATTTAGACACTCCATTTGAAGCTAGCTCTAAGGAAACCATGTTTACAGAAAGTTGTCACAAGGGCCATATTTTACATCCAAGTCTCCAGACACTGCCCGTATCTCGACTCAGCCATATACAGCCCATCTGGTCCTTTTAATTGAGCCTATACATGATAACCAACCCTTTAAGTTCTGTTTGAAGCACAGCCCTCACACCTGACAAGCCTGGGCTTGTCATAAACCCAATATATATTGTATTTTAACTTCAAGCTGTAGCTCATTAACCTGTTAAGCACCAAAGGGATTAAAATACCTAATATCTCATGATACTATCATGACACATCCCTCCTTAAAATGAGCGAAGGGGCTGGCTTACACGCCAGTCCCGCGCTCACAGAAATAAAACCTTTAACATTTCCTCTGGGTACCTCAGCCTCGCTGTCTTGCTTTCTCTTGCTGTATATCTCTCTCCCAACCTCGCTCTCTCTTCACTCTGTGGACTGTCCCTGCACCTCCCATCGTGATCCTCTTTGGGGAGAATACCCAACGACGACCGCAACGTTCTATTCTGAGAACTTGGTCCTTGCGTCTGACTTAGTCTGAGCTAGGCAGGCTTTCCTAGCTCCAAAACTGAAGCTGGTTGCTCTGCTATTCGCAACAGAGCAACTTTGAAAAGCATGTCAGCACCTCATCGATTCAAGCCACTAGATGGTCTGGTTCCCTGATCGGGCAGTCTCCTTACATAGACCCCGCTGGTCTATCTATCCTATGTAAAAACCATCGGCGACCAATAAGAGAGGAAGTTTGTCTGCAACCACCAATCAGGAGCCGGGGGCTCGCCCAGCTCTACCCAATCAGAGAAGGGGGCGTGCTTAGGTTCAGGATACCGGCAAAGCGGGAAATATGAACTGGCCAATGGCAATCACACCTACGAGCTCCATTTCGGCAACGATTTTCCATTGCCAGCCCATTGCCGCCCACGGGGTAGGCACAATAGTGTCTGCTCACAACAAAGGGTCTCACCCGCTGATAGCCTATCTACAGACATGTCCTCCGCCCTTCCCCGCCTGCCAGTTGTCCTGACACCTTGCCCATTGTGACGATGAGGGGGTATAAAGCTCACAATAAAGGTTTAAGCCCGTTTGGTTACCTCTGATCCATGTATTGGGGTTCGGGAGTGTCAGCTCTTGAGCCCAGTGATTGTAAATGCATTGCTGAAAATTATGCGAAAATAAATAATTTTTTTGTTTTTACCTTTCCAGGTGTGCCAGCAAGCAGATATTGCTAGGCTATGAGTTTCAGGGTGGGTTTTGTGGAGAAAGTCTTGTCAGATTGTGCCTAGGAAGTCGGGGTCCAGAGTTGCTGGATACCCCAATATCAGGCCGGAATCCCGGATACATATAGGCACAATGCTCCAGTCAAAATCCCTCCTTGAAAACAGTTATGTGACTCACCGCCAGACTTCCCTGCTTCAGCACAGACCAGAAAGGTAAATGGGGCAGAGGGATGTGAGGTGACCCTGAACATCTCAAGGGGTCCTTAGGTTAAATTAATGCCCAGATCACCCAGAACCTATATAGGGGTTCTGGGGTGCTCCAACCATACATAAGGTTGTGAGATATTTTTTATAAGTCCCTGTTATAAGTGTGTGGGGAATATGGTTAGTAAGAATAAACGTGCAACCTCTTATTCTATTCCCCATAACCAAGAGACTTAAAAAGTTTAAAGTTTATAGTTTATTAAAGATTGTGTTTTAAAAGTTAAATGCTTGTGCACTGTAGTATGAGCTGGGACTTTCAGATCCAAAGTTCTGGGAGACCATTTGGCTACCAAGCTTGGTGCCAGCAAGTCTCTTCAGACTCTGGACATAAAAGCCTCAGAGGCTGTCAGGTGTGAAAGCCATTTGGGGACTGGAGTTAGCCTCAAGTACTCATGTCCTGGTGTGAATGGAAGTCATCGGACCACCATTTGCCCAAACCCAGACTTTGAGGAGCCTAACTCCGAGGGTAGCTTCTGCATGACAGATTCTGAATCCATGCTTACCCAGCTTCAGTAGACTGGCAGCGCTATGAATGGCTGGTAAGAATATTCCCACTGTAGTATTTCATGAATGAACTCAGATTCTAAGCGCCAGAACAGCAGCGGCAAATTTGAAACGTTCAAAAGATGCTCTGACAGAAATAGTAAAGACACCGGCTGCAGAAATCCGAGGTGAAATATTTTCTAAGTTCAGCTTTTTGCACCCAAGTCCTGAGAAATGAACGTAGCAGTCGCGGCCAGGATTGCAAGCCTATTTTAGTTCCAGAACGATCGGAGCTAACTCCCGGTGAACTTATTTCAGCACTTCCAGAGTAGATACAGCGGCGGCGTCAGGAACTTCATGCCGATTTGAGTTCCAGGACAGTTCGGATTAAGTCCCAGTCAACTAAAGACTCTTGAATTTTGTTCCATTTTAGTTAGGAAAGTCTATTTTGTTGCCCAGGTCCCAAGTAAGTGTGTCTCTTCTTATGTCGTTTGTGTTCCACTGTGTGTATGTGTGAGGATTTGCCATTCCAGTGGTTCTGTCCCCTTAACCCTCACCTGTCCATCAGGCTAGAGAAGCGATCCAAGTGGGCATCCCAACGGCAGTTCTCATGTGCGGCGCGCTGGCAGTGTGCAGTCTCCTTCGGTCTCCAGGTCCAGGGTATTCTATTTCTCTGGCAGCAGTGACGCAGTACACTGGCGACCAACTTTATTCTTACTTGGCTAGCTCCGCAAATTTCAGAAGATCCCGGTGATGTGCGGTTTTGTGTCGATTTCTCCTGGGGTGTATAGCGTTATTTTCGCGGCTGTGATTTAAGCATTTTATTCCCGCTGGCTGCAATACTGCAATGCCGTGTAAAAACGCATGGGGGCGTTTGCGAGCTGTTGTCTCTGAAGTCTAATACCTTCGCGGTTCAACCTGCAGTACACAGTCTGTGCGTGCGTGCGCGCGCAGTAATAGTAAAATTGCATATTTAATTTATTTTAAAGTACAGTACTGTACATGCTCGGACCCTGTTGGGGTGAAGTGAGGGGGTTCCTAACATCTGGGGGAAAATTAATTTTAATTCTATGGTGAGTACTGTCTTGTTGCCGTATTATTTTGGTGGGGCTGGCTGGGTACTTCTTTAGGGGGCTGACCATTACTGTACATTAAAACTTTTCTTTTTTTTCCTCAGAAAACAAAACGGCTAATGGGGGGATTTCGATGGATAATATTGTACTGTATGCTGATGTTTTCCAGCCGTACAGTATACTGTGTAATAAACCCTGAATAAATAAAACTATGCATTTATTCTACTGTACATACAGTATTCAGTATTGTTTCATTATGTGTCTTCCACAGTATACTGTACAGTGGTATACAGTGCCTAACATCTATGGGCAAAAAGAATTGTATTCCTAGGTGCCCTAGAACAGAAGTTCCCACGCCAATTGCCCATGAACTTGACCGCGGCCCTAAGTAGTTCCCACGCCAATTGCACGAATATAATGTAAAATAACCCGTTCTGTGTCTGAGCGGGTTGAAATTTACCTGGTCCCCATGCGGGAGGACCCTTGCCATAGTGGCAAAATATCAGCCTTCCAAGACCCCCGGAACCGGAGATACCAAAAGACAGTTTAAAAGCACATTACCAAAGTGGCTTTTTTTCTGCCATGCAAGTCAATGGCAGAAACCTGAACTTTAACATCACCCTGACTCCGTTCTGTTGCCACGAGAGGGTCGCAATTTGCCATGCAATCCTGCCGCAACTAGGACTACATGGTGACCCGAATATGAGCCCTCTAGGTCGAATAGAACCGGAGTTCTGGGTTCCAGGTTTCTGCTCATTGTGACTTAGCCGCTTCAATGCTTTCTCCGCCATTTGCGCTCAATGGTAGGACCCTCCTCGCCGGCGTGACCCTTTCTCGCCGCCATTACTGCTCGGACCCTGTTGGGGTCAAGTGAAGAGGTTCCTAACATCATGGGGCAGAAGTTCCCACGCCAATTGACCTAGTTCCCACGCCAATTGCCATAGTTCCTACGCCAATTGCGCGACCAGCCAGTTAAAAAACCGTGCAGCAAGCCTCTACAGTACATTTGTTACACTGGCAAAGGAGCAGATGGAAACAATGTGAGGCAATTCAACATGGTCTTTTATTGGTGGAGTCAGTACAAAAACATTTATTTACAATATTGAAACATTTAAAGTGCACAAAGAAACATTTTTGGTGCATGGGGCACAGGGAGTTAAAGTGACTTGCTTTTTATGTACTGTATTTGGGGGTTGTCTTTGGGGGTTTATTCATCAAATTATTATGATGAACTGCCTTTTGAAATTACACTGCTGTTAACTACTGTATGTCAGCCACACACCTCCAGAGTTTTTAATCCCTCCCTAGCCAAGCGTCAATCGGCTGAGTCACCCTAGCCTACAGTACCATCCCCCTCTCTCCACTGGGTCGTTGATCTGCTGCATATTGCCATTGTGTTCTTAATCCACCCATAGCCGAGCTATAAACACTCAGCACGCCTGCTTCTAATCACACCATCCCCCTCCCCAACCCTTAGAGGCCTGTTGTTTGAACGGTAATGCTTTGGAAAATCAACATGGTCTTTTATTGGTGGAGTCAGTACAAAAACATTTATTTACAAATACTGTACAATGTTGAAACATTTAAAGTGCACAACAATTCTAACCATCCATACACAATAATACATTCTGCAGCCTTTTTAAATTCTTCTGCCTGCCACAAAATATTTTTGGTGCATGGGGCACAGGGAGTTAAAGTGACTTGCTTTTTATGTACTGTATTTGGGGGTTGTCTTTGGGGGTTTATTCATCAAATTATTATGATGAACTGCCTTTTGAAATTACACTGCTGTTAACTATTTCAGCCACACACCTCCAGAGTTTTTAATCCCTCCCTAGCCAAGCATATTGCCATTGTGTTCTTAATCCGCCCATAGCCGAGCTACAAACACAGTATGCCTGCGTCTAATCACACCATCCCCCTCCCCCAACCCTTAGAGGCCTGTTGTTTGAACGGTAATGCTTTGAAAAATCCCCTCTCGAATTTGAAATGTAAATCTGATGTGCACAGCACTGTGAGAATTGAGAGTACACTGAGACAGTATTTCATCAGGGTGTGAAAATATTTGTCAGTCACTATGGTTTACAGTCACATGTTTTTAATACAATGCAGTACATTCTTTAATATCTTTAAAATAAAAATATATAAATGCTGTACAGTATATACTGTAAGTACATATATTGTAAAATAACCCGTTCTGTGGGTCTGAGCGGGTTGAAATTTACCTGGTCCCCATGCGGGAGGACACTTGCCATAGTGGCAAAATATCAGCCTTCCAAGACACCCGGAACCGGAGGTACCAAAAGACAGTTTAAAAGCACATTACCAAAGTGGCTTTTTTTTCTGCCATGCAAGTTAATGGCAGAAACCTGAACTTTAACATCACCCTGACTCCGTTCTGTTGCCACGAGAGGGTCGCAATTTGCCATGCAATCCTGCCGCAACTAGGACTACATGGTGACCGAATATTAGCCCTCTAGGTCGAACAGAACCAGAGTTCTGGGTTCCAGGTTTCTGCTCATTGTGACTTAGCCGCTTCAAAGCTTTCTCCGCCATTTGCGCTCAATGGTAGGACCCTCCTCACCGGCGTGACCCTTTCTCGCCGCCATTACTGCTGGGACCCTGTTGGGGTCAAGTGAAGAGGTTCCTAACATCTAGGGGCAAAATGAATTTTATTTCTAGGCGCCCTAGAACAGAAGTTCCCATGCCAATTGACCTAGTTCCCACGCCAATTGCCGTAGTTCCTACGCCAATTGCGCGACCAGCCAGTTAAAAAACCGTGCAGCAAGCCTCTACAGTACATTTGTTACACTGGCAAAGGAGCAAATGGAAACAATGTGAGGCAATTCAACACGGTCTTTTATTGGTGGAGTCAGTACAAAAACATTTATTTACAATATTGAAACATTTAAAGTACACAAAGAAACATTTTTGGTGCATGGGGCAAAGGGAGTTAAAGTGACATTTTAAGTAACATCTCCTTTATTAAAGAAACCCAGTTCTGTACTGTATACAGTACAGTACAGTGGGATGGTGCGCAACACTGTCAGTCAGACCTGCACCAGTTCAGTCCTAGAGGGCAGCAAACAGGGCAGGTTTTCAGGGCAACATTGAAAACATTGAAAACTGGAGTTGTGCATGTCCTGTGAAAAAAACCACACAACAACATCGCCTTTATTTAAGTACAGCAGGAACTGTAGGGCAAAACATGGAGAGTACAATACAGTTTAGCACAACAGTATGGTCTCACTGACAGTCCTCCACATTGTCCATCCATGGCCGATTCCTTGCATGGCGCAAAACGCCATTAATGCAGTCTCTAACGCCTTTCATTACAGGATCTGTAACTGTATAAAAGCGCCGCAACTCTTCCACAATGTTTTTCCTTAAATTGGCAGGAAGGGCCTTTTTTACGCGATTCCCATCGTAGTTCACTTTGAACACCCACTCGCAGTACAACGTGTAGGGAACATGGTGCTTAAAAATGATCAAGGCATACTTGTGGGGTGCACCAGCACTCATCACCCTATACTTCTCCCTAAGCACCGCTGTCAGATCGCGCAGGGTGATGTCGGGCACTGTTTCGATGCGAGCGGGTGTAGGTCTTTTGGGAGCGGGTGTGCTTGTGGTGATGGGCGATGGTAGGATGTCAGGGAGGAAGCTTTCCTCTGGTCGTGGTTGCCGTGTTGTCTCCTGGCGTGGTCTTGACGGGGTTGTCATGTCCTCCTCAACGGCATACATGTACACTACATCTTGTGGTGGAGGGGGGGCGCTTGGTGATGGAAGGGGGTCGAAGGTCCCATTCATCACATCCATGCTCCGGCGTCGGGGAAACAGGGGCATTAGCACCGAGCAAATAATGTATGCCCGTAATGTCAGCCTGTATCTTCTCCATCCGTTGATCCATCCGTTGCTCCATTTGTAGCATCCGTTGCTCCACATTTAACATGGTCTCCAGAAGCAGATCTATCTTTGGCAGCACAATAGAATTCCCGGGGAGATCGACACTTATCCCATTCAGCATCCGGTCCAACGAGCTGCTTCTTGTGCATGGCGTCTGGACATCTGGGGGGATGGGTGCAACGGAGGATGAGATGGGGGTTCCATGGAGAGAAGCGGCATCTATGGTGAGTGGAGGAGGTGACCTGTGGATACCCGGTAGAGGAGAAGCGGTAGCGTCGAAGAGGGATGGAGAAGGTGACCTTTGGATTTCCGGGCAAGAAGCAGAGTCGTCTAAGAGCAAAGGAGAAAGTGACCCGTGGATTTCAGAGGCGGCAGCGTCGTCAGATGGAACCGGAGAAGATGGGGGTGGAGAAGACGGGATGAAGATTTCCGGGACAGCTACAGCAGAGTCGTAGAAGCATACTGCTGCGGCCAAGTTTATTCGAGCATTTGCCCGTTCTTGGCCGCAGCAGTAGCCTGGCGCGCGCCCGAGAGTGACGGGCGCGCGCCGAAGCAGCGGAAGAGCGCCCTCCGATCGGGGCGCTCTCCCTACCGCTGCCGGGTCCGCCGGGTCCCCCGGAACCCCCTGCCGCTGTCCCGCGATCGCGGGACACCAGGGCTCCCTCGGGGAGCCCCTGGACGCGCGTGCAGGGGGCGCACGCTCCCGAAGACGCGTGACCGCGCGTCTATGATGCGCGGCACGCCGAGGGGCGGCCACTAGCAAGCCGGGAAATCTCCCGGCTTGCGGATCTGGCCGCAGTGTGATTAAGTGTGTCGGTAGTGTAAGGGTTGGCTGCCATTCGTTTTGCGTGGAGAGCGTATTACCGTATATCTTCTTCACATAATGAGGCTTACGCCTAAGAAAACCCTTAACCTTTGGGGTCAGCAGAAGGTTTTTGGTTTATTGGCCTTAGCCTGTCGCTTTGCCCTTGGCATGGAAACGGCAACCGCCTTTCGCTTTTTCAGCATGACCGGCACGGCAGAGGTGAGAGGGTTCTTGCGTCCATAGAAACGGGGATGCTCCATGGAAGCAGGTGGCACAATGCAGTACAGTATCTGGACAAGTTCAGATAAAGATCATGGAGTGGTGGCCTATGCAAAGTGTGTGACCTTTTATGCATGGCGGCCAGGTATAGGTGTTGAAAGTGGGCGTACTCTAATGTGAGTCATTACCGTATAAATACAAAATCCATTTTGTGGATTCACTGCACATTGAATACACATCGACTAAACATCGAATATACATTCTTGTGTTTGTATTTCTTTCCTCTCGCAGCAATGCCTGTTAAAAAGATTTCAAAGGATCTCAGTATGCGAATTAAGGAGATGTACAGGAGCGGACACCGAATTGCTGCTATCCAACGCTGGTTAGCTACTTCTGACCTCGTTGTGCCATTAACCACCGTGAGCTATCATGCACAAGGAAAAAACAGAGACCGGAAAAAGGCACCAAGGGTAACAAACGCGTAAGTATATTTACAGAATAAAACTTAACAACTAAAAAAATATAGAAAACTGTACTGTACATCTACAGTACAGTTCTGTATCTACTGTAATACTGTTGTTATTTCTGTTGATTTATATTACAACATACTGTACAGTAGTTTGTCTATTTATATTTATAGTACAGTACAGCAGTATACATTTTTTGTATATTTCAATTAATCTTACAACGGTATATACTGAATAGGATGTACTGTATATTTATATTTATATTACAACAGTATATTTATTTTGTATATTTATATTTATAGTACAACAGTATATATATTTTGTCTATTTATATTTATAGTACAGCAGTATACATTTTTTGTATATTTCAATTAATCTTACAATGGTATATACTGAATAGGATGTACTGTATATTTATATTACAACAGTATATTTATTTTGTATATTTATATTTATAGTACAACAGTATACAGTATATATTTTGTCTATTTATATTTATAGTACAGCAGTATACATTTTTTGTATATTTCAATTAATCTTACAACGGTATATACTGAATAGGATGTTCTGTTTATTTATATTACAACAGTATATTTATTTTGTATATTTATATTTATAGTACAACAGTATAAATATTTTGTCTATTTATGTTTATAGTACAGCAGTATACATTTTTTGTATATTTCAATTAATCTTACAACGGTATATACTGAATAGGAGATACTGTATATTTATATTTATATTACAACAGTATATTTATTTTGTATATTTATATTTATAGTACAACAGTATATATATTTTGTCTATTTATATTTAATGTACTGTATATTACAACATTACATTTATATACATTTTATATTGCTGCATATTAATAAAACAATATAATTTCTTTACATTGTAGGGAGACAACTGTTCTGGTGGACAAAATAAGTGAGGAGAATGATGAGAGGAGTGCATTAAGGGTCAAATACACTCTGTAGGAAAAGCACAATCTGACTGTATCCGAGAGCAGCATAAAGAAGATGAGACGCAGCATTGGATGGAAATATGGACGTGTGAGGATAGTACTGGACAGTACAGGAGGTAAAAATGTTGTTTCGCAAACTGTACTGCACTGTGCAATTTTTTTTATTCCTTGTCATTACAGAGTGTACCCCATGATACGGGACGCAAACAAAATCAAAAGAGTGCTCCAGGCCCAGGCATGGATCGACAGCGGTGAGACTTTCCAGGATTGCATCTTCACTGATGAGTCTACTGTGTCGCTGGAGAGATTTGCACGATTTGCGTTCCACAAAAAAGGCCGCTTATCTTTGAAGCCGCGGCCAAAACACCCTGTGAAGCTGCATGTGTGGGGTGCCATCTCTAGGCGTGGACCGGGATGCATTGTCATCTTTGAAGGTAAAATGTATCAAATATAATGTCGCCTAATGCACTGTACTTGACTAGTGTTCCCATACTGTATGCACTGTACTGTACTATTGTGCAGTTTTTTGAGCACTTTTCTTTTCTTGCTATAGGAATCATGAATAAAGCTTTCTTCCAAGACAACATTGTGCCCGAGATAGTGCAATACATCACACGCGACTTCCCCAATGCTCACCGCTTCTACCAGGACAACGATCCCAAGCACACTGCGTCAACGGCGCATATCCTTGGGCGCGGCATCAACTGGGTGAAGACGCCAGCGGAGTAAGTGCAGTAGACCGTGTCCCATTTTTGTTCCCCACTGTTTTTAGCTCTTAAAACATTTGTGCTTTCTTTCCAATGACAGGTCGCCAGACTTCAATCCGATCGAAATGGTCTGGCATCAGCTGAAGGACCATATCCGGAAAGTGGTGAAACCCTCCAAAAAGGACGAGTTGTTGAAAGGCATACTGAGTTTTTGGAACGATGTACTCACCATGGAACGCTGCAATAAATATATGGACCATATTGCCACTGTGTTGCCCATTGTCATCGAGCGTAATGGGCAAGCATCAGGAAAGTAGTACTGTGCTGTAGTATTGTAAGTACAGTATGTTACAGGTAAGTATGGCAAAGATTTTTTCTTTCCAGATGGTAAGAGTATACAGTAGTTAGTTTTTCTTTACAGAGAGAGCAGCACCAGCCATCAGGTTACAGTACATAGAATTTAACAGTAGTCAGAGTATACAGTAGTTCCAGTACAGTATACAGTACACTAGTTTGACAGTACTACAGTAACTGCCTACTACAGTAACTGCCCCATTTTTTTTCTTTCCAGACAAAGCTGCACCAGCTACCTACAGTAGTTCAGCCATAATACAGTACAGTAACTGCACACATTTTTTGTTTTCTTGTCGTTCCAGGAAAAACGGTGGCCTAGGGGGATGGGGGCGTTGTGTCCAGTCAAATCTGCTTGTACAGTCAAATGTACAGTATATAAACAGCAGCAATGATGTACACAAAACCTCTCATCTCAATGAACTACTGTACTGCAGACAGAATGAGGAAAAGATAAAGACAAATTAATTTTACTATACAGTACAGTATGTACAGTACAGTATATTATACATTACATTACAGTACTGTACTGTATATACTGTAGTATTAAATAATATTCTTATAAATGCGCATTACTCATGTTTCCCCATGTTTTACAAAGGATTTCCAAATGGTTATCCAGTTTCAAGCTGCCAAAATAACTTAATAAAGACTGCATTACTGTATGTATTATTCCTGATTATTTTTATATTTGTATTTTTTGGTTCCTGATAAAATAAAATAAATATTTATTCACTTTCCTGCGAATCATAATCATTGACAGCCACCCCTACAGAGCACCAATTAATTATTTTATTTATTTATTTATAAAATATTTTACGAGGATTTATATATTTTTATTTTAAAGATATTAAAGAATATACTGCATTGTATTAAAAACATGTGACTGTAAACCATAGTGACTGACAAATATTTTCACACCCTGATGAAATACTGTCTCAGTGTACTCTCAATTCTCACAGTGCTTTGCACATCAGATTTACATTTCAAATTCGAGAGGGGATTTTTCAAAGCATTACCGTTCAAACAACAGGCCTCTAAGGGTTGGGGGAGGGGGATGGTGTGATTAGACGCAGGCGTACTGTGTTTGTAGCTCGGCTATGGGCGGATTAAGAACACAATGGCAATATGCTTGGCTAGGGAGGAATTAAAAACTCTGGAGGTGTGTGGCTGAAATACAGTAGTTAACAGCAATGTAATTTCAAAAGGCAGTTCATCATAATAATTTGATGAATAAACCCCCAAAGACAACCCCCAAATACAGTACATAAAAAGCAAGTCACTTTAACTCCCTGTGCCCCATGCACCAAAAATGTTTCTTTGTGCACTTTAAATGTTTCAATATTGTAAATAAATGTTTTTGTACTGACTCCACCAATAAAAGACCATGTTGAATTACCTCACATTGTTTCCATCTGCTCCTTTGCCAGTGTAACAAATGTACTGTAGAGGCTTGCTGCACGGTTTTTTAACTGGCTGGTCGCGCAATTGGCGTAGGAACTACGGCAATTGGCGTGGGAACTAGGTCAATTGGCGTGGGAACTTCTGTTCTAGGGCGCCTAGAAATAAAATTCATTTTGCCCCTAGATGTTAGGAACCTCTTCACTTGACCCCAAAAGGGTCCCAGCAGTAATGGCGACGAGAAAGGGTCACGCCGGCGAGGAGGGTCCTACCATTGAGCGCAAATGGTGGAGAAAGCTTTGAAGCGGTTAAGTCACAATGAGCAGAAACCTGGAACCCAGAACTCCGGTTCTGTTCGACCTAGAGGGCTCATATTCGGTCACCATGTAGTCCTAGTTGCGGCAGGATTGCATGGCAAATTGCGACCCTCTCGTGGCAACAGAACGGAGTCAGGGTGATGTTAAAGTTCAGGTTTCTGCCATTGACTTGCATGGCAGAAAAAAAGCCACTTTGGTAATGTGCTTTTAAACTGTCTTTTGGTACCTCCGGTTCCGGGGGTCTTGGAAGGCTGATATTTTGCCACTATGACAAGGGTCCTCCCGCATGGGGACCAGGTAAATTTCAACCCGCTCAGACCCACAGAACGGGTTATTTTACATTATATGTACTTACAGTATATACAGGATTTATATATTTTTATTTTAAAGATATTAAAGAATGTACTGCATTGTATTAAAAACATGTGACTGTAAACCATAGTGACTGAGAAATATTTTCACACCCTGATGAAATACTGTACTGTCTCAGTGTACTCTCAATTCTCACAGTGCTGTGCACATCAGATTTACATTTCAAATTCGAGAGGGGATTTTTCAAAGCATTACCGTTCAAACAACAGGCCTCTAAGGGTTGGGGGAGGGGGATGGTGTGATTAGACGCAGGCGTACTGTGTTTGTAGCTCGGCTATGGGCGGATTAAGAACACAATGGCAATATGCTTGGCTAGGGAGGGATTAAAAACTCTGGAGGTGTGTGGCTGAAATAGTTAACAGCAGTGTAATTTCAAAAGGCAGTTCATCATAATAATTTGATGAATAAACCCCCAAAGACAACCCCCAAATACAGTACATAAAAAGCAAGTCACTTTAACTCCCTGTACCCCATGCACCAAAAATGTTTCTTTGTGCACTTTAAATGTTTCAATATTGTAAATAAATGTTTTTGTACTGACTCCACCAATAAAAGACCATGTTGAATTACCTCACATTGTTTCCATCTGCTCCTTTGCCAGTGTAACAAATGTACTGTAGAGGCTTGCTGCACGGTTTTTTAACTGGCTGGTCGCGCAATTGGCGTAGGAACTACGGCAATTGGCGTGGGAACTAGGTCAATTGGCGTGGGAACTTCTGTTCTAGGGCGCCTAGAAATAAAATTAATTTTGCCCCTAGATGTTAGGAACCTCTTCACTTGACCCCAAAAGGGTCCCAGCAGTAATGGCGACGAGAAAGGGTCACGCCGGCGAGGAGGGTCCTACCATTGAGCGCAAATGGTGGAGAAAGCTTTGAAGCGGTTAAGTCACAATGAGCAGAAACCTGGAACCCAGAACTCCGGTTCTGTTCGACCTAGAGGGCTCATATTCGGTCACCATGTAGTCCTAGTTGCGGCAGGATTGCATGGCAAATTGCGACCCTCTCGTGGCAACAGAACGGAGTCAGGGTGATGTTAAAGTTCAGGTTTCTGCCATTGACTTGCATGGCAGAAAAAAAGCCACTTTGGTAATGTGCTTTTAAACTGTCTTTTGGTACCTCCGGTTCCGGGGGTCTTGGAAGGCTGATATTTTGCCACTATGACAAGGGTCCTCCCGCATGGGGACCAGGTAAATTTCAACCCGCTCAGACCCACAGAACGGGTTATTTTACATTATATGTACTTACAGTATATACAGGATTTATATATTTTTATTTTAAAGATATTAAAGAATGTACTGCATTGTATTAAAAACATGTGACTGTAAACCATAGTGACTGAGAAATATTTTCACACCCTGATGAAATACTGTACTGTCTCAGTGTACTCTCAATTCTCACAGTGCTGTGCACATCAGATTTACATTTCAAATTCGAGAGGGGATTTTTCAAAGCATTACCGTTCAAACAACAGGCCTCTAAGGGTTGGGGGAGGGGGATGGTGTGATTAGACGCAGGCGTACTGTGTTTGTAGCTCGGCTATGGGCGGATTAAGAACACAATGGCAATATGCTTGGCTAGGGAGGGATTAAAAACTCTGGAGGTGTGTGGCTGAAATAGTTAACAGCAGTGTAATTTCAAAAGGCAGTTCATCATAATAATTTGATGAATAAACCCCCAAAGACAACCCCCAAATACAGTACATAAAAAGCAAGTCACTTTAACTCCCTGTACCCCATGCACCAAAAATGTTTCTTTGTGCACTTTAAATGTTTCAATATTGTAAATAAATGTTTTTGTACTGACTCCACCAATAAAAGACCATGTTGAATTACCTCACATTGTTTCCATCTGCTCCTTTGCCAGTGTAACAAATGTACTGTAGAGGCTTGCTGCACGGTTTTTTAACTGGCTGGTCGCGCAATTGGCGTAGGAACTACGGCAATTGGCGTGGGAACTAGGTCAATTGGCGTGGGAACTTCTGTTCTAGGGCGCCTAGAAATAAAATTAATTTTGCCCCTAGATGTTAGGAACCTCTTCACTTGACCCCAAAAGGGTCCCAGCAGTAATGGCGACGAGAAAGGGTCACGCCGGCGAGGAGGGTCCTACCATTGAGCGCAAATGGTGGAGAAAGCTTTGAAGCGGTTAAGTCACAATGAGCAGAAACCTGGAACCCAGAACTCCGGTTCTGTTCGACCTAGAGGGCTCATATTCGGTCACCATGTAGTCCTAGTTGCGGCAGGATTGCATGGCAAATTGCGACCCTCTCGTGGCAACAGAACGGAGTCAGGGTGATGTTAAAGTTCAGGTTTCTGCCATTGACTTGCATGGCAGAAAAAAAGCCACTTTGGTAATGTGCTTTTAAACTGTCTTTTGGTACCTCCGGTTCCGGGGGTCTTGGAAGGCTGATATTTTGCCACTATGACAAGGGTCCTCCCGCATGGGGACCAGGTAAATTTCAACCCGCTCAGACCCACAGAACGGGTTATTTTACATTATATGTACTTACAGTATATACAGGATTTATATATTTTTATTTTAAAGATATTAAAGAATGTACTGCATTGTATTAAAAACATGTGACTGTAAACCATAGTGACTGAGAAATATTTTCACACCCTGATGAAATACTGTACTGTCTCAGTGTACTCTCAATTCTCACAGTGCTGTGCACATCAGATTTACATTTCAAATTCGAGAGGGGATTTTTCAAAGCATTACCGTTCAAACAACAGGCCTCTAAGGGTTGGGGGAGGGGGATGGTGTGATTAGACGCAGGCGTACTGTGTTTGTAGCTCGGCTATGGGCGGATTAAGAACACAATGGCAATATGCTTGGCTAGGGAGGGATTAAAAACTCTGGAGGTGTGTGGCTGAAATAGTTAACAGCAGTGTAATTTCAAAAGGCAGTTCATCATAATAATTTGATGAATAAACCCCCAAAGACAACCCCCAAATACAGTACATAAAAAGCAAGTCACTTTAACTCCCTGTACCCCATGCACCAAAAATGTTTCTTTGTGCACTTTAAATGTTTCAATATTGTAAATAAATGTTTTTGTACTGACTCCACCAATAAAAGACCATGTTGAATTACCTCACATTGTTTCCATCTGCTCCTTTGCCAGTGTAACAAATGTACTGTAGAGGCTTGCTGCACGGTTTTTTAACTGGCTGGTCGCGCAATTGGCGTAGGAACTACGGCAATTGGCGTGGGAACTAGGTCAATTGGCGTGGGAACTTCTGTTCTAGGGCGCCTAGAAATAAAATTAATTTTGCCCCTAGATGTTAGGAACCTCTTCACTTGACCCCAAAAGGGTCCCAGCAGTAATGGCGACGAGAAAGGGTCACGCCGGCGAGGAGGGTCCTACCATTGAGCGCAAATGGTGGAGAAAGCTTTGAAGCGGTTAAGTCACAATGAGCAGAAACCTGGAACCCAGAACTCCGGTTCTGTTCGACCTAGAGGGCTCATATTCGGTCACCATGTAGTCCTAGTTGCGGCAGGATTGCATGGCAAATTGCGACCCTCTCGTGGCAACAGAACGGAGTCAGGGTGATGTTAAAGTTCAGGTTTCTGCCATTGACTTGCATGGCAGAAAAAAAGCCACTTTGGTAATGTGCTTTTAAACTGTCTTTTGGTACCTCCGGTTCCGGGGGTCTTGGAAGGCTGATATTTTGCCACTATGACAAGGGTCCTCCCGCATGGGGACCAGGTAAATTTCAACCCGCTCAGACCCACAGAACGGGTTATTTTACATTATATGTACTTACAGTATATACAGGATTTATATATTTTTATTTTAAAGATATTAAAGAATGTACTGCATTGTATTAAAAACATGTGACTGTAAACCATAGTGACTGAGAAATATTTTCACACCCTGATGAAATACTGTACTGTCTCAGTGTACTCTCAATTCTCACAGTGCTGTGCACATCAGATTTACATTTCAAATTCGAGAGGGGATTTTTCAAAGCATTACCGTTCAAACAACAGGCCTCTAAGGGTTGGGGGAGGGGGATGGTGTGATTAGACGCAGGCGTACTGTGTTTGTAGCTCGGCTATGGGCGGATTAAGAACACAATGGCAATATGCTTGGCTAGGGAGGGATTAAAAACTCTGGAGGTGTGTGGCTGAAATAGTTAACAGCAGTGTAATTTCAAAAGGCAGTTCATCATAATAATTTGATGAATAAACCCCCAAAGACAACCCCCAAATACAGTACATAAAAAGCAAGTCACTTTAACTCCCTGTACCCCATGCACCAAAAATGTTTCTTTGTGCACTTTAAATGTTTCAATATTGTAAATAAATGTTTTTGTACTGACTCCACCAATAAAAGACCATGTTGAATTACCTCACATTGTTTCCATCTGCTCCTTTGCCAGTGTAACAAATGTACTGTAGAGGCTTGCTGCACGGTTTTTTAACTGGCTGGTCGCGCAATTGGCGTAGGAACTACGGCAATTGGCATTGGAACTAGGTGAATTGGCGTGGGAACTTCTGTTCTAGGGCGCCTAGAAATAAAATTCATTTTGCCCCTAGATGTTAGGAACCTCTTCACTTGACCCCAACAGGGTCCCAGCAGTAATGGCGGCGAGAAAGGGTCACGCCGGCGAGGAGGGTCCTACCATTGAGGGCAAATGGCGGAGAAAGCTTTGAAGCGGCTAAGTCACAATGAGCAGAAACCTGGAACCCAGAACTCCGGTTCTGTTAGACCTAGAGGGCTCATATTTGGTCACCATGTAGTCCTAGTTGCGGCAGGATTGCATGGCAAATTGCTACCCTTTCGTGGCAACAGAACGGAGTCAGGGTAATGTTAAACTTCAGGTTTCTGCCATTAACTTGCATGGCAGAAAAAAAGCCACTTTGGTAATGTGCTTTTAAACTGTCTTTTTGTATCTCCGGTTCCGGGGGTCTTGGAAGGCTGATATTTTGCCACTATGGCAAGGGTCCTCCCGCATGAGGACCAGGTAAATTTCAACCCGCTCAGACCCACAGAACGGGTTATTTTACATTATATTCGCGCAATTGGCGTGGGAACTACTTAGGGCCGCGGTCAAGTTCACGGGCAATTGGCGTGGGAACTTCTGTTCTAGGGCACCTAGGAATACAATTCTTTTTGCCCATAGATGTTAGACACTGTATACCACTGTACAGTATACTGTGGAAGACACATAATGAAATGATACTGAATACTGTATGTAGAATAAATGCATAGTTTTATTTATTCAGGGTTTATTACACAGTATACTGTACAGCCGGAAAACATCAGCATACAGTACAATATTATCCATAGAAATCCCCCCATTAGCCGTTTTCTTTTCTGAGGAAAAAAAAGAAAAGTTTTAACGTACAGTAATGGTCAGCCCCCTAAAGAAGTACCCAGCCAGCCCCACCAAAATAATACGGCAACAAGACAGTACTCACCATTGAATTTCCCATTCAGCTTGCGCCGGCGCCGGTCCACTGCCAGTCCAGCTTTCTTCATCATCCACGTCGATAGTTGGCAGCGGGACTAGTCCACCTGTAGTCAGCAGGTGAGGCTGGAAATCGCTTAGGTACATGCAAGCTTCATCAAAACTGCATGCCAAATCTAGCTCAGCCTCAGGCTCAGGGTTGTCACTGACAGTGGGACCGTCATTGGAAGCCGGTGCTGGTGCTGGTGCTGGTGCATTGCTTGGCAGCGACTGTCGCTTCTTAGTTTGTTTTAACACGACCCTTTGCCTTTTGCCGCCTCCATGATCATAGATACGGGAAAAACCCGGTGATACACACCAATACCCTCCAACAAATTGGGGCTCAATACGGTGAAAACAGGGGTCACTACATAACCTTTTCCTTACTGCACGCTTCCACGTATGAGGAGTTGGCGAAAATTTGTAAAAGTCATATTTTTCGATAAAATACTGATAAATTTGAGCAACTGTTGCCATCTTATCCTCTGTTGCATTAATCGCGGCCCATATCAAATACGCGTAACTTCTGTCAGGTTTTTGGAAAGCAGGCTGCACTTGAACACTCATGGCGGGTTGGTCTCTGGAGAATAGTGTAACACAAACTGAAACTGGTCTTTGTCTTTCTTTAATATGAAAAGCCTAAATTGATACATTTTGGCAACTTTTCCTTCAGTCTCAAGGCCAAGGCCAAGTTACAATGGCACACTGTGGTACAGTATCTTTTTTAAACGAAACACCTGCAAGCCGACACATTACTGATTCGGCGCATTACAAGTCATGAATTTATGCCATCTGGCGGACACGCGAAGCATTGCAGCCTAGTAAATCCTGAACCATTATGAATTAACACATCAAACGCGAGTCAGCTGGGCATGCGCCTGGCTGGGAAGGCAAAAGGAGCCCGGCATGCTCCAGGTGAACAGCGTGGCATTCAAGGAACATGCCAGGTACAAGCCGGTGATTAGTAAGAATAAAAGCTGCCGCAGCAGTACGTATTCTCTCCAGCGTTCCGTGGCCTCCGTTCCCCGACTCCATCCAATAGGATGCACCTGCGCAATCCAGCTGCCTATCAGTGAGGTCACCTTCACTTTCTGGTTAACTCCCATTGGAGGGAGGTCCTATACACTGGCGACACACTTTATTCGAGCTCGGCTAGTCCCACGAATTCGGGTATACCCGGGTGTATTGAGGTTTGTGACTGTTTTCTGCCCGAGTGCATTGAGGTATTTTCCAGGCAGGGATTGAAGCATTTTATTCCTGCTGGCTGCAATACTGCACAGTATATATATATATACTGCATTACAATTCATGAATTTATGCCATCTGGTAGACACGCGAAGCATTGCAGCCTATTAAATCCTAATCATTATCATTTAACAGATCAGCCGCCCGTCAGCCAGGCATGAACCCAGGCTGGGAAGGCAAACGCAACGGGGCTTGTCAGAGGTGAGGAGCGGCGCATTCCAGGTATCTGCCAGGTACATACTGGGTATTTGCTCGAATAAAGTGTGTCGGTGCAGTATATACCTTGTCAGTACTCTCCTGCATTACTCCGGAGCATAACTCCGGTTTGTGACGCTGAACCTCACTACTCCTGCCTGTCTGCCTTTACCTTGCTGCCTGACCTTGCCTTGTTCCATGGACCTTGTGATACTCTCCTGCACTGACCCTCGCTTTGGATATGATGACTCTACTCTCTCTTGCACTGACTCTGGCTTTGGAATACGATGACGCTGCTCTCTCCTACACTGACCCTGGCTTTGGCTCTACGACTACTCTGCTCTCTCTAATCCTGAACCCGGCTACGTACATGTCATGGTTGTGCTCGCCACAAACCAGGGTCGGACCACGTGGCTGAGGTGGGGTTATATATGCACCGACCTTAGACTGCGCAGGTTGATCCGGAATGCAAAATCCATAGTCAAACTAGCCAGGGTCGGGACTGGAGAGAGCAGCGTAGTCAGTGGACGAGCCAGGGTCAGGATTGGAGACATCAGGGTAAACGTAGTCCAAGCAGGGAGTCGGCAACAGGAAATAAAGCAGGTCTTCCTGCTTCAGCGTAATTGCTGCAGGTCGGGAACGGGGTTTTTCGCGAGTGGCGTCCACGGCCCATGGCGCCGTTCTCAGGAAGGAGAAGGGTGACCAGAGTGGGCACACCGCTAGGCAGCACTGGTAAACCAATGCTTCAGCGCAGGAGTCCAGAACGGGCATCTGCGAGAAGAGAGAGCAGCAGACCTCAGGACTCGGAAGGCAGGCCTCTGCTATGGGAAAGGCAGCAGGCCTCTAGGAACTGAAGGATACGCAGGGAAGCCAACTCTTCAGCACAGGAACCAGGAACTAGGAACATGAACATAGGACCATGGAAACAGGAACAAGGCGGCCAAACAGGTAGCTGTGGCAAACACTGTGAACATCCAAGAAGGATTATGCTCGGCAGAGAAGCAATGTGGGAATGTAGTATTTAAAGGCCAGTGGGCCAATCTCAGAAGGGGGAGTGTAAGAGCATTCTTCCAATGAGAGAGCACAGGCTGGAGCTGCAGTAAATAGCTTGCACTGCTGCTGTAGATACCAGGTGGAGTGTTCCAGGACTGCCCAGGTCTGCAAGGCAAGGTAACCAGTAAACTCAGGTGTGGATTCCTTACAGTACCCCAACGATCCGCTACTGTACACTCCTAGACCCTGCAAGTAACACGTTTATGCTGTCCTCTATTATCCTGATCTGGCCTGCAAGACTATCCTACACTCTAGACGCGCCTTCACGGTTGTGGTCGGCGTTCTATACCAATCCCTTCCTCAGCCCCGCGGTCGCGCCTCATTTGTGGTGAGCTACGCATTGCAGAATGCCTTTTCATGCTGTCACACTGTGCAGCCCGCAGACCAGACCAGTCCCCTGTGTTGAGGTGGGATGTAGAGTATACGCACCGACAACAGAGGGTGCATGTCCGGGATTTGGCTTGTAGTGTAACCAGGCCTGAATGTAGATAAAGAATGGTCAAGAACTTGCCGAGTCCGAGGATATAGAAGGTTCCATAGTCAAAATCCGTAGCTGAGTCCAAGGGTCTTAGAGGTAGAGTAGTCTTTAGGAAATTTCAGGAGCCAGAGGGACGTGGCCCCCGATTCCTTACACATGCGAATAAATTCTCAATTTATTTCACTTATCTTGTTTTGCTCAATGTATGATCCAGAAAAAGAGGTGTAAATGCCTGGTCTCCCGTGACACCCAACCGCTCCTTTGATCCACCATTGCCATTCAAACCCCTTGGCTAATTACATTACCGGGGCTGTCTGTATAGCAACGGATACCCATTCTCTAACATTGAGAACATGGTTCCAAGAACATGGTCCTTAAAACTTGGACTCTGCATATAGGTTTTAAAAGAGGCTCCTGCACTGTATTTTAAAACACACTTGCAGAACTTGCTGGCAGGGCAGAGAAATCCCATAGAGTTACATTAGACTTCCATACACACTGTGTCTTTATGTACACTGTGTAACTGCATGTATAAAGGTGTTCCTGTATGCTTCAGTGTATTATGTGAAAATTGTCTATCCTTTACCCTAATAAAAATTTTGAAACAAAAAAAAATATATATATATCAGTACTACAGGTATCTCTGGTCAGCAAAACTTTACACAGATTTCAACTCTTTTTGCCCCCCAACATGTACTGTAGGTTTAACCTCCCGCTCCCAAAGTCCCGGTCATGCAGCTATTTCCTAAAAGGGACCCTAACACCACCTGGCATCCCCAGCTTATAAACCTGCAGGGACAATATAATGGGAACAGAGTTACAGGGAAACACAACAATGTACATTACTAGACCCAAGAGCTGACACTCTCAGCTGTTATCACACGTTTTTTAGGGACAGCCAGCTGGGCTTCACTTTTATTATGAAGGCCGGCTACCCCCTACTCTTCATGTTCTAACCCCTACCGTCACACTGTGCACCCCACAACTTGAATAATCTAATTGAGACTCTCAAAGCCACCACCAGTCTAAGTTCTTTCAAAACTAAAGCCGTCTCACATCATGTGGTCTGTACCTGTTACATATGCCTATAACTTGTAATGCAATGTCTTTATATATAATATACACTGTATGTATAATAACCATGTTCACCTAATGTAACCATGTATTTGTAACCATGTATCTGTCAACATACTGCAACTCTGTGCACAGGACATACCTGAAAATGAGGTAACTCTCAATGTATTACTTCCTAGTAAAACACTTTTATAAATAAATTGGTGAAGCATCAAAGATACTGCTCCAAAGTCTGGTTCAAGCTCTTGGTCTTGGACTGTCTCAGTCTTGGACTGAGGGTGATAGCCAGAAGACAGGGCTCTTTGAACATGGAGAGGTTGACACATTTTGGACCAAAATCGGCTAATAAATTGTGATCCTCTATCTGCAATTATCTTACTGGGATGACAATGCAACCGGTATACTTCTTTCAAGAAAAGTTTGGTCAGTCCTTGAGCAGTAGCTACAGTAAGTTGCCCAAAATTAGCCAATTTCGAAAAGTAATCGATAGTCAAAATTACAGTAGACACCTCTGAGGGAGGTAATTCACCAATGAACTCCATTGAGATACTGGTCCATGGTTGAGAGGGACTGAAGATAGGCTGTAATAAACATTGTCACGTTTGCTTCATTCATGTCCAAGTCTCACATGAACAAACAAAATTAGCAATGTCATGCAGGAGTTGCGGCCACCAAAAATGTCTCAGGCAATTCCAGATTCTGTGACACTTATGACCTACCTCTTGTAGCTTATAGTACCATTGGAGGACATGCAGACATAATGTCTTAGTGGGCATGCAAAAGTCTATTCTAATACAGTAGCAGTACCATAAACATTTCCCCCAAACTTTGAAATGATGTGGCTGGTTATACAGTATTGTATTCTCTTTGAAAAGCTGTCACTTTCTGTAACCCATTTCACTTTGTCACATACTGTACTTGAATTGTGGCTAGTACATGGGCAGAAGGTAGAACCAGCACAGAAGGTGTACTGTACATGGAGTCATAGGGGAATCTTAACGTGATAGAGCATCTGCTTTACCATTGATCATCCTGGGTTTGTAAGGTACTGATTGAGTCTCAGTTTCAGATCAATAAAGCTGGAGGGAGAACTTTTTCAAGGACCATTCCAAGACTTTAGAATAAACTCCCTGCGGCTTTAAGAAGTCTGGAAGCTTTAATTCAATTTAAAAAAGGAATTAAAAATCTTCTATATATACATATTTATACAGCTCAACCCCGTTATAGCACGATCCGCTAAAACGCAGATCCGCTTATAACACGGTTTTAAAATTAAAAAAAAAAAAAGTTAAAGTTTTTTTTTATTTTTTTGCACACACACTGTACACGCTCACTGCACACGCTCACTGCACACTGCATACACTCACAGCTCACAGCACACTGCACACACTCACAGCACACTGCACACACTCACAGCACACTGCATACACTCTCAGAACACTGCATACACGCACACTGCACACACACACACACACACACACACACACACACACACACACACACACACACACACACACACACACACACACACACACACACACACACACACACACACACACACACACACACACACACACACACACACACACACACACACACACACACACACCACACACACATACACTGCATACACTCATAGCACACACTCACAGCACACTGCATACACTCAGAGCACACTGCACACACTCAGCACACTAAACACAGTCACAGCACACTGCACACACTCACAGCACACTGCATACACTCACAGCACACTGCATACACTCACAGCACACACTGACACACTGACACACTGACACACTGACACACTGACACACTGACACACTGACACACACAGTCTCTTTAAGGGAGCTTGCTCTCGCAAGATGGAAGCAGAAGCAGGAAGCAGAGACAGGGAGAAGAGCTGCCAGATGCTAAGTAAGTGCTGTGTGCTGTTGCTGCTGCCCCACCGGGTCTGGGAACGCTGGGAGAGTTCTCAGCTTTCCCCTCCGACGGACGCGGTACCACCACAAAAAAATAAAATAAAATAAAAATCGGCGACCATTTTGTTTCCGCGACCCCGTTTATAACGCGGTGGTCGCGGGTGGCCCCTGAGGACCGCACTATAACGGGGTTAAGCTGTATATATACATATATACACACACATATATATACACACACATATATATACATACACATATATATATATATATATATACAACAAAAAGCAGCAGCCAGCACTCCAAGCAACAAATGTAAAGTCAAGGTGCATGCTCCATAGAAATCAATATAGAAACCCTGTCTTCCCATAAGAGAAGGCACAAAAGCAGCAACACTCAGATAAAGCAAAAAGACATGTATTAGCAGTTACAAAACAGCACACTATAAACCCAACGTTTCGGTCCTAGGCAGGACCTTCCTCAGGGGGGCACCCCCCTGAGGAAGGTCCTGCCTAGGACCGAAACGTTGGGTTTATAGTGTGCTGTTTTGTAACTGCTAATACATGTCTTTTTGCTTTATCTGAGTGTTGCTGCTTTTGTGCCTTCTCTTATGGGAAGACAGGGTTTTTATATATATATATATATATATATATATATATATATATATATATATATATATATATATATATACACACACATATATATATACACACATATACGTATACGTGTATATATATATATATATATATATATATATATATATATATATATATATATATATATATATATATATACCACAATTATTAAGGTTATGGTGGGTAAAAAAAGTGACAAAAACCCTCCACAGTAAAGCATAAAGCAACTGTAAATATTACTGTATGTTCACTTGCATGTCTTAGAAACCCTATCTTTCCCCATTATCTCCCAGCACACAGCGCTTCCACTGCAGCAAGGGATTCTGGGAAATGACATGCAAATGAGCACACAGTGCCACCTTTTGTCTCCAGCTCGCATTACACAAGCAAATCCTCAAGCCAATGCCTACTGTTTTAAACACAGCTTTTAGACAGAGGCTGGGATGAGATGCAAAGCCAGTAAGCCTGTGAGTGGGAACAGACACGTCCGCAGACCCTGTGGAGAAAAAGGGGGACCGAGATGCCCTGCAGCCTAGAGAAAATGGAGAACTCGTCCCGCAGATAACCGAATATCCAGAGGGCCCAAGGCAGAAGTCGTGTACCCCAAAGAAGTGTCTGTCCGGTGCCAACAGTGAGGAACCCTCAACCAACCATCCCAGGGAAGCGGAGCCGGAACCAGTGAGTGTCGATCCCTTAAACAGCCCTGAGGATGCCCTGAAAAATGCCAGGTGTGACTGTGATATACTCCGTGAACAATTGAAACAAAAGAAAGATGATTACGCGGAGCTACTGAAAGATAATGCTAAGTTACAGAAGACGGTGCTCGCAATGTACTCTGCAGCCAGGACAGAATTGGACGATCTCAAGACTGAGCTAGATACTGCAAATGCTACTATTTCCGCCATGGATGAAAAGCAGAGCCAATCTGATAAAATGATGGCTACGCTAAAGCGGAAGTATGAGGAGGCACTGAAGCAGATGACCGTCTTCCAGCAAGAGGTTCAGACTCTTCGCATAGAGCTGAATGCCTCACAACAGGAGGTGGACGTATCTCAGAAAGAGGTTCAGACACTCCGCAGAGCACTGGATGCCTCACATCATGAGACCAACAGCTGCCGCACAGACCTGGAAGTTTCCAGAAAGGAACTACACAGTCTCACTGAGGAGCTGGACATTTCTAAAGAAACGATTGTCAATCTTAGTACAGATCTCCAAGTCTCCTAGAAGGAGCTTCAGACCCTCAACCTAGAGAAGGAAGTCTCATGCCAAGAGACTGTCATTCTCAAAGCAGATGTGCGTGAATGGAAGGAGGACTGCAAGGAGGCCCTGAATGGTACAGAGACTGAAAAAGGAGAAAATTTAAGATTACAAAGAAAAAACTTAAAACTCAAAGAATACATTTTTAATTTGACAAATGACGTCAAGGAAAAAAATGAAAAGCTGCATGAGCTTAAAGAAATAAATAGACTTTTGGAAGGTGAGAAGTTTGAAGCAGAGCACCGACTGCAGAACCAACTGCAAGGTCTGCGTACGTACCTCGAGAAGGCCGAGGAGAAGCAGCGAACTCTGCAGGAAGACAATCTGCAGGCTGTTAAAGAAATTCAAGTGCTGCAGGAACGACTGATTACCCAGTATGTCCCCGCAAAGCAGCATGAGAAACTGAAGGCTACCCTGAGCGTCAGAAAAGCATCGCTAAAGGCCAAGCTTAGAACCCAGGTGACGCGGCACAAAAGGGAGCACAAGAAGGTCCAGAAACTTAAACAAGTAACTGTGGCCCAAGCAAAGAAGTTCATAGTGCTTCACAATGCAATAAAAATGTGGAAGCAAGCTCAGAGAAAGCAAAGCATGCAGATAAATTCCCTGAGAAGAGACTTGCAAGACGCACTCAAAAAACAGGGATCTCTCGCAGATGAGATTACAGTTCTTTAAGGACAAGTATTGACCCTGACTAAGCGTCAGTATCCCACAGCCACAAAAACCCATGAAGACAAGGGTACAGTGAGAGCTGGGAATACCGCTCGTCTGAAAGACAAGGTTGCAAAATGTGAACCACCTAAACAAGCACTAGCAAAACCTTCAGCCACCCAACAGGCAATAAAAGAAAGTACATGTGCTGAATCAAAACCAGAGGAATCCTTAGCTGATGAAGCTGAAAAGATGGGACATTCTCTGGAAGTGGGGGTGGAATTACAACTTAATCCCAAAGAGGCTGAACTAGCAACCCTATTGAGTTGAAAAAGGGCAGAGAGACAGCTTCAAAAGCAGAAAACTCAAAGGGCTGTTTTTAAACGCTCTGCAAATACTGCCATACAGTCTGCCTACAATAATACGAGCACCCGACGCGAGGGAAATCTCATGACCGCGCACATAGCAAAAAGACTATACTTAGAAAAAGTCCTCCTCAAGCGACTGAGGAGTGCTGCTCTCAAGCACCTTCGGGAGGAGACGCGAATAAACTGGAGAAAGGGCTCCAATCCCAACGGGACTGAGGGTTCTCTTCCTCCATCCACTCTCTTTCAAGTCACAGAGAAATCTAGAATGAGAGTGGAAGGATGGGCTTTGGCCGTGGCAAGCCCGAGCTTCCCACAAACAGGGGAGGTATGTAACAGGGGAGTTATCCCTGTTCAGGTAATGTGCCTCTAATCCAGCAGTGTGGTGGTTAACTGCTGGTAGTCAATTAACAAACATCACTTGCCTGATTAGATTGCTTAGAAAAGCCTGTCTTTTGAGACAGGAAGGGAGACTCCTTAGCTCACACCTGAGCTGAACTTGGAGACAAAGCAGAGATTTTCCCTTACTCTCACAACTTGTGAGACTGACATGGGGACAGACGTCTTGAGTCTACTGTACAAGAAGAGGCTGCTTGCAAGACACAGAGGAAACTTCAAAACCTGAATGATGACAAATCCTGAAGAAAAGGTAGCAACCAGGAACAGAGAAGATTTTCCCTCCAAACCACAAGGAACAGATAAGACTTTCATTTATAAGACTTTTTTATATCTGTTCATTTCATGCTATATGTTTGGGGCTGGGAGACATGCTTATCTAAAGGGAGTGGTGGATTGCATAGTATTTAACTAGAAATACTCCCAAGTGAATAGAAGCTTTGTTTACCCCTTGTTTGGATGGTTTCCTGATGCTAAGGAAACAGGCGCAATAAAAGCCTTATTTAATTTCACTATAACCAGACTCCCTTGCATACCTCTGTGAGCGTCCGCCTACAGGGATCTACAACAGCAAGAGGAGATTTTGGATTAGGCTTAAACCTGATCCAGATGGAGTGGGGGGGGGGGGGGGGGTGTCTCATCCACCTTCAACTTTCAGTATCGGAGGGAATCAGGGTTTTTTGAGTTATTTTGGCCAACCTACCTAATGCAGGAAGTGCTACCAGTATGGACATACTAAAGAACATTGTGGAAAAACTGGGGTGGTTTGCAGGAACTGTGGGAAAGAGGAACATTTTGCTGCGGATTGTGACATTCCAAAAAAGTGCGACCTGTGTGGTGAGTTTGGATACGACAATGCTCGAAAAAAAGTTATGCTCAGGTTGCTAAAATTGGGACTGAAATGGAGTGTACACAAGAGTCTGCTAATGTACACTGGCGACACACTTTATTCGAGCTCGGCTAGTCCCACGAATTCGGGTATACCCGGGTGTATTGAGGTTTGTGACTGTTTTCTGACCGAGTGCATTGAGGTATTTTCCAAGCAGGGATTGAAGCATTTTATTCCCGCTGGCTGCAATACTGCACAGTATATATATATATATATACTGCATTACAATTCATGAATTTATGCCATCTGGTAGACACGCGAAGCATTGCAGCCTATTAAATCCTAATCATTATCATTTAACAGATCAGCCGCCCGTCAGCCAGGCATGAACCCAGGCTGGGAGGCAAACGCAACGGGGCTTGTCAGAGGTGAGGAGCGGCGCATTCCAGGTATCTGCCAGGTACATACTGGGTATTTGCTCGATTAAAGTGTGTCGGTGCAGTAGAGGGATTTCATGAGATTACTGTAGTTGAGGAAACTTCCGGAGAAGAAATGGAAGAAACTTTGGCGGGTTCGACAGGAGATATCTTGGAGAAAAATGAGGAAGATTTCTTCCTGGACTCCTTGGCCCAGAAACCGGAGGTGGGGGGAGGGGAGGAGACGGGAGCAGTCCCTGAGAAAGATGTGGGGGAGGGGGAAATACGGTCATTTAGTGTGGTGGAACCTAGCTGGGCGGAAAGTATGGAGTGTCAAGATTCACAGAGGGAGAGGGAAGGTCCCCAAGATATTTTGGAGGAGGAAATGGAAATAGGAGGAAAAAAGTTCAAAAGCGTAAAAATCTGCAAGGGATAGAAACAAAGGAAGATAAGGCTAGCCAGAGTAAAGTGGAGCCTAGAGAGAAGGGTGTAGAGGGTAAAGTTGGAAAAGTATCAGGGAAAGTAACCCTAAAAGAGAAAATTGAACATTTTGAGGATGCAGTGGGAGATGTTTTATTTTGGGTGGGTATTTTCCGGAAGCAGCATGGGCGGAGAAGTGAGGAACAGATAATAGAAAGATTAAAAAAAATTATGTATCAAAGAAAACAGCTGACAAAAGAGCAATATGAAGAATTAAAAAAGGAGCATGTACAGTGGGTTAAAATAAAAGAGATTCTAGGGGAGAGGTGAGGGAGAAGGAGAGAAGTGAGAGCAATAGCTCGTCCTCACAAAGTCAGATAAGCGTGGAGGGAATTAAAATACAGAGAAGTGTAAGTGGAGTAAGTGGGAATGAAAGTGATGAAAAGGCAGGCCAAAAAGGGATTGCACAGGCAAAAGAGGCAAATTCAGCGGGAGATAGTAAGGGGAAAGTGGTTGGAATAGATACAGAAAAGAGGGAGAAAGTAAGCAGAAGCGAGAGTGAAGGAGAAGTAGGGAAGAGGACAGTTGATGGTAAGAAAGAACCAAAAAAAAAGGAGGACTCAGGGGGGGAGGTGAAAGCATCTGAACATAAGGTAATGGGGGAAAGTAGAAGTGAGAGTGGAAGTGGAGAGAATAGGGAAAGTAAAGGGGGTCAGGGACAGAGAGTAAGAGTAGTGGAAACAGAGCATCTGAGGAAGTATAGGGAAGAACTTGGTTTCGCTACATTAGAAAAATTTTATGAATTTTTAAAGGGCATCGCACAGAGCAATGTAAAGGCACAGGGCATGTTAGAGCAAGTAGAAAGAATCCTTAAAGACAGGGAAATACAGAAAGTATAAAATGTAATGTTTCGGGTGGTTGTTTTTGTGTTTCCTTTTGAAAGTTACTTAGTATGAAATGTAAATTTTATTTTGCCGTTGTATTGTTTTTTTGTCTTGGCAATATAATGAATGTATAGCGATGTTTTTTGTTTATTACCTTTTGTAAAGGGATACTTATTGGTTGTTAATATGTGAACTGTTAACTTTGCAAATTAATAATATGTATGAATAAAAACATTTAATAATAAAAAAAAAAAAATGTCTGTGAGTGGGTTTACTGGCTTTGCATCTCATCCCAGCCTCTGTCTAAAAGCTGTGTTTAAAACAGTATGCATTGGCTTGAGGATTTGCTTGTGTAATACGAGCTGGAGACAAAAGGTGGCACTGTGTGCTCATTTGCATGCCATTTCCCAGAATCCCTTGCTGCAGTGGAAGCGCTGTGTGCTGGGCGATAATGGGGAAAGATAGGGTTGCAGACCTATCTAAGACATGCAAGTGAACATACAGTAATATTTACAGTTGCTTTATGCTTTACTGTGGAGGGTTTTTGTCACTTTTTTCACCCACCATAACCTTAATAATTGTGGTGAATACCTAGTTTAGTCTCAAACCAGCTTAGCCAGCAACCAACCTCACACTGATGATAGCCAGCAACCAAACTCACACTGATGATACCCATCAAGGTTGAAACATGTCTGTGAGTGGGTTTACTGGCTTTGCATCTCATCCCAGCCTCTGTCTAAAAGCTGTGTTTAAAACAGTATGCATTGGCTTGAGGATTTGCTTGTGTAATACGAGCTGGAGACAAAAGGTGGCACTGTGTGCTCATTTGCATGTAATTTCCCAGAATCCCTTGCTGCAGTGGAAGCGCTGTGTGCTGGGCGATAATGGGGAAAGATAGAGTTGCAGACCTGTCTTAGACATGCAAGTGAACATATAGTAATATTTACAGTTGCTATACATATATATATACATATACATATACGTCTATAAGGATCCCTTGAGATCCAATATACCAGCACAGCACAAGAGATAATTACTCAAAATTGTTTATTGGGTCCAAAATGCACAAATATACCTGATGTTTCGGTCCCCAGGGGGGCCTTCTTCAGGGGTAACATGCCTGCCACACACTTAAATACCCTAAAGGAAGTATGAATTCACATTGAACAGGAAAGGGGTGGGGAAAGTGTTGCTAAGCAACAACCAGGGAGTGGCTATTTACATACACAAGGTAAGCGTAAAAAAGGTATAGGCAGAGGACTGAGCACAGGCAAATGCAGCATATACACTGGCGACACACTTTATTCGAGCTCGGCTAGTCCCACGAATTCGGGTATACTCGGGTGTATTGAGGTTTGTGACTGTTTTCTGCCCGAGTGCATTGCGTTATTTTCCAGGCAGGGATTGAAGCATTTTATTCCCGCTGGCTGCAATACTGCACAGTATATATATATATACTGCATTACAATTCATGAATTTATGCCATCTGGTAGACACGCGAAGCATTGCAGCCTATTAAATCCTAATCATTATCATTTAACAGATCAGCCGCCCGTCAGCCAGGCATGAACCATGGCTGGGAAGGCAAACGCAACGGGGCTTGTCTGAGGTGAGGAGCGGCGCATTCCAGGTATCTGCCAGGTACATACTGGGTATTTGCTCGAATAAAGTGTGTCGCAGCAGTAGAAATGGACAAAAAAATAACATAAGCATACCCTATTAAAGGTGGGAGACCTGTACAATAGGATCAATGACTTCTCAAAATTAAAATAGATAAATTAAATGGTTATTCTGTTAATATGTGTAGCTACAGATAAGTGGGGTGGCATAGTTGTACAGAACTTTACGGACTATTGTACTGAGATTGAGAAACATCTCTCTGATATTAATTGTTATATGCCACTGACATCAAACCCCACATTTCGTTTTAAGAAAGAGGTACAGTAGACGCCGTCATCCAACTGGGTTTCACTAACAATTGGATTGATGAGAATACTACTACTTTCTTACTCAAAAGTTTTCAAAAATCACCATCATCTATAATCTTTCCAAGGTTCATAAAATACTCAAAAATCCACCGGGCCGACCTATCATCTTGGCCAGGGACTCTTTATGTCAGCCACTTTCCCAATGTTTGGATTTTTACGTCCAACCTGTTGTTAAAAGCATTTCCAGCTTTTTTACGTGTATTACACATTTTCTGAACAAATTATCAGACTTCCAAAGTGATTTTGCCACACTGATTATGGTTACATTAGATGTAACCAGTCTATACACTAATATTCAACACACAGAAGGGATTGATGCCCTAAGACATTGCCTATCTAAAAGCTCCACCTACTCAGGCCCACCAATCGAATACATTTTGCTACTTGTAAAACTCATTCTACATAAGAATTATTTTAAATACACCAATCAATTTTTCCTGCAGATATGTGGCACAAAGATGGGGTCAAATCCTAGTCAATCCCACCTATTCTAAGTATATTAAATTCCATGTGAGGTGCATTGACGGTTTGTTCTTACTGTGGGATGGCACACAAAGTCCTCAATCAGATACCAATGAGATCCTCAATCAGATACCATCAAGTATCCGATTCACTATGTCGCACAGTATACACAGTATCACCATCCCAGATGTGACCGTTTTCAAACATATTGACCATTTTCACATTGGAATCTTTTGGAAAACGACACGTCAGGCATGTGTTTGCATCTTGGACCCAATAAACAACTTTTTGTGATTATTTCTTGTGCTGTCCCAGGTATATTGGATCTCTAGGGATCATTACAGACTGTAAGTAGTTACCCTTTACCGTGCACCACACTGGCCTCTGCCGGGGCTCGCTCTCTCTCTCCCTCGTTTTTTTTTGTCTTGTACACAAGGACAAACTTGAGTTTTCGCCAGTAATTTTCCTTCCTTGCACATTGCTCTTCTTAGTCTCACTTTCCCTTCTCAGTACTCTCAGTTCAGCCACACAAGAACATTGAAACTTTCCTCTGCTTTCCTGGAGTGCTAGAACAAGCACAGGTCTGTCGTCCTCGTCGCCAATTTGTTACATTTTGGTAGGCAGTGCTTGTACTGTATAGAGAAATATGTAGACATTAGGCTACGAGAAAAGCAAACATGCAGCTTCTTGTTTGACTAGCTTCAGCAGCATTGAGCAACAACAATAAAAAAAACACAAGATGGTGTCTGCCATCCCATAATACATTATGGTAAGCTTCACAGGACAGACAATACCATCACATACATCATATTGATGTCAATACCAGCTCTGCAACATAAACTGTACTTGATTAACTATATTATTAGAGAAGGCAACACAAAGTTATATGTAATCCACAAATCAAATTTTGTTGATTTACTGTAGTAGTCCTGAGATGTTTAACTTATTAACCTGATCTATTTGATAATTATTTCTTCAATGTCTTGACATTGCTTCTTGGGCCACACAGATCAATAAAAACCTTTTACTTAATGTTAAAATATTTATATACAACCATGTATTATTTTCACATATTTAAAAAAAATGAATGTTGAAGATTTAACTGAGAAATATGTTTTCTCCTAAAAAAAATGATTTTATATCTGGGGATTTGGTTTTCAACATCAGATAACTAACCAGGGAGATCAGAGAAGAGGAGCGGAACAGAGGTTAAAAAGGTATATTATCATGTAATAAAGGTAAGTATGCATAACTTACTTATAAAATAAGATCAAGCTGTTCACAGAGCATTGTGGTGGTTTTAAGTAACGTTGTCTACGTCATCATGAGGACTTCCGAGCAGCGTCTTGCTATTCCAGGAGGGACCCAACTTTCAGAGACCCATACTGTATAACACCGATTAACAGCAATGCTTAAAAACCACCACAATACTCTGTGAACAGCTTCATCTTATTATATACAGTATGTAAGATATACATACTTACCTTTATTACATTAATGTATACACTTTTAATCTCTGGTGCACTACTCTTTTCTGATCTCTCTTTCTAAGACCTCCGTCTGAGGACTACCCTGGGGCAAGTTTGGAGCAACTGCTCAATAAGAGGGGGCTGCAAGGAGAACTTCATCTCAACTTTACCAACTAATTATATTTTCTGCGTCAAGGAACTTTTCAATATTCCTGATCATTGACCAAAATGATACTAGAACTTTCAAATCCACAAAATGAATAAATGACCTTTGATATTAGTAATTGTTATATTGCATGAAGTTGGGTAGAAAGGAAATTAAAAACAAAGGCACTGCTTTGCACTAAGTGAGACATTTTTATTCATTTTCATAAAACTCAGTTATTATCTGAGCATTGATGCAAAAAGTCTGGAGTAGATAGAAGGACAGCTCTGCAGACTACTATAAATTATTTTTAGTTCATTATTTACTGGAAATACAAGTTCAAGACAGATATTGATTACTAGAGCTGAAGATTTATTACTCCATTGTATGCTATGCATCTCTAGCAGTTCAAACATCTGTAGAGATATAAAATACAAAATCAAAATAGACTTTTGCAGTTTCATATTAGAATTCCTTTGGGTAATTGAGGAGGTCTACTCTGTATTTCAAATACATATACTCCGGAGTGTTGAAATATTTGTGATCAAAAGATGTTAGTTGAGCATTTCATATAAGGGAATAATTGTACCTGGGCAGATAGCTGCACCAATGACCAGAGACTAAAGAGGCCTGGAGATGATGATTGGAGAACTCTGTACGCTGACCCTGTGTGCATAACATTTATTTCCAGTGGGAGAAAGGTAGAGCGGTACAGTACAATTGTTTGGCAAATTAACCGCATTCACATGAATGTATTTGGAGCCGTTTTTACATCCCTTTTAGAACATAAACTGAGGAGAAATGTATTAAGATGGAACAGTTTGTTCCAAAACAGGGAGCAGACATTTTGATAATCATCATCAATTTGCATACTTTACAGATATAGGAAGACTTACTGTTTTTTGGTACCATGGCAAGATGCGAGATTTCACACGCAGGCACAATTTGCTGAGCGTGGCCAGACCGCAGGCAGCAAACAGATTTTTTTTGTGGGATTTATTTATTTAATTACAATTCTGTATGTGTCTGGCAGATGACACACTAATTATCTTTGCCCCTGCCTGTGCATGCACTGTCTACATTTATAAACTTGGCAGAAGTAGCCGGTGCAGCAACACCGAGAAACCCAGACATGCTTGTGGCAATATCCAGGGCCGGTGCAACCACTATGGGACATAGGTTGTCACCTACAGTAAGGTGGCACATTTTGGGTTGTGGCGGTGTAGGCAGCGAGCAGAGAAGGCAGTTTTCCAACGGTGCTGCCACACTCCACTGCAGAGAAGCTCTCTCTGCTGCACACCACTATTCAGGGTAAAGGGGGGTGGGGGGTGAGGTGGTGGGAGGGAGGGGGGTGAGGTGGTGGGAGCTTCTCAAATCAGCATTTTTTTTTTCAAAATCATGGGATCTTTGCCTTTTCCAGTATAAACAAATAGACATCAGAAGCATTAGACGCTTTGAGAATTGAGTTGCACACATTTTGCAATTAATGCATTTGCACAGAATTCTGACTTCCTGCCCCTCTTTTCTCCACTCTGGAATGTATTACCATTCAGATACTTTATGGGATAACATTGGCACCCCTCCACATCTATAGAACAGAAATACCCGGGCGCTACCTGTAGATAATTAAAAGTTGGATAAGGGTGTAATAACAACCTTGGTAGTGGGCAAAGTTTCCCTCTGTTTCATTTCCTCCTGTGACTCTAACGACCCCAAAGGAGGATCTACCCAGGATCCTTCAAAATAAAGGAGACAGGAGAAGGGGATGGGGGAGCACTGGTGGAATAATAGAGTATGGTACAGTTTGATTCATCTTGCAGATTTGGATCATCAAATACACTATTTTTAAGGTGAAGGGTTTACACAGCTACGACTACATATTAATTGTTTTTTAAGTAAAAACTTTTTACAGGAATTTTTTAAATATTTATTCATTTAAGGTATTTTATTATATTGATATACATAGGATATAAACTTTATTCGCGGCCATCAATGATGTTTATAATGACTTGTGCACAAGATTTTAATTTATACTTTGAGATTCTCTTAAATATATTCCACTTTTTTGCAAAAATGACAATGGTTTAAACCTCTTTAGGGGATAAACATACTTTCTACTATCTATTCAAATGTTTTTGGAAATGTTAATCACATTAAGATAAAAATGAGATCAAGCAGAGACAACCATATTTTAATCAGAGGTAACTTTTCTTTAGCCACAGAAAGTACCATGTTTTTTACTGTGTTAGGGCGTTTGTGACGTCATGAAAATCGATCTAAGGACGACTCAAATCAGGCTAAACTACATACACTACATGTCTAATAATTCACTTAGACCAGCTGTTCTTAAAAGTTTGAGGGGGGTGTAGTAGTCTGGATGACCGCAGTATATAAAGGAGGAGCGGCGTGCCATACCCATTCTAACTACGGACCCTGAGGAAGCCCATAGGGCGAAACGCGTTGCTCAAAATCCCCCAGCCATTTTGATCTGTTGCGGCCACCGTCGGGAGCAGGACACGGGAAGTACAGAGCTCCATCCGGACACGGAGCTAGCTACTGCAGCACCACGAGCCCTGCTAAACATCCCCTAGAGACTGGCCTTTAATCCCATCCCACACCGCAGCTCACTAGTTGAGTAAGCGGGGGGTCTGTTGTTTACCATTGTTTTAATTTTTAAATAAAGACTTTAGCCTTGACTCTCTGGGCTTATAATTTTATTCATCATTCTGGGACTAAGAAATCAACACCAAAGGCTGCTACAAATTCGCCACCCTAGGAAGATAGAAACAACTAAAGATACCTTTCCAAGTGTGCACTCACACTTGGCCGTGTGAGTAGCAATACTTTGATATATCTTTTTCATCCCCCCTACTACTTGCCACTTAGTCAAGTTTTGCCATTTGGAGCAGTGGGACTACCCCTGGGAGCCCAAAGATACCACCCCTTAGAGCGCACCTACACATGCCCGTGTGAGTGTTTGTTAACAAATCTTAATTTTGAAGATTACAACCTCTGGTTATATTGTTCCCTTGTACATTTTGTTCTTGTTTTGTTCATATTTTGTTCCTATTTATATGCATTTATTCCGAGGGTGACACCACACATAAGAAAAAGGAGAGAAAAAGCACGGAAGAGAGGCGGAGACCGAACCTACAAGACAAAGAAGGTGACATCACACCAATACAGAAAGAAAGGAAGAGCTTGGACGAGAGGCGGAGATCGAATCCACAAGGAACAGAAGTGAGGACGTAAAGATACCTTGATGCGCATGCATTTGCACAAGGCCGTGTGAGTGTTTAAAACTATTTTAGATTTAAAACATCCACCTTAGCATTTCAGAGTCATACACACCTGAACCAGACTGTACCATACTCTATTATTCCACCAGTGCTCCCCCATCCCCTTCTCCTGACCCCTCCACATCACAAGTTTTTTAATTACAAAAAGGGATATAAGTTGTGTGTGGATGTGTGTGTGTGTGTGTGTGTGTGTAAGGGTTGTTTTCATAAGGAGTTTTAACTGTTTTGGTTACCCTGCATTTATTCACATCATATTTTTCTGTAATAAAAACAAAGATTTGGGGAATGGTTGGGGGTTAAAAAAATGGAGGGAGAGGAGGAGGTGGAAAAATGGAGGGGATTGGGGGGTGAAAGAGAAGTGGGGTGAGAGAGGAGTGGTGAAAGAGGGGTGGGTAAAGAGAGAGAGAGGTGGTGAGAGAGATGGAGGGGTGGGGGAAGTGAGAGAGAGGAGTGGGGTGAGAGAGAAGGGGGATGAAAGAGGAGTGGTGAAAGAGGGGTGGGGAAGGAGATAGAGAGGTGGGAGGGAGAGAGTGGTGGGGGGAGTGTGGGGGAGGTGGGGGAGCGAGAGGTGGAGGGGACTAATAGAGAGAGTGGTGAGGAGGGAAGCATGTGGGGGTATTGGTAAGAGCTTCTCAAATCAGCCTTTTTTTTTTTCAAAATCAGGGGATCTTTGCGTTTTCCGGTATAAAAAAAAGACATCTCAAGCATTAGACGCATTGATTATTTAGTTGCACGAATTTTGTAATTAATGCATTTGCACATAACTCTGGCTTCCCTCTCCTCTTTTTCTCTGCTCTGGAAAGTATTATCATTCAGATACTTTATAGGGTAACATTGGCACCCCTTCAAATCACAAGGTTTTTTATTACAAATAGGGATATAAGGTGTGTGTCTTGTTTTTAGAAGGAGATTTAACAATTTTGTTTACCAGTTATTCTCATCATATTTTTCTGTAAAAAAACTCCCAAAGATTTTAGATTTAGGCAAACTAGAATCTGTGCAGAAAAACATAAAGTGTTTCGGCTACCCTTAAAATAAAAGGGGGTCTCGGGATTATTCAAAGCAAAACCTGGGTCCACATTTTGCATTGCAGAGAAACATCAGATATTGTACAGTACTACAGCCTTAAAAAAAGACAGAGCCAATGTTGTCCAACATTTCCCTCCCCTCACACATCCCATCCAGGGCAGCAGCTTGCTGCAAAGGAAGAAAAATACAATTTGTGGATTAAGCAAACAAAAGACTAACTTTAGCCTTTGCTTGCCAAGCTCGCACTTGGCCATCCTCAGCGTCCATGCAAATCCTACATTGCAAAGTAAAACCTTGGCTGTCTACATTATTGCTTATTAAAATGGCAAAAATAAAAAACTATTTGCACACATTATGTCAATACTTAGCAATTACTGTAAAAAGCTGTAAAACTGTAAATGAGGGACAAGAACTTTATCCGTCATTAGCACAAAAAACAGCTGGGTACAGTATCTCCTAATAGAATATTTTTAGATAGTAAATTTAAAAAAAAGACACAGCCAACATTACCCTCCCAGTACCAAGCTCTCACGATCAGCATAAATCATTCATTTGAATGCCCCCTCCCTTCAGCCCCTGTATTTGGTTGAGCTGGGTGTGTCGTCTGCAACAAAAGGTTCACTACAAGAGAAATTATCACCTCCATCATTACTCTGCATAAAACTCAGAGTAGTGGCCCATTTTCCTCATCCTATCTTTTATTAATATAATGTCAAATCTGAATTAGCCGCTCACATCACACCCCATCAGTAGTCAAAACTAGTCAGCTGTTACCGAAACTTGAAACTGTAAGAGAAAAAAAAAGATATGGGAAAAGATTTCTGTGAAATATTACAAGAGTGAAAACAAAAAGAATTGCGCTCAATGTGGTCTGTGCTAAAACAAAATAGTGACTTATATATAAATTGATAATACAACCTGATAAGTGAGGTTTTATGCTGCTGATCAGTGGGAATGGTTCAGACACCAGGCTAGATAGAGACAAAAAGAGAACAGCGCAAAAAAACCATTGTGTAGTATATTTAAATAATTTTATAAAGGGTAAGGTGAGTATTGCACGTACATCAAAAAGAAGGGTTAAAAGCAAGACATGTTAGGGACATGTTACCACTCGGCAGGCACAACGGGATACAGGCACCAGGAATTGGACGTCCTCCCTCAGAATGCTGATATCTGGATGCAGAGTATACAGCTCAGCTCGGTTCACAGCGTTGGGGAACCTTCCCGCGCCTTCACGGAACTCGCAGCAGTTGATTTCGGGGGTAGATCACCGCGTCTCTTCCTGCTTAGTCCACGTTGGCATGTGACGTCATCCGGCAGCGTCTCTCAGCCGGTCGCGTCTTTAGTGCGTCACTCCTTGGCGATTTGCAGTCGGGCAGTATACAGAGTCCCATACAGGTCCCGCAATGAAATAAATATCCCAATATAATGCCGCAATGGGAGTATATGTAAAGAATAAAGGAACGCGCCCTCTCCTACGCGTTTCGTACTTTCGTACTTCGTCAGGGAATCTGTCCCTGACGAAGTACGAAAGTACAAAACGCGTAGGAGAGGGCGCGTTCCTTTATTCTTTACATATACTCCCATTGCGGCATTATATTGGGATATTTATTTCATTGCGGGACCTGTATGGGACTCTGTATACTGCCCGACTGCAAATCGCCAAGGAGTCACGCACTAAAGACGCGACCGGCTGAGAGACGCTGCCGGATGACGTCACACGCCAACGTGGACTAAGCAGGAAGAGACGCGGTGATCTACCCCCGAAATCAACTGCTGCGAGTTCCGTGAAGGCGCGGGAAGGTTCCCCAACGCTGTGAACCGAGCTGAGCTGTATACTCTGCATCCAGATATCAGCATTCTGAGGGAGGACGTCCAATTCCTGGTGCCTGTATCCCGTTGTGCCTGCCGAGTGGTAACATGTCCCTAACATGTCTTGCTTTTAACCCTTCTTTTTGATGTACGTGCAATACTCACCTTACCCTTTATAAAATTATTTAAATATACTACACAATGGTTTTTTTGCGCTGTTCTCTTTTTGTCTCTAAATATTACAAGACAATGATTTATTAATACAGTACAATAATACATCCCGTTTCTTTCAATAACCACCAGTAACACATTTTCTATATGGGTTATGTTATTGTTGCAAGTTTCTACACTTAGATATCCATTGCAGTAATTCTTGATCCCCTTCACTAGTTCAACTTTGTTAGAAGGTTGCGCAGATGATGTTTGATATCACACCAATACAATCGGGTTCACATGAGGAAATCTGTAAGAATAGAGAAAAATAGTGTACAGTTATTGCCAAGAATTAAACAAACACCTACAACAACACATTTTATACAGGTAATACACTTGTGCACAATATAGTTACTTACTCTGGAGGTGTTCTGACCCAGTTGATTCCACTGTCCTTCATGAATGTCTCAGATACCCTGTTTTGGGTCGTTGTCTTGGAAGAACCAGTGATGTATGGTGCTGCCTCCTGTGCAATAATGAACACTGGAAAGTAGACTTTATCCATGATACCTAGACAAATAATAAAAATATCACACTGCTTTAGTTTATGGGAAAAGTCACAGGGTCACATTAAAATACAGTTACTACTGATCAAAAAACTGAAACCAGAATGGGATTACCTTCAAATATAACTACAGTATAGAACCTGGTCCAATTGTAGAGATTGACACCCACACATGAATCTTGAGTGGATACTTCAGGCTGAGGTTTCAGGGATATTAATAATTTTTCTAAATGCCATAGGGGAGAATCTTTCTAGAGTGACTGATGTCTTATCCGAAAATAGGAGAAGGTTCCAGGGCACTACGGATTTTCAAAAGAATTTAATGAACAGGCACAACGTTTCAACCACCAAGCGTGGTCTTTCTCTAGTGAAGATCACTTGAGAAAGACCACGCTTGGTGGTTGAAACGTTGTGCCTGTTCATTAAATTCTTTTGAAAATCCGTAGTGCCCTGGAACCTTCTCCTTTTTTGTTTGCTTTGGAGCTTGTCATTGTCAGGAACTCGTCTGTTCCAGGAGCACCGGTAACAGCAAGTATCTACTATTATTCATATTGTGGTGTGCAGCATTACCTTTGCTTTTTGTTATCCGAAAATAGGACATTCTAAAACTTTTCTCAAAACTCAATCCAGTCACATGCTTAGTCAACTCTTTTAATCTTGTTAACATCCCTTATCATGGGATACGCCTGTGGTGCGTTTAGTTTTTTTCAGTCGAAAATGTATAAAATAATTATTATTTTAATGTTGGTTTGATTCCCTATGGTTACACCTTTTTGTCTGATGTCACTAATTCAGCAACTGTTCACACAGCCATAGCTCTCATTATTCCCTTCCCTATCTAAAATTAGTGCTCTAAAATGGACAGGGTGGGTGGGATAATGGTAGAGAAAATACTTGATTACTTTTTCTTAATACCCAATTGATTTAATAACATAATTTATTACAAATCTCTGACCTTCCTATAAATAAAACACAGAAAACAACATAATATCACAGAGAACAAGACACGAAACACTTAACTTATTGCTGAATTGATTTCTTGAAGCACAGAGAAGATTTCCTTTTTGTTTTAACGCTTTATGATATTTGTCAAACAGGGGAGGTTAGATCAGACTTTTGCAGGACTGCAAAACACCAGGCAGAACGAGAGAGTTGAATAAATAAAGGTTTATTCTGGTCGGAGTCAACAGAGAGCAACACAGTACAAAGACACAGCAATAACTAACCAGAATAGCTTACCCTAAATACTGAAGCTAAATTTCCCTGGATTCCACCTAGATCCATCCATTCCTTGATCCCAGTAACTAGGGATGACCATCCCAGGTTGTATATCTCTCGATACAGTTGTTCTCTGGACACTGAGACCAACCAAGGAAACTGGTGAGCTTTGGAAGTATGGACTCTCCAAGGAGGCAAGCTCACCCTTCCCCACCTCCCTATTATCACCAAACACTTCAGCTGGCCCCACACTAAGGCTAGCTCTCTGACGTACTGTATGCTGGCCACTTGGCAATTATACCTGGCCGAGGCATACAATGAGTCCCAGAAGAGATACAGTTGAAAATACAAAGAACGTTACATAATAACCTAAGCACAAAATATATAGTGTAACATAGATACATAACAGATTAATCTCTGAGATGGCCAGTTAACCTTATGTGTTGGTCTCCATCTTGACCGGTAGGGGCAAGAAGCAGATTTAATCTTGCTATACTGCCCCTACCATCATACTATTTCAAATTTATTATTCATGAATCTTAATTTTGAAATGTTGTTTCTCCTCCATAACAAAGTACTGTAGGTGTTTCACAGTAATGTGAAATAGACTGTAAATCATAAAATACAACAGTTCCTTCACGTAGACCAATTTTACATTTGTTATATCAATTTACTGTATATAAGTTGTTAGCACATTATTTAACTCAGGAATTAACCAGGAAATTAAAGCAAATGGATCCGATGTCCTGGAAATTCCTTAGGAAGAAAATAGAGTTACAGTAACATCATACAAAGAAATACACATTAAATGGTTAGACACAAAATCAACAACAGGTTTGTACACATTCTTATTATCATAAACTTAAACCTACTGTAATTGTTGAAATTATTTTCAAACAATTTATTGTATTAATGAGCTCATAATGTGATAACATGGTTTTATAGTCTCATTTAACATACTTAAGACGTCCAAGATCTTAGGAACATTAAAACAAATATGCTTACTTTCATTTTATAAATTAATATAAATAGTTCACTTTGCTTGAAAAAACATTCCTTAGAGAGACATAAAATGAGTGTATATATCACAATATTTTAATTACTCCAATGAATCAATCATTATTTGCAACAAATGCAAATATTTCTTGACTGACTAACCTCCAGAAAAAATTATCTTCTGTGCATGTTAGAGCATCAAGAAATTCCCACCTCCTTCTGCAGCCCATAAGGAATGCAAAGGGGGCTAAGGGCAAATCGAGCTGAACTTCACTTAGAGCATTAATTCTAATCATTAGAGCATTTGTCTAACCATTAGACAACACTAAAATGTAGTTTCTTCAGAACTTGAGCAGAACTGCAAATTTACAAATAAAACCAATGGTACAAAACAAAGCACCCTGTAAATACTATACATTTACATATAAAACTGCAAGTCAGTAATATAGTTTCCTTACTAATGCACAAATGATACTGCATTGTAACATTTTTACCTGCTATTTTTTTTAACAACACTATATCTTTTCCCTTTGACAATTGTTCTTACAGATGTAGCAAGACTTTTTCAGTGCTGCGATCGCTTATGGTTCTGTGACTGCACGTGATTGCGGCACCTCAAACAGAAAGGATTATCGCTGCAGGGGTCCCTGCTTCTGAATTGGACCCCCCTAGTGTTAATCCTTCAGAGCCATCTGTGTGGAAGCCAAACAGTGTGAAGGAGCTGCACCGAGTCCCAGAACAGCTCACAGCTCGGGGTAAGATGCAGTCTCCGTGCAAAGGCAAAGGGAATATAAAACTGTCCAACCCCCCTGATAACTAGATAACTGAAAATGGGTCTCTACATCATGAGCGGGAATACTATAGGACCATATTCGGTCATCTACAGTACATCATCAAGGGCGTTGTATAGACATTGTGCAGTCCAACCCCCTTGATGACATAGATGACCAAATATGGTCCTATAGTATCCCCCCATATGATGTAAATAGCCATATTTTTGGTTATCTATGTCATCAAGGGGGTTGGGCAGTTTTAAATGTCGATAGCCTTTGCACGGAGACCGCTTCTTACCTCATGAGTTCTAAGCTGCTCTGGGGCTCTGCACAGATACTCTACACTGTTTGACTTGACCGATTTAAGTGAAGGATTAGTGCTTCCAGATTCCCATTCAGACTTTTGCTTGTTTGTCCATTGTGCCGGGGACAGTAAGTCTTGCTACATCTGTATGTCATTGTGTCAACTTTGTTGTAATTTCTTCATCTCATAGTCTACCTTATCTTCTCTTTCTCATTACATTCCTCACGATGTTGCCAACATAAAAATGAATCAATCACCATGGCTGTATGGTCCACTGTGAATTGACAGGCACTGTACTTTTAAACATGTTACAAACTGTTCCATATTCTTTTTAATACAAATGCCCTGTGGGACTTATCACAATTGGATGTCATGTCCCCTATTAACCTATTGCTGCTCAGCCCAGAACTCTTGTAACGTATACTCACTGGGGGTGTCAGGTCTTTCCACTGGTGAGTAGCCTTTCCACAAGGTTTCCACTGGTGCCTAGCTCAGTCTGATGTCGAACACTCAGCTCTGTCTGCTATCCCAGGCCATTGATTTAGAGGTCCAGCCCCTCCTGACATCTCTTTGTTCTTCATGTCTCTGAGCACTCAGGTGTTTCTGGAATCTGACTTATTTTTCCAATCACATCGGATCACCTAGTATAAAAGTGTGTAAATATTGTATATGTCTCTATGCACCCACTATAATTAAAATATAAAAAAGTAGAACATTCTATACCGAGTGCCTGTGCCTATACGTGTTATACTGTACTTGCAGAAATAAAGGTTACAGGGAAGGGGGGGGGGTATATGCTTTGTCTATGTGTCAAGGGGAGACTCCTGGAGTAGGCAGGACCTCGAGGGCCAGAACAGCAGGAGCAGGCAAAGATTATTAGGGTCACGGTCTGAGGTCGTTGGCATGCGGCAAACAGGAACGTCGGGGTCACACACAGTGGTTGGTGGCAAGCAGCGAGAGGCGCAGATGGGACACAGACTAAGGTCGGATGCAGATGGCAAACGGGAACGTCGTGGTCACATGCGGGGTTAGGCAACAGGAAGGCAGAAGCAGGACAGGGGATCAGGAACTGAGACTAGGGACTTAGACTAGGGAGCAGGGAACAAACAGAACAAGCCAGATACACTAGCAAGGGCATTCAATTGCAAGAACAAGAACAGGAACAATAATCAGGAACAGGCTGTGGCAGAGAAGTCCAGGGACACAACACAAAGCAAGCAAGGACAAATAGGAAACAGGAAACTACGTATAAGGACAGAGGACAGAGCAAGAAGGAGACAGACAGACAGAGAGAGAAACCCCAGAGCACACAGAAAAAAGCACCACACCCGGTGGGCAGAAAGGAACTTGGACGAGATGGAGAACTAGGAAAATATATGTCAGGGATATTTCCTGACACTATGCATATGCATGTCTATGAAATGCATACTGTAGGATATGCATGTCATTGAATTGGAATTTGAATTTCAGAGAAGGCGGGCAGAGGGCTGGGGCTGTTTCTCCACATTCGAGAACAAATCTAAAACATAAAATATAAAAAATGTAGAAAATACTAGTTTATTTATAATAATGTATACTGTATGCATCTATGTGCCCACTATGATCAAAATAGAAATATCTCTACACTATTAAAAAGTTTGAAAATGTTAATAGTTTTTAGACTTCAATCGATATCTTACTCTGGCTGTCGGTTCGTTGGCTCGAATTCTGTAAAATAATTGTGACATTATTTACTGTACCCTATTAATAAACAAGAAATAATAAATGCTTAAAATACAGAAGGTGCATGCATGGTCTATGGATCGCATACTGTATGCTGGTCTTTTAGTGTAGGCGAAAGCGTGGTCTATGGAATGTATACACGGGTCATTTGGGGATGACAGTTGTACTGTACAGTACTGTATGGAAACTTGTATAAACTTATATTTACCATGATTATACACAGGCTGAAAATTAGGTTGCAGTAACCCATTGTTGATGCAAGTGGTGTGCTGTATGTAGATGTTCGAGTAGATCATGTTGTTTTAAGAGTTGGTTGGTTCGTACTAGTAATGCTATTGGGACAGGTACTTGGGTGAAAGTAGCTACTCAGATTGGAGCAGGTACTCGGGTGGAGGCAGATTGGAGGGATCAGTTCAGAAAGGTCTATTATTCAATCTCTTTCTCCTTCGAAAGTTTCCATCATCGAATATACCCACCCATGATGCATGCAGGGCTCAGCACATGCCCCTCTTGCCGGAAGATGGTGTTCCAATAAAGTAATCAGTAATGATAAAGTTGTGTCAAATAGAATTCTTCCAGCCTTTCTGGTTTAGTATTTTTGCATAGAATGCATACTTGTCAATTATATACTGATAGATTTCAGTCAGAGATGCATTCTTATCTGTCCGGACTTGAATTGCTCAATATATCATATAAGCATAACTGCATGTCGGTCTTGTGTGGCATGGAGAAAGCACCATGTCCTATGCCATGTACAGTACAAATGTAATGAGACAGTTTAGGTTAATGCATAGTGGTTTATAATAAAGTGTGAAACTGCTACAGTAGAGATGCAGAAGGACATTAGACAAAGAGACACATCTACATCTTATCTTCAGGCACATGCTAGGTTATTATTGAACTGTACCATTCAGAGTATTACAGGCAAAGATATTCAGTGAGCCACCTGCCGGACAGACCCTGAACTGCAACAACACAAATAATAATTCCGTCTGACCAAAAACGAGGTCAGTGTGGCTCAGTGCAGTGAGGCCGTGGATGAGGTGCGAACAACAAAGTGCTTATACTGCACTTTAGCGCGGCGGTCGAAAATAAATCACCCATTATCTGAATATGGAGGATTCTTCTTCTTTCCATTGTCCAGTGTTCACGGTACTTAAATCATGTATTTGTTATCTAAGGAGGAACAGTTGAGAGATAAGGTTTGCTTCTTTAGAGATATCCTTCCATTCTATAATTTCCTTACTGCCTTCTTGACTTCTGCTGTCTGCTATGGTCTAGACTCATACTAAACTGTAAACCCTTTGGTGCAAGAATGCAACACACCAATAAAACACCAAGTCAAATCCAGTATCTATTATTGGGGTTCCACAGTCCAAAGTGCAAGATGCTTCAAGGTCTGATTGGTGTTCCCTGTTTGTCTATTTAACTGGGGATGATATGCAGAATACAGCTGAATCTTGATTCCCACAGGGTACAGAAAGCTTTCCAGAAATTGGACATAAACAGGACTCCTCAATCCGAGACCACCTATACAGGGAGCCCACTCAACCTGAAAACTCCCTCCAGGAAGAGATTAGCAGTCTCTTCAGCTGACAGAAGTCTCTTAGCAGGTATAATGTTTTCCATTTTAGTCAATCAATCAATCAACAACTATCAAAAAGTTATTGAAACCCAGAGAAAATGTTAGTCCCACAACAAAGTCCATAGACATTGGACTCCATGACCGCTTCGGAATAGGAAATGGTTGTAAAAGAACACACTATTTAGTACGAGGTGTCTTTTTGAAAGTGCAGGCATCTCAAAATTCCATCCCCCAACACTTCTCATAGACCTGTAGGGGCGTACAGAGGTGTCATGTTGTGGCCCAAGGCTAGTAGGAACTAGAATCTCCGATGAGGCCAGCGGCCATCCTACCGGTAGCTTATGGTTTATAAACCCCACCCAGTCTGCTAGTTGTTGCTTGTCATCATTTTTGTTCCTAAGCAGCAGTCTGGCTATTCTCTTGCACCCTGATGTTTGTCTTTTCCTGACTACCCTCACTGGGCATCTAGCTCTACAGATTTTACAAGTACCAATTGTTTTGCCTTGTATTGTATTGCATTGTATGTTTTTATTTATATATCGCCATTAATGCACATAGCGCTTCACAGTAGTAATACATGTGGTAATCAAATAAATAACAGATAATATAAATAACAGGTCATGGGAGTAAGTGCTACAGGCATAAAAGTAACATTAAGGAAGAGGAGTCCCTGCTCCGAGGAGCTTGCAGTCGAATTGGTAGGTAGGGAGAATGTACAGAGACAGTGGGAGGGAATTCTGGTAAGTGCGTCTGCAGGGGGCCAAGCTTTATGTGACATGTGTCCAGTATTATCCACAGAGCTATTCATATGTTTCTTTAAGCAAGTGTGTCTTAAGGTGGGTCTAGAGAGGGTGCTAGTCGGGTATTGAGGGGAAGGGCATTCCAGAGGTGTGAGGCAGTCAATGAAAAAGGTTTAAGACGGGAGAGGGCTTTAGATACAAAGGGGGTAGAAAGAAGACATCCTTGAGAAAAACGCAAGAGTCGGGATGGTACATAGCGAGAAATTAGGGCTGAGATGTAAGAAGGGGCAGAAGAGTGTAAAGCTTTAAAAGTGAGGAGAAGAATGGAGTGTGAGATGCGGGATTTGATCGGAAGCCAGGTGAGGAATTTCATGAGAGGAGATGCTGAGACAGATCTAGGAAAGAGTAGAGTGATTCTGGCAGCAGCGTTTAGGATAGATTATAGGGGAGACAGGTGAGAGACAGGAAGTCCAGACAGCAGGAGGTTACAATGCATTACCACACTCCGGGCATGCCCTCACTGCTGTGGGTGCGTGTTATACCCTTACCCACCTCAGTACTTGAGACTGGCCAGGTCTGCGGGCATACAAGCGTTACATTATGCAGAGCCCAACAAATGCAGACACCCCTGAGGTGGGCCAAGGTGTTTCCGTGGAACAGTTGCAATTTGTCAGTAATCAACTGACCTCTGTGTCACAACAACTTGCCAACTTTTCTCTCTGGGAAGCCCCAGTTGCCCCATCACCCTCTCTTCCTGTGGCTATGAGCAATCCAGGACCATGTATACCACCTCCCAACCGGTACGATGGGGACCCTCTCGCTTGCCGAGGATTATTGAACCAATGCGAGGTTCAATTTGAAATGCCCCCCTCCCTCTTCCTTACTGGCCGTACCAAGGTGGCCTACATTTACGCCTTACTCACTGGTGACGCTCTCGCTTGGGCCTCTCCCCTCTTGGATCACCAACCTGAGTTAACCCAAGACTATCCCAAGTTTAGGCATGAGTTTCAACAGGTGTTTGACACCCCAGCACGTAGGGAAACTGCTGCTTTTTCTTTGTTCCATATCACGCAGGCTCGGAGGTCAGCTGCGAGATACACGGTGGAATTCCGCACCATCGCCGCAGAGACCTAATGGAACGACAAGGTTCTTGCCACGGCATATTGGCACGGTTTGTCCGACACTCTAAAGGATGACCTCGCAGCTCATGCTTGGCCTTCTTCCCTTAAGGAACTCATTGCACTCAGCATCCGTATGGATCAACGTACCCAAGAACGACGACACGAGCGTCACTGTTCTTGTTCATTTTCCCCTCCATCTGTTTCTCACAGGCCTTCTCCTTCACCCTTCCCTGCGTTGGATGCTCCTGAACCGATGCAGATCGGTAGCCAACAACTTCAGGCTGCAGAGAAAGCATGACGTCGTGAGGAGGGTCTCTGCTTTTATTGCGGTTTCCCTGAGCATCGGCTCCGAAACTGTCGCCTGAAGCCGGGAAACAGGAACGCCCAGTAAAGGTAGAGGGGCTTCTACTGGGTACTATCTCTCCCTGCCCCTCTCTCCCTAAGGAACTACCTAAAAAACTTGTGCTCCCTGTAACGCTGGCGTGTCCTAATCTTCAAATAGAAGTGAAAGCCTTCATCGACTCTGGGTCAGGTGGTAACTTTCTTGATCACACCTTCACCTGCAAGAACCGAATTCCTTTGGTCAAGAAAAGATCGCCCATTGGCCTGGAGGCTATCGATGGATGCCCGCTCCAACCAGCCTTCATCATTTTGGAGTCCATTCCACTTACCCTGACCACCGCCGATGGCCATAAAGAGGTAACGGTCTTCAATGTCTTTCATTCCCCTACTGTCCAGGTTACTCTAGGATTACCATGCTGCAGCTTCACAATCCACGTATAGATTGGATCGATGTCTTACCCATCCAATGGTCTACCACCCCAGAGAAGTCGGTTACTCCTTCTGCTGCCGTGCTCGCTGGCCTGGACATCACTTCCTCTAACTTGTCCGCTCTGCCGACGGTGTATCATGAGTATATAGATGTTTTCAACAAGTGCAATCTGAGGTATTACCTCCCTATCGCCCCTACGATTGTCCTATTGGTTTAATTCCAGGAACCATTCTCCCTAAATCTAAGTCGTATCCCCTGTCGGTGCCAGAGACAGAAGCTATGACGACTTATATCCAAGAGAATTTGGAGAAAGGATTCATCCGCAACTCTACCTCCCCCGCCCGGGCAGGCTTCTTCTTCGTGAAGAAGAAGGATGGCTCCCTAAGACCTTGTATCGACTTTCGTGGGCTTAACAAAATTACGGTAAAAAAACGGTACTCTCTCCCTTTAATTTCTGAACTCTTCGACCATCTATAAGGAGCTTCTATATTCTCCAAACTCATTTAAGAGGGACTTATAATCTTATTCGAATAAGAGATGGGGATGAATGGAAAACCGCGTTTAACACGCGTTCAGGACATTATGAGTATTTAGTGATGCCCTTCGGCCTGTGCAATGCTCCTGCTGTTTTCCAAGAGTTCATGAACGATATCTTTCGGGACGTTTTGGGGAAGTTCGTTATCATATATTTGGACAACATCCTCATTTTCTCTAAGAACTTAGAGGAGCACATTCGCCATACCAAACTGGTACTATCTAGGCTTCGTGCTAATCGCCTCTATGCAAAAATGGAGAAATGCCTGTTCCATCAGACGTCCACAGCCTTCCTAGGCTATATTATATCTAACCAAGGCTTTACTTTGGATCCTGAGAAATTGAAGTCTGTATTCAACTGGCCCTTGCCGAATTCTCTCAAGGCCGTGCAGCGCTTCCTTGGCTTTGCCAATTATTACCGGAAGTTCATCCGTAATTTCTCTACAATCACTCTGCCTATTACCGTCTTAACCAAGAAGGGTGCTGACCTTACTACTTGGTCTCCCGAAGCCATAGAAGAATTCCTCAAGAAAGCCTTTGTGTCTGCACCCATCCTACGGCATCCAGATACTTCTCTTCCCTTCACGCTAGAAGTTGACGCCTCCGATGTGGGAGGCGGTGCAGTACTCTCTCAGAGAACCTCTCCACAGGAAAAACACTATCCGTGTGGATTCTTTTCTCGGAAGTTCTCTTCGGCTGAGAGAAATTACGATGTTGGGAACCGTGAGTTACTGGCCATTAAGTTGGCTCTCCAGGAATGGAGGCATCTTCTCGAAGGTACCAAGGAGCCTATTGCCATCCTCACTGATCACAAAAACTTATTGTATATTGAGGGGGCTCGTCGATTGGGATTCCGTCAGGCTCGCTGGGCACTGTTCTTCTCTCGTTTCAACTATACCATTTCTTATATTCCCGGCACCAAAAATATTAAGGCGGACGCTCTCTCTCACCAGTTCGCTACGGAGAACAACTCTAACGAATCCACTGAATCAATTCTTCCCGCCAAATATATTATTTCCGCCAATAATTTCGATGTTTTGGATGAAATTAACAAAGCCCAGGTTCACATCCCCAGGAAATTTAGGGTGACAGAGGGACACTTGTACGCAGCTCCACGTTTTCGCCACAAGATTCTACTTTGGGGGCATTCTTCAAGATCGCTGGATATCCAGGCTTCAAAAGGACAGCAGATCTTATCAAACGGAACTTTTGGTGGCCTAAGATGAACAATGACATTTTCAACTTCACCAGTGCTTGTCCAGTCTCTGCCCAGAGTACGTCCGCCTGTCACAAACCCTCCGGTCTCCTCATGCCCCTCCCCATTCCTGAACAACCTTGGAAACATATCTCTATGGACTTTATTGTGGAACTCCCCAATTCTAAAGGGATGAATACCATCCTTGTTGTAGTAGATAGTTTTTCCAAGCAATCACACTTTGTACCCCTCAAGGGTCTTCCTAATTTAGCTACTCTGGCTAGCTCTATGATTAAGGACCAAGCAGGTCCGAAACGCGTCAGAGTGTGTCCCCCATACCATATGTTTTTTCAATAAAATTTCATTTTTAATCTACACCTTGCTGGTCTCTCATCTCTACAAGCTGTGCACCGCTGGAATCTTCGGATCCTTCCTACTGTTATATTGCAAACCGAGCGTAGATGCACGCACAGGAGAACAGCCATATGTGAGTATTGTATGTCTCCCTTCATTGAGACTGGATGACCGGTAACAGTGCGGCAACACAAGGGTCATGTAGGGCGCAATCCTACAAAGTAACGGTACGTTAACCCTCATTCATGTTATTTGTCATATGTGATAGATTCATGTGAAAAGCACTGGGTCCAATACCTAAAAAGTTATGGTTATAGGCTGACTCCACAACAAAATAAGGATTTTTATTATCTACTGAAGTTCTGAACGAGATTGAGCACTGTTTTTGGGACTCTTGCCCCATAACTACATACTAAGATGAACAAGGACATTTTCAACTTCACCAGTGCTTGTCCAGTCTCTGCCCAGAGTACGTCCGCCTGTCACAAACCCTCCGGTCTCCTCATGCCCCTCCCCATTCCTGAACAACCTTGGAAACATATCTCAATGGACTTTATTGTGGAACTCCCCAATTCTAAAGGGATGAATACCATCCTTGTTGTAGTAGATAGTTTTTCCAAGCAATCACACTTTGTACCCCTCAAGGGTCTTCCTAATTTAGCTATTCTGGCCGACGTTTTTTCTAAAGAAATTTTTAGATTACACGGTGTACCTATTTCAATTGTTTCTAACAGAGGTTCTCAATTCATTTCTAAGTTTTGGCGTGCGTTTTCCCAGAGACTTGGGATTTTTCTTTTATTTTCCTCGGGTTAGCACCCTCAGACCAATGGTCAAACGGAAAGAATGAATCAGTCCCTCGAGCAGTATCTCAGATGTTTCGTCTCAAGACAACTGGGTGGATCTATTACCTTGGGCCGAGTTTGCTATTAACTCCTTAAAAAACGAGTCTACTTAAGAGTCGCCTTTCTTCATTAATTTTGGATTCCATCCTAGCAGTCTTCCCCTCTCCTCCCTCCCCTCTGGTGTTCCTGCAGCTGATTCTCATGTCTCCACTCTCCAAGACTCTTGGAAGAAAATTCTAAAAACCTTACAAACTGCTGTCCAAAGACAAAAGACAAAGGCAGATCGGCGACGTCAAGCAGGCCCATCGTTTAAATCCGGAGACAGAGTTTGGTTATCTTCTAAAAATATAAGGCTCAAGACTCCTTCTCAGAAATTGTCTCCAAGATTCTTGGGTCCTTTTAAAGTCCTCGAGAGGATCAACCCGGTCGCGTACCGTTTGGCACTTCCCTCCACCATGAGGATCCCCTCGGTTTTCCATGTGTCGTTACTCAAACCGGTTATCCAAAGTGCTCATTTTCCTGATCGTCCCCAAAGACCCAATCCTGTCACCATTCAAGGTCAACAAGAGTATGAGGTCCACTCCATACTCGATTCCCGTTGGTCCACAGGCAGTTTACAATTCCTTGTCCACTGGAAGGGTTATGGACGAGAGGAACATTCCTGGATACCGTCTCACCACATTCACGCCCCAACGCTCCTTAGGCAGTTTCGCCGGAAGTTCCCACAAAAGCCATGGCAAGATTGTCCGGAGTCCAATCCTCAAGGGGGGGATACTGTGACGGATCGGGGGACTCGCGCTTCCCAACGTGTCCCCGTCACCTCTGTTTCCACTGCCTCTAACCCTCCCTCTTCCCTGCGTCCTCGCTCTCTCCCTCGGGGCCGTTCCTCTGCGGCGCGGTTGGCATGCCCTGACGCGCATTTGGCCACCTGCGCATCCTCCGCAATTTGCGCGTGCGTTCGCGATCACTGGTACCCCTCCGTGGCACTTGCGGTCCCCGGCGTGCCTCTATTCCCCCAGCCTCCACCTTACCTTGCTCCTCTGCCTCTCCATCTCTCTCACCCCCGTTGCCGAGCGCCCCCGCGGCGCTGCCTCCCTCACGTACTGTGACACGCGCGGTACACGCACATAATACCCTTACAGAGGGCGCGCGCACATGCTCCAGTTATCTGCTGTCTAGCTCCGCCCCCGTGGCTTACAAGCCATATCTCTAAATTATTCCCCTGTCTCCTCCCCTGCTCTCTCAGACCTATCCCTGCAAACTCTCACTCAACCCTCTGCTCCTCCTCTCTCTCCTATTGGTTCTCCTTCCTTTATAACCCCACTCTGTCCACTTACTCATTGCTCTGCATAGCTTTCCTGTGACTCCTGTGTGTGCAGTGTCTATGCCTAGCTCCCTTGTTTGTTTCAGCGCTGGTTCCTGTCCCTGCTTCTGTTTGGATTCCCCTGGCTTGAACTTACTACTTTGGATTTGACTACTCTGCTTTCTCCTGCCCTTGAACCTTGGCTTACGGACTTCACTACGCTGCTTTCTCCAACCCCTGAACATTGGCTTACAGACACCACTATGCTGCTCTCTCCAATCCTTGAACTCTGGCACACGGACATTACTATCCGATCTCTGGCACCCCGGACTTTGCAAGTATACGTTAACCCTTTTCTTACCAGGCCCGGCACCGCATTACCACACTCCGGGCACGCCCTCACTGCTGTGAATGAGTGTTATACCCTTACCCACCTCAGTACTGGGGACTGGCCAGGTCTGCAGGCATACAGGCGTTACAGCGTCTAAGAGGGGATATGATAACTATATACAGATATATTTTGGGACAATACAAGGAGCTTTCAAAAGATCTATTCATCCCACGGGCAGTATAAAGGTCTCGGGGCATCCCTTTAGGTTGGAGGAAAGGAGATTTCACCAGCAACAAAGGAAAAGTTCTTTACAGTAAGGGCAGTTAAAATGTGGAATTCATTGCCAATGGAGATTGTGATGGCAGATACAATAGATATATTCAAAAAAAGCTTGAACATCTTTAAAAAAAGGAAAGGTATACAGGGATATACCAAATAAGTAAACATGGGAAGGATGTTGATCCAGGGACTAATCTGATTGCCAATATTTGGAGTCAGGAAGGAATTTATTTTTCATTTGATGAGAGATCATTACATGATATTTCACTGGGGTTTTTGTTTGCCTGCCTCTGGAGCAATATACTGTAAGTACAAATATAAGATGAAGTATTTGTTGTCTAAATTTAGCATAGGTTGAACATGATGAACATACTGTATGTCTCTTTTCAACCTCATCTACTATCTAACCGTCGCCTGGTTTCTCTATCCCTCTTATTATACTTAACACAGTGTTCATTCTGGAAAGAAAAGAGCAATTAACACTACGTTAGTGAGCATTGAAGATACACATTAGAACTTAACAAGGCAATATCAAACCTCTGTGGATCTGGCCCTTAATGAGATTAAACAAACAGGGCTGGGCTTTGACATACTGAGGCCCTAAACTATGTCACGTGTAAGAGGCCCCAAAAAATAGAAATAGATTTATTATTTTTACTGAAGGGACGATTGAGAATATAAACATGAAACTAAAACGAATGATTATTATTATACTAGCTTTGTTATATACAAAGATGATGGTGTAAAGCTAAAATGAACAGTGTTTGCACCTCAGTCATATTAATATTCGAACATTTTCTTTCGTGATTTTTTGAGATCAAAGTCATTGATGAGATTTTCAAATGATAAGCTATGAAGTTTGTCACTCTCAATGCACATGATGCTTAGGGTCATATTTGAATGAAAATGTCCATATTTATAGAGAATCTTCTTTTTCCCATATGGTACTGTATCTTCTTTATTTATCATCCGTTTTAAAACTTGAAATGCATTAATTTTTTTTCTATTATTGAGGTCCCTCATATTGGGAGGACCTAAATTGTAGCTGATTTATCTTAAGAATAAATCAGGCATTGGAAGAAAAAAAACATTCCATATTAATTGCATTCAGCTATCAATTATGAGAACATTGGGACTCAATTTCTGAGTGAACTCAAGATGGGTGAAGTAACCGAAATTCAAATGACCAATCATACAAATGAACTGGAGGAGGCTGACAATTGCTCACAGAGTAATAGCCTGTGACTCGAATATTCCTGAATCTGTAGGCCCTGACCAAATAAAAGACTACATACAGTAGGTAGATTAATTAGCTCGTTTGTACCAGATATCAGAGCCATCTTAAGAATTTTTGGGGCCTCGACTAAGTGTAAATTGGGGTCCCACCCACAAAGGTCATATTGAAATGTATTGAAATTCTGTAAATATTACTACAAACACAAACATTTTATTTATCTACATGTCTCTATTTTTTTATTTGCAAAGTCACAAATAACATCATCAAATTCGATTTTATGAAGTATATATGATTCAATTGTCATCAAGAAAAGAGTGTTCAAAATTAGTTGAAGCAGCAACTGCGGAGCTCGTTCTTAATAAGTTTCAACTTTGAAAAAGAGCTTTTGCCTTCGCAGTTTGTGGTCGTCATTGAAAGAAAAATTTGTAAAGGAATTTCAAATGTTGACTCCAGTTTGTCATGCTGTAATAGTTTTTTTGTCGTGCATTATTATTTTAATCAATTAAACAAACTATTCCATAAACAATTGTAGAAAAATTATCTTTGAATACATTTTTTAGGCTATATAAAATGAAAAGCAATATCCTGTTGTAATCACACTCAAAAACATATGTAAAAAAATATAATTAAGTAACTTTTGCTGCTTTGCAGTTAGAACCACAAATGTAATATTACAGATGCAGCATCTTGTTCCTATCATCCTCCATGGATTATTAGTTAGCATTCAGTGAGCAATCTGTGATGCAAGTTGTGTGACTTTGAGGCGTGTTGTATCTGCCCCTTCTGAATTTATTTTGTGGTCAGACGGAATTATTATTTGTGTGGTTGCAGTTCAGTGTGTGTCCTCCACATGGCAAACTGAATGTCTGAATGCTACCGAACTGATCAGTGCAGCTGTCAGCATGAAGAAATGTGGTCCGTGAATTAAGTTTGCGGTATATGTCTGTATGGACATCTAACCGCAAATCAACATATAACAATAAATCTAGATAGTGAATATGTTGACAGTGATAATTATAAGTGAATTTCAATTGTAAATTATTAGTGTTTAGAGTGTCAATAAAAGATAAAAGTGTAGTGACATCACCATCCACATAACATATTTTGGGGCCTATGCACAAGCTGTGATAAATGGTTTAAGGCTCGATAAATGTCCTTATTGCCTCCTTTGCGATTCACAAAGCAGTGATAACAGTGCAACATCACGCAATAATGGCTTTTTAAAGACCATTAACAGCCAGAGGCAAAAAAAAGTCATCCGATAAGCTAAAAAAAATCAAAAATCCCTTTTTTTTTTTACAGTATTAGCTATTCACAAATCAGTGATAAGCTTGTCACCCTATAAAATCTATCAATATTTTAGCACCAACTAAAGATTTGTGCTAAAATATTGAGAGATGAATAAAAGCAATTTTTTTTTCTGCACAGGATTGATACCAGGGGCCAGCGGGGTTGTGCGGGCATCCCCGCGGATCCCCGGCAGCCTCTGGTATCAATCCTGTTCAGAAAAAAAAACTGCAGTGACCTCAGTTGACCTCAAGAAGATAAATACAGTGATAATCATTGCATTTTGGGGCAAATGCTTGCTTTAATTGGTTTTAAACATATTTTTATTTATTGCTTTGTATCAATCTTGTATTTATTTGTTGATTGTAATTATTGTTTTTGTAATTATTGTTTATTTTTGGTCTTTTTATTTTTAATTCTTGTGTTTTTTTTGCTGTTTGCTTTACGTTCTTTCTGGTATTTTTTTTATTTTTAATTATGTTTTTTTTGGTATTTAATTTTATTTATTTCTGGGTTTTTTGGTGTTTACTTTTTTATTGTGGTTTATTTTTGGTGTGTTTTATTTTTAGATTTACCATTGACTGTTATAGTGTTAAATCATGCCCATATTATATGGGCATGATGTACCACTGTGGCAATCAATTGGTTTCTTGGCATTTGTAATGTGTATATTTTTAATGTAATGTGTTTTATTTTGTGACTATTTTTTTTTTAGCTTCTCCATTTATTGCTATAATGGCAAAGCATGCCTATGTTATATGTGAATGCTTTAACACTGTGCCAATCAATGGGTAGTGGGGGTCGGGGTAGTTGCCCATAGGAAGGTGCTTAGGCCTCAAGCTGGGTAGCGGGGAGTATGGGTTAACCTCTTAATTACTATAACGGTTACTAACCACTAAGGTGATTAAGGGGTTAGGGGCCATTAGATTGTATTTTTGATGGTTTTGTTGCTGCCAACGGAGGACAAGCACAGTGTTGAGGATGGGGATGCCCTTCCTCCTGGCAGGCTGGCAGGGGTACTGTAAGAGCAAATTTTAATCACTTTATGCTGCCTGGTTTTATTTTAAATAGCCAAATGCACTATTATCCATATCTGGATAATAGTAATTGTGCCCATTACTGTAGCTATGGTGCTCCTCCCGCAGGAGAAAAGATCGATGCACCACCAAAGAACTTGTGCAGAGGCTGAGAGATGTGACTGAAAAACTTTATTGCGGCATGGAAGTGGAGCTCTGGCGGATCCTCCAACGCGTTTCACGCCGAAGCTCTTTGACAAAGCGCTTCGGCGTGAAACGCGTTAGAGGATCCGCCAGAGCTCCACTTCCATGCCGCAATAAAGTTTTTCAGTCACATCTCTCAGCCTCTGCACAAGTTCTTTGGCGGTGCATCGATTTTTTCTCCTGCGGGAGGAGCACCATAGCTACGGAAGACGCCATCGGTAGCACGCCGGGTTGCTGGGACAACAGCCGGATACAGACAACACCTGGTTCCCATCACCCATTGCGACGGAGGAGTCACTGTTGGATCGTGGTGAGGAAGACCGGATGAGTTTGCAGAGCTTTAGGGGAGACCGCCGGGCCCTTTGGTTAATTGTGAGTTTCATGATCAATATTACTAGAGCTTTTGCATAAGCCAGTTACCCAATAACATTTGTCATCTCATGTTTTATATTTCTGGAGGTCAGCCTGTGACTCGGTCACTCCCTATTCATGACACACAATATGATGCTGTTCGGCTTCCTGATATACCTCTGAGCGCCGGATTAGTGAACGTCACGGTTCACTATACAACTATGCCCATTACTGTACTGTATGTGCTAGGGGGTGGGTTGTTGGGGATACTGGAGGTGGGTTGGTTGTGTATTGGTGGGTAGTAGGTATTGTAATGCTTACTGGGGGCAGATGGGGTGAGTGAAGGGGGTAATTGGCCCAGGGTGGGTGGTTAGGTCTACTGGGTGGTTCGTGGGGGTGTTAGCATAGTGGTTACTGCCGCTATGGTAATGAAGGGGTTAACTCCTCCCGCAACCTTCCCGGTAGGCCTAACTACCCACCCTGGGCTAAGTACCCCCTTCACTCATCATTCATTTTAAGTTAAGGTGGGTGAAAAAGGCAACAAGAAACCTCCACCGTATTGCATATAGCAAATACAAAGATCACTTGTGAGCACATTTACATGCACATTTCTTGTTGCCTTTTTTACCCACCATAACTTAATACGTGATGGTAAACTCTACAGTCTTGAAAATACAAAGCCAACAGTACAACCAACTTCACACTGATGATACCCATTAAGGTTGAAACACGTCTGTGAATGGTTTCTTTGGCTTTGCATTTGATTCCCATGCTGTGCTTTTAAGCTGTGTTAACAGCGAGCATTAGCTTATATGGGCTCCATGGAACAATGGATTTTCAGACAAAAGGTGACACATTGTGTGCTCATTTGCATGTCATTTCCCAGAATCCCTTGCTGCAGTGGAAGTGCTGTATGCTGGGTGATAATGGGGAAAGGCGGGGTTGCAGACCTGCCTAAGACATGCAGATGAGCACACAGCTATATTTGCATATTTGCTTTCCTGTGGAGGGTTTATGTCACTTTTTTTACTCACCATAACTTAACTCAGTATTATGGTTTAGCCTATCCCATAGCCTCTCTTGCATTCCCAGTAAAATCAACCCCACACTGATGAGACCCATCAAGGTCGAAACAGCTGTCTGTGGGTGGTTTTCTGGGTATGCACCTTAACCCTGGCTGTGCTCAAAGCTGTGACCATGCAGCAAGCTTAAGCCTATAGGGAACCATGTTAAAAATGGTTATTGAGGCAAAAAGTGACACTGTGTGCTCATTTGCATGTCATTTCCCAGAATCCCTTGCTGCAGTGGAAGTGCTGTATGCTGGGTGATAATGGGGAAAGGTGGGGTTGCAGACCTGCCTAAGACATGCAGATGAGCACACAGCTATATTTGCATATATATATATATATATATATATATATATATATATATATATATATATATATATAATGGAAATATATGCTTTGCTGTGGAGGGTTTTTGTCACTTTTTTTACTCACCATAACTTAACTAAGTATATATATATATATATATATATATATATATATATATATATATATATATATATATATATATATAAATATATATAATGAAGATCTATTCGCAGCCGGCACACACATAAACATTAGGAAATCCAGATGCTTGTCCCATAGAAAATCATAAAAGATATATACTGTTGCGGCAGACTTTATTCTAACAAATCACCGGTTTGTCCCTGGCTTGTTCCTGAAATGCGACGCTGTTCACCCGGAGCATGCCGCGTTCCCAGCCAGGGGTCATGCCCGGCTGACGCGCGGTTGATGTGTTAATTGATAATGGTTCAGGATTTAATGGGCTGCAATGCTTCGCGTGTCCGCCAGATGGCATAAATTCATGAATTGTAATGCAGTATATATATATATATATATATATATATATATATATATATATATATATATATATATATATATATATACTATATAACAACAACCCCTATAACCCCTAACATACAGTACTGTACACATACAGTACTGTATATGCACATCAATGATACTATAGGCCGGCGGGGGCGAGATGTGTTTGCAGCAGAGAGAGATCCGCTGCTCTCTCTGCGCAAACATCGGCACATTAAAAATTATTTAAAATACATTTTTATTCATAGTGTAGATGTGCAGGGGGTCTCCGGAGCTGAACCGCGTTGGTTTCAGGTCTGGGGACACCCTGCTTCCCGAGATACAGCCCCCTTTATGAGGTGCCAGTATCCCTCTGCATTTAAAGGTCCCGATCACGTGACCGCGGCATGTAAACCAAGCAGAGGGATACCGGCACCCCATAAAGGGGCCTGTATCTCGGGAAGCAGGGGGTCCCCGGATCTAAAACCACAGCGGTTCAGCTCCAGAGACCCTCTGCACATCTACAGTATGAATAAAACACATATATAAATAAACACTCATTCCTTACGTTTTGCGGCTATGTGCTACGGTAACGAAGCAGCATGACTGTATTTTTAATAATATTGTACAGTGAGCAGGGGGTTCCCTGAGTCACAAATCAAAGCTCCTGCACAATATTATTAAAAATACAGAAATGCTGCTTCATTACCATAGCTGATAGCCGCTAAGGCAATGAAGGGGTTAACCCACCGTGCCCGCTTTATTGTGGGTAGCGGGGGTGGGTGAAGGGGGTATTTGGCCCTTGGTGTAAGTTTAGGACTTGCGGGGGGTTGCGGGTGCACTTAACCCCTTCACGGCCGTAGCAGTTAATACCGCTACGGTCATGAAGGGGATAACCCCTCCCGCTACCCCCTCGCAAGCCCTAAACAACCATCGTTGGGGCTACCCACCCACCCCCGCTACCCACAATAAAAAAAATTCACACACAGCAGCCGCCCAAAAAATAAATAAATAAATCTAAATAAATAAATAAATACATGAATATAAATAAATAAATTTAAAATACATTTTTATTCATAGTGTAGATGTGCAGGTGGTCTCCGGAGCTGGACCGCTGTGGTTTCAGGTCCGGGGACCCCCTGCTCCCCGAGATACAGGCCCCTTTATGAGGTGCCGGTATCCCTCTGCTTGGTTTACGCGCTCTGCATTCTCCCACTCCCGTGCCGGAGCTTCGGAGTATCGGTCCTCCGATCGGGCCTTCCCCCTCCCCTCTCCGGGTCCGCCAGGTCCCCCGGAGCCCCCCACCGCCATCCCCCACATCGATGACGTGCGGCACGCCGAGGGAAAACAATGAAGAAACCAGAACTCCACGCGGCTTGCAGAGCGAGCAGAGTTCAAATAAAGTGTGCCGCCTCTGTATATATATATATATATATATATATATAGTCAGATAAGGCAGTTGGCACTCCAATAGGTGCTGTTAAGCCACAGGTGCACGTCCCATATAGAGAATGTAGTTATACGTTACCGTTCCAAGGATTGGTAAACAAGAGACAGCACTCAATGTTGAAGATCAAAGTGTATTAGTGAAAGCAAAAATACATCCAGAAACCCAACGTTTCGGTCCTACAGAATGGGACCTTCCTCAGGGGGATACAAAAAAAAAAAAAAAAAAAAAAAAAAAGGAAGGTCCCATTCTGTAGGACCGAAACGTTGGGTTTCTGGATGTATTTTTGCTTTCACTAATACACTTTGATCTTCAACATTGAGTGCTGTCTCTTGTTTACCAATCCTTGGAACGGTAACGTATAACTATATATATATATATATATATATATGCTAGCTGATATACCCGGCGTTGACCGGGCGTGGAAGGGCAGGGGGCATGGAGTGGAAGGGCGGGGCAAGGGCATGGACGGGCGGGGCGGGGGGGCAAGGGGCATAGAAGGGCGGGGGGGGCAAGGGGCGTGAAAGGGGGACCCATTCCCCTGCGTTTTCTCACCTTGCACCCGGCCGCGCTCCTCTTCCTCCGGGTACCGGCCGCCCTCCTCCTCCACCTCGGGCGGTGTCCATGATCCCCGGCGAGGGTGAGATGCTCCAGTGAGGAGGTGCTGTGCCCTTCACGGGAGGGGCGGAGAGAGCCGGAGGAGCGCTCTCGGGGAATGAAGCGGCCTGTGTGAGGTGAGCCGCAGAGAACGTGCTGTGTGTGGGGGGGGGGGGGGGAGAGGGGGGGAGCGGTGTGTGGGAGGTGAGAGCCGCAGATAGCGTGCTCTGTGTGTATGGGTATGGGGGGACGACGACTGGTGTGTGAGAGGGTGAGAGCGCCGGGGAAGGGTGAGAGCGCCGGGTGGAAGGGAGAGAGCGCCGGGGGAAGGGAGAGAGCGCTGCGGGAATGGAGAGAGCGCCGCGGGAAGGGAGAGAGCGCCGCGGGAAGGGAGAGAGCAGAAGGGAGGTGGGAGAGGCCTGTGGGAGGTGAGAGCGCCGTGGGTTGGAGGTGAGAACGCCGGGTGTGGGAGGTGAGAGCGCCGGGTGTGGGAGGTGAGAGCGCTGGGTGTGGGAGGTGAGAGCGGCGGGTGTGGGAGGTGAGAGCGCCGGGTGTGGGAGGTGAGATCGCGGGAGGTGAGAGCGCCGGGTAAGTGAGCGACCTGTGCGAGGTGAGTGTGTGTGTGTGACCTTTGGCCCGTCACTCCGCCTAAGGCCAATGAGAGGTGTGCGGGGGTGGGCGGGACAAGGGAGCCATCTCATTGGCCTGAGGCGGAGTGACGGGCCAAAGCTTCAATGCGATTTCCCCTAGGGACAGAGGACAGACAGACAGGCATACAGTGGTTTCAGAAATATATATATATATAATTTTGGTGGATCCAATCTTAAATGTAAAAAAAATTCTAGGGATTGGATGCACTTAGTAATAGTATTACTTTATGATTTTCATTTCTATTTCAGCGTAGGGAACATGTTCTCAACATATATTGATGCTTTAAAAGCAAGCAAAATGATTTGAAATGATTTGGTCTTTTTACCTAGCGAATGTCATTTGGATGGCTTGGTGAAATCAGTTTATCTCAGATGTTCCCAATGGACAGCTGTGCCTATTAAAAAACACAGCCACTAGTAGCCCAGTTGTCAATCTTCAAAGAGGGATTAGGGAATTCCAGAGAACACATACTAGATACCTCCATGGTTGATTGTAGTGAATTCTGAACTAGGCTGGCTTGCTTCAATAGGGCAATTACAGAATATTTTATCACCAGTGTACTGTACAAATGCTCTTGTTCTGTATTTTAATAAAGGGCTCTAAAGGGTTTTCCATGTTTCTTATTTGGCACATTATATTACAATTAAATGCAACAAATATTTAAAAAATGGACAAATAAATTACATGGTTGACTTAGAATGCTTTGGGAAAGAGTTAATTTCTGAATAAATGTCAAGGTCAAACAAGGCCTCTGATTAATATAATTAAAAGCCTGGTTTAATTGCATTACCTTCCATTAGCCTTCACTTTAGTTTTTATCTTTTTTTATTTCCACAGACCTCCCTGTGTTATCCCCTCTGCTGTTCTTAGCCTGCTTTTATTCAAGAAAGATTGCTGTTCTTGTAGAAACAGCACCTTTCATCAATCCCCTATTAATTAGCTAAATGCTGCATGATATTATACATACATACTATATTATGTCCCAGGCTGAATGTGCCACACTTAGAAAGAGACAGGGCTTCTGCCTCTGCCGAGCTGAGCTAAGAATCTGGTCATTGGTATTCTAGGACAAGTCAGTTTACTGTAATTTGAAATCGGTCTGCCGTCCCATTAGGAATCTGCTCGATCAATACCAAGTGAATTACAGTTTCAGTGATCTGATTAACTCCCCATTATTTTCTACCCTGCCTGATTTAGAATGCATGATGAGACAATATTCCAGTTTCTTTGCTTTATCCCAGTTTAAATGAAATATAGACATCTCAGGAAGCAGTGGCTGTGCATTTGATTTGGCATCTGCGTTAATAAAGTCAAACACCATGAGTGTCTCTCTGACTTTTTATGACAGCCTGACTGACTGAAGGCTTCTATCTGTAGACAAAAACGAAATAAAGTGCAATGGAAACAAATAATGCATTTTTTTTATTTGATCAACACTATGCAGTACAGTAGTATATGTTCAATATTTCTATAATATTTGTGTACAGCCCGTAAAAGTCAGAATAATGAAGCAATTGTTTAGTCTTCTAAATTTGACATTTGTATATATTAGAATCTATAATATGGGAAATATGCAACAATGCAAAGTTTTCAGTGAATACACTGCAGGTATTTCAAATGTGCAGTTGCCACAAAATGTATTACGTAAAGAAGACTTGTCAGATTATCCAGATTGCTAAATTTTCCCATATTTAAAGATTTTTATTAATGGGATAATTTTGTTAATAATTGGAACTCTAGAATTGCTGTGTGCTGGGAGAGGAAGAGGGAGGAGAAGAGGAAGAGGGAGGAGAAGAAGAAGAGGGAGGGGAAGAGGAAGAAGGAGGGGAAGAGGAAGAAGGAGGGGAAGAGGAAGAAGGAGGGGAAGAGGAAGAGGGAGGGGAAGAGGGAGATGGAGATTAAATATGAATAGAGGATTTAGAGGCATTTACTTTTTGTTGGAGAGGAAGTTTGTCAGGGCCACCTTTGTCAGCTGCTATTTCCTCAGTTATTCTGACCTATGTAGTGACAGACTGTTGATGTTTCCTGTGCCCAGGCACATCTGTTATTTGAGGTTATGATGTATAACAGAGCACAGACAAAGACGATCAAACTTGATAAAAAAATGAAAAAATCCAGGGCAAACTTCAAATAAACAGATCAGTTTATTGCAGCCTCCAGCAACAAAAGAACTACATGAACGCACCTACGCGTTTCATGCCGGAGCACTTTATCAAGGAGTAAATGAGAATAAAGTGCTTGCATTTTATACATACCTGCCTTTTCCACCGCGATGCAGAGGATGACGTCATTGGCGTGCGACCGCAAAAGGAGTCGCATCGATGTAACGTGCATCCTCATTGGCCCAGTGGATCAGGTGGTATTACTTTTCAATAAAACAAACTTTAATAATAAAATGGTTGACGAACAAAGACAAATACATATAAAGAGCACAAAAGCAAATATAAAAAACATATAAAAACAATGATATAAATAATATGGAAACCCATGTACAAATGCTAGAGACAGAAATAAAATTACTAGATTCATATGAGTATAATAATGTAAGAAATAATAAAGTGCATTACTTTTTAAGCAAATTAAGTATATAATTTTTTTTGTAGTATCTATGCTAAATATATGCATCTACAAGTGTCATAAATGACAAATATTCTCATTCGATAAAATTATCTATAGCAAAAACAGGGAATTATTGTAGCCTTGGTTTTATTTTGGCCATAGACCAGTATATAATACAGAAATCTTGTAATGAAATAGCAATGGTTATTATAGAATATTAATTAAACCATAATGTTATAATTATTATTTCTTTGTGTTATATACTGGTGTATGATACACAGAACAATTTGAATATAATTATGACCTCATTTGAAATTTTAACATGGATCACATAAAGACCTCAATATAGAAATTGTGACCATATGAGGATAAGGTATAGTCAGGACCCCAGGAGAGACAAACACACTATTGCATGTATTCATAACAATGTGTGTTTCATCCCAGATAGCGTAAATGGAATAAAATATAATATTCCTAGATAGAATAAGAGACATACAACCATATCCAAAAAATGTCTAATATTGTGCGGGGTGGAATGCATATTTAAAGAAAATGGCTTATATCCCAATCGTTATGTATCCCCAACGGTGTCCTAGTTCTCAGGGTAAAGATCCAAAAGGCTTCACGCTTATCCAATGCCTTTGTTCTGTCACCTCCTCTAGGTAGGGAGGGGACATGCTCAATACCCTGAAATTTAAAGAGGTCAATACTACCCCTGCGACAAGCTGAGAAATGGTTAGACATAGGATGGTTCTGATCCTTTTTTACAATAAGCCGAAGGTGGGAACCATAGTATCTGGCTATTTTAACTCCCAAATATTTAATGTGGGAGGAATTCCACTTATAATTAAAGTTCAATTGTAATAGTTTAATATCTTGGTGTTGGAGGGTCAAGTTTAGGGCTTCTGATTGGTCGTTATTAATTTTATAGCCCGATATTTTGTCAAATTCTGTAAGAAGGGATTGAAGATTGGGTAGAGTTGTTTGGGGGTTTGACAGAGTTAGAATAATAATATCGTCTGCGAATAGGGAGACTTGTAATCTATATTGCCTATGGTGATAGGTGATAGGTGATCGAAACTCTTCCCCATCTCCCCCCCACCCCCCTTCACAACCAGAAATTTATATCAAGGGGTGCAAAGTTTTGTTTTATAAATAAATCAATGTGCAGCATATATTCTATATTAATGTATTTATTATTGAACACAAAAGAATAAACTACTATTTTAACTGACAAAACTAAGTCTAATTTCCCTTTTTTTTAAATTACTTTAAAGTTGAGAATGGTCTTTCTGCGGTGCAGGTTGTCACAGGTAAGGTTTATTTTTTTTAAACATTATAGTCTCATTGTCTCACACCCTTCACCCTCCTCACTCATCCTCTCCCCCCCCCTCCTCATCCTCTCTTTCCCCCCCTCTTCTCACCCCTTAACAATACCTACCTGACTTCCAATGGTTTGAGGTGGAGCAGGGCAGCAGAGGAGGATGAACAAAGTAGGGTGGCAGAGGAGGAGGATGGCAGGAGCGGAGCAGGCTGGCAGGGGAGGAGGATGGCAGGAGTGGAGCAGGGCAACCAGTAGAGGAGGACAACGGGCGTTAGTGGGAGAAGAGGATAGAGGACAACGTGAGTGGAGGAGGGTGGCAGAGGATTAAGATGGCTGGATATCACACCCTTACACACCCACACACAATTAGATTACACCCATACCCACAATCAGATCACACCCATACACATGCAATCAGATCATATCTGTAAACACACACACACACACACACACACACACACACACACACACACACATATACAGTATATATATTTGAATTTGTTGTTATTTATTTATTTTTTCAATTATATTTATATCCTGGAAGGTAGTGAGGTAGGAGAGAGGGTAGTGAATGCAGAATGCAGTGAGAAAGGAGCAGTTGGTGCAGCAGAGAGATTGAAGGGCAGTGAATACAGCGAGAAGGCAGAGAGGGGCACTGGGTACAGGAGGGAGAGAGAATGAGAAGGGACAGTGGTGCAGAGAGAGAGAGGGCAGTGGTTGCAGGAGCGAGACAGAAAAAGGGGCAGTGGGCAGACATGGGACAGGCAGTTCAGGTGAGCTATAGAGAAGAAGAAAGAGATGGGCAGTGGGCAGAGACAGAAGGGCAGTGGTTTCAAGAAGGTGTGAAACAGGGGAGTGGGGCCGTGGTTGTATGACAGAGAGAGATGGGGGCAGCGGGCAGAGAAAAATGGGCAGTGGGTGCAGTGGGCAGAGAGAGAGGAACAGTGGATGCAATGCAGGAGATGGGTCAGAGAGAGATGGCAGTGAGTGTAGAAGAAGGCCAGAGACAGGGCAGTGCATTCAGGAGAGAGACAGTGGGTGCAGGAGAGAGACAAGAGGTGCAGGAAAGGGGGTAAGTGGGTGTAAGAGAGGGGTTAGAGAGAGAAGGCAGTGGGTACAGAAGACAGGTTGCATGAGAGATATGGGGTGCATGAGAGGGGGTAAGTGAGGGCAGGACACAGGGTGGTGGGCAGAGAGAAAGTGGCAGTATGCAGAGGAGCAGTGGCTGCACGTTCTACCTCTGAGAGGGAACGATTACACTGAGTGGCTGCTGCCTGCTATGTGACCTCCTCCTTCTAGGGGCTCTATACTCAAGGTATTCTGGGACTTGTGGTCCTGCTGCCTTTCTAAATTGTACAATTACATTAGGAGCTGGACTACAACTCCCTGTAGAGGTAGAAGGGGAGGCCCATCTCCTCTGCCGCCCTGCTCGAATATATTAAAATATTGGGGGGGTGAAAATGCACCCTTGCACCCCCCCTGGTTGTGCTACTGTCTCAGATCACATCCCCATAACTCAAACAATTTCAGGAATTCCCTCTCCTACTCTCTCTTCCTCTACTTTCTATTACTCCTACTCTGTGGAGACATATCCCAAAATCCTGGCCCCATCCACAAACCAATCTTTTCATGTCACATACTCTACACCAAAGCCTACATTTTACCAAGCACTGCCCATCACTCCAACTTCATCCCCATTTCACCTCCCCCGCCCTTTTCCCGTGCCCTCTGGAATGCACAATCTGTCTGGTTAAAAGGAAAATACTGTAAGGGACAGGGAGCGAGAGCCTTTGATGATGGCAGTGTGGCCGTGTGGCAACATATGTGCAGGCTGCCGCACGTGAACAAATGGTTACACACCTGTATCATGCAACAGGGCTTGCATGGGCGGAAGCCAAATGTGTAACAGTGTTACACAGTGTTACCTACAGGGGCACTCCTAACCTTGGGTGCTCCTAGGCACATACCTAGTGCGTGGTAGCTTTTGGGCAGCGCAGATGTCACCATATGTGGAAAAAATATATATAATAATATAGTGTAGTAATTCCAATGTAAACGACAACTAGGTATTCACAGAAATGGGGACTCACAATTTCCCAATTAGGTAACCGCAATAGGTAAATCAATGTGGTCTAGGTACTTCCCATTGATAGAAGGCAACTGGTCTCAGCGAGATTTCCCTCAATGTAACAGAGATGACACTATTAATGCAACATTGTATGTTCAATTGGTGTATATTTAAGCAGCAAATATTACACTTACATTTACACAATGTGCATAGACATATAAGACTATAGGTGAGTGGCTCATTTGTCTGCCGTCAGCCCCTGTTGGTGTGATACGTCGCATGACTTCCGGCGGTCCGTCGCGTCACTTCCGGTTGCGAAACGCTTGGAGTCTAGATGTAATAGGCCAGACGAGCTCCCGTTATTGCCCTGTGCCAGCTGTTCCAAACCGAGACCGATCGCAACCGGGAAGTGACGTGACGGACCGCCGAAAGTGACACAAAATATCACATCAACAGGGACTGACGGCAGACAAACGAGATAAACAACAAAAATAGTCATACAATGAATGAGACCACTAACCTTAAATGTCTCACTTTCAGAAAATAAGCTGAAATCTTTTTGAGCATTTAAAAACTTGCAATTAAGACATCCAGTCCTGTGACATTTAAAATTGCCAGAGAGTTTAGCAGCATTCAAAAAAGAGGTATCAGGTGCATGTGACAATCTGAGTTTACTTGGAGCCAAAATATGTTTGCAGCTCTTGGCATGTCTGTATACCACAGATGGTTTAAAATCCAAATGTTCCTTCAAAATCGGACAACTAGTCAAGACCTGCCAGTGTTTAGTCAAGATCCTGCAAATCTTGCGGACCGATTCATTATAGCTAGTAGGAAAATAAGTACAATCACTACTACCAGGTTTATACTTCTTAACCTGATAGATCTTTTGGCTCTAGATTTCTCCAATATAGCAATCCTATCTAAAGCAAAAGCCCTCTGAAAGGATTCTTCGGTTTTCGCTGGATCATAACGCTTAGCCAAAAAATTGGGCTTTGTGGATTCAGACTGTTGACAATATCCACATCAGTGGAGCAATTGCACCTCAATAGATTGAATTAAGTAAATAGAATATTGTTCAATCATTGTTTTTGATGACTACTGTACTAGTGGCATGCAAATATCCATTAGTAGCCACTGGTTTGACATATAAAAGCATTTGATTAGTATCTACACTATGTGTAAAAATCAAACCTACCTGATAGGAATTAAATGTGAAAATAAATCTGAAATTTCACCAAAATTATTATCCCAAATAATGAAAATCTAATCTATGAAATAGCCATAATAAATCAAGCCATGTCCAAGAGATTGTAGTTCCAGACCATAAGGTCACCCCAGCAACCCATAAACAAGGTTGGACATCTTTTTAGAAAGGAAAGGTATACAGTGGTATAACAAATAAGTACACATGGGAAGGATATTGATCCAGGGAGTAATCTGATTGCCAATTCTTGGAGTAAGGAAGGAATTTATTTTTCCCTTATCAGTTATCATTGAATGATATTTCACTGGGGTTTTTTGTTTGCCTTCCCTGGGTCAATATACGGTAAGTACAGATATAGGATGAGAATCCGGCAACTAAATTTAGCATACAGTAAGTTTAACTTGATGGACGCATGTCTTTTTTCAACCTCATCTATTATGTAACTACTATGTAACTATATTTACTTTTTGCACCCAGTGTGCATGCCAGTGCCAGTTTATATAGTATATATTATGTAACATGGTAAGTCCATTCTACCTGTCTTTCCCCCTTTTATGCAAGTCCTGTTAGCTGCAGGCAGTAACAGGTTAAATCTGTGGGGTATTGACCCCCCTTGTGCTCCTCCTTTGATGGACAGGAGTGCGGTGATGACTCATGGCCTGTGTGTAGCCTATCAGGGATAGGTACAGTCCATGGGCTCGCCCCTGAGGAAGAGGATTATCCAGAAGTTAGTTTGTTAGTCTTGCTCTGGAGAAAAAGGAGAGCATGGACTGTCAGTCTCTCCCATTGTGAGGATGAGCTGGCCCAGGGAATATCAAGACTCATTATCCCTACTACTGGGATAGGCACCCTCCAGAAGTCTGGGACTTCAAAGACCTTACAGCACTGTAGGAAGAATTGCAGTGGCTGTCTATCAGGATGCACAATAAAGAATCTTGTTCACTTTTCACCTGCCTGAGTGTCAGTTCCTGGGCAGAATTGAATAAGTATGCAGTGGTGGGAACTGATCTCTGGAATACCCTGGAGCCCACTACAGCTGGAGGCGCTGAGTACCATGAGATGAACTGCAATAACAAGAACCCAAAAGCCTTTCCTGTTTGCCCTATAACAACACGGCAGCTCAAGATTTCCTGCTCCCAACAGGTATGCACCATGACACCCCATGTAGACTGTAGAATTTCCCAGAGAATGGGAGAAACAGGGCTACAATTAGATAGATATTGATACTGTACATACACTAACTACTAGGATGTATAGATGTACTTTAGCAAGACTTACTGTTCCTGGTAACGGGGCGAGGTGTGAGATACCTCCCACGAGAAGACTTTGTTTATAAAATGACATCCTGCAGTTCAGTGCTTTTAAAGAAAATGTTATTGCAATTTCAGAATCTGTCCACCAGATGGCATAATGAATATCTTTGTGGATGGCTGCAATGAGGCTATTAACTGGCACAACTATTTAGCAGTACAAATAATAATATTTGAATATTAATGTTTTTACACACAAATATTTGTAATGTTATAGGGTTCACTCTAATATCATGTAATGTTTCTTAAGAGAGATGAAAAATCTGTTAAACCGTAAGAAACTTTTTCAACAATAACATTAAGTACAATGTTTAATTCATTCATAGTTTCTTTTAAAAATGACTTGTTCTTATGTGAAATGGATACTTTACTTTCCGTGCTTTCCAGGGAGATGCCTATGTACTTTGCGCACTGCACGTACTGTAAATGTTACATCATGGAATGCACATATACGTGTCATGGTTGTTTGAACAGTGGTCTAGTATTGTGTTTGTGTGGAGGGGCGACTGATAGGCTTCTTTCAAAATGTGGTGCGTTGGTCATGTTCATCTCCTTGTGAGTTTATGCATTAAACATCCTCAGTTGTATTCTTGGAGTTCGCCCGTGATATTTGTTCCTTCAGGATTTCTTCCGGTAGCAGTGCTCCTTTGCTCTACTCTTCAATTGTTGCTTCTTCAAAATGTGCATTTTCAGGGAGTTTTTAAATGTCTGAAAGCTGGGGGAGAGTCTGATGGCCAAATTCTTACTCACACGGACAAGTGTGAGTCAATCCTGTCAGGGTATCTTTTATGGGGTTCCACTTTAGGGGATACTGCCCGAGACTGATGTGTGGATTCTTGATAAAGTAGTTCCCTCCCTCTGGTACCTCCAAACAGGAACGAAAGCACTCGGTGGATAAAAGGTCATTTATTATAATAAAAGGTAAGTATGCAGAACTTACATGTACAACACAACACTTCCGGCAACCGTCTCCGTTGTGTCTACTCATGCGGGAACTCCCTTTCTGCCGCGTCCGGTCTCAGGGGCTGCAAATGAGTCCTTCCAAGACCTGTGTCGGCATTGTGATTTGTTCGTGACCACTGAAGGCCACCGTACCTCCCGAGGAAGGACTCATTTGCAGCCTCTGCGACCGGACGCGGCAGCAAGGGAGTTCCCACATGAGGAGGACATGAGGAACACAGAGCACTGGATAAAATCCTCCATAGAAAGCAGTTTGCAGCTCACCGCCAAATCTCCCTGCTTCAGCACAGGCAAAGAACAGTAAGAGCGGGAAGGGAATTGAATTACATTAAAAGGTCCCAAAAGAAGTCATTCAGTATGGATATAAACCCATTTGCATGGGAAACGTGGGCTACTCCGCCCTCTAAGCTTCAAAGGCAATCCAGGATATGTAGGTGTTAACCATTTGTTAGAAAGGGGGGGTGGAGAGGGGAAAATAATTTCAATAAGCCATCCTGGCAAATGGCTGCTTTTCCCTGACTGAGCGGCGCCAGGTAGAGGGGACGGGCCTCATATGCTAAGCGGCCAAGGTGCAAAGTTGGCACATGTTCAGAGCAGACTGAGAAGCCCCTCTGCCAGGTTTGCAAAGTATTGGCAACTCCGTGATAGGGGGAAGGAATTATTCCCATGGAGTAGATTGGCTGCATGGGTTAAGGATAGGACTGTTTCGTGCATATGAAACCCTGCAGCCCATCGGGAAGGAGTTCCATCATGTAACAAGATTCATCATGCAGTGAAAGATTCATCCTGTAACCAGACTTAATAGCGTAACTAGTAAGTGTATTTTTCGATGTGATTGTAAATCAAGCTGTGTATGTTCATTCTGTAAATAAATCACAATTTATTTTATCTCTTGCTTTGCTCAATCAAAGGATCCGGGTATTAAGGTGTTAAAAGTGCTGGACTCCTGTGACACACACTCAGCAGGTATGAACAATACCGTGCACTTTTTACATAGCATAGGAACACATTTTAATCTCATTAATGACTACATGAACTATTTAACTTTGTGCTGTCTAAAAACGACATTCTTTTCATCTACCACCAGATGCAACTTACAGATATGGGCACCACTTGTGCACCATCTTATGCAAATCTGTACATTGGCTGGTGGGAGGGAACAGTAGTTTTCAATGACTAACTAAAGATCTACATGCAGCTCAAAGATCTCTGGTACAGCTAAAAAGATGATATTTTGATTCTGTGGCTCGGCACAAGTGACACCCTCTTGGAGTTAATCTCTGTACTTAACCAGAATGAGTTGAACCTAAAATTGACCCATGAGATACAGACAGAGAAACTCAATTTTCTGGACCTCACCACATATAAGGATAGTAAAGGGGACTTGGGGCTCTATGCAGTAAGCGCCGCAAAAGTGCTCTCGCCAAGGGTTCCTTATCGGCACGATTGTGCCGATTTTCCCTCGCAGTATGCAATAAGTGCCGAATTCCTTCCGAATCAAGCCGAAAACATTTGTTCCCACTCTGACGATGATTTGCCGATTACACACAGGTGTATCGGCGTGCATGGCGAGGTAGTGTTAGGTTAGCCAATGAAACTTCTTGCTGAATCTGCCGAAGCAAGCATGTTTTTGATTGAGCGGCCCATTTAAAGGCAGCGTGTATTTTTATTCATTCTCTGTGTTGTTGGGAGAGAGAGAGAGAGAGAGATACAGAGCTGGGCGATTTACATATTTCATATTGACAGAGAGAGTTGTTGTGTATTGTGAGAGGTTTGTCCTGTGTTGTTTTGTTAACATCTTTGTGTTGTTTTCAGTTTGTAAGTGTTCAGTGCGATTTTGTTTAAATTTCTTTTCTGTTCTTTGTGAGTGGTATAGGTATGGCCGAAAGGCGTGGGAGGAGTGATGCTGGTGTGAGTGGTACTGGTAGTCGTGTGAGTACGCGTCTGAGTGAACGTAGGATTCAGGGGAGTGCTGTTGTTTCGAGTGTGACTGGTGTTGCTGGGAGTGCGAGTGGTGTTGCTGTGAGTGCGAGTGCTGGTGGTGGCTCTGTTGCTGGTGCTGCTGGGGTGTATGTTGCTGGTGCTGGTGGGGTGTCTGTTACTGGTGCTGCTGGGGTGTCTGGTGGTGGTGCTGCTGGGGTGTCTGGTGGTGGGGTGGTTGGTGGTGGGCCGCTTTTGGAGTCTCTTCCATTGGAAGAATGAGAGTCCAGTCAGCAGCAGCCAAGCTCTGTGGCTGCACGTGGTCGGAAGAAACGTATGGAGCGGCCACGTAATCCTCGTTTCAATGATGAGGAAAACAGAGTTCTTGTCACAGGGATTTTGGAGCACTATGACTCTCTGTATGGGCATTTACTAGGTAAGTCTATCTTTGCATTGATTGTTCAAATACGTGTTATCCTATCTCATGTGAGATGTCTTAATATGAAATTATTATTATCTAATATCTATCAATTAAAGTTAATTGTTACACACATAATCCTTCATGCTTTATAACGACCATAACTATCAGTCTAAAAAGTTTGCCAAAGTTCATACAATATTCATGCAAGCTTCCTTAGATTTGTATGTTTCCACGTAAATGCTCATGTGGTACATATATTCAACCTAAACCAGCATGTTTGGTATCTCTTGGAACGGGTAGCAGTTACGTTAACTGGTCGTTTTTCTAATAATAATTAACGTCATATATTTTGTATGTATTTAAAGGGTGGACAAGTTCAGCCTCAAAAAAAGAAATGTGGGATCAAATAACATTGGCTGTGTCTGCGTGTGGGAATCATGTCAGGGACCGCACGAATTGTCGGAAGAGATTTGATGATATCAAGGTGAATTTAAAGAAAAAAATCCAAGCACAACGGATGCATGCTACTGCCACTGGAGGTGGGCCACCAGCACAAGCTCTAATGTTAACTCCATTGGAGGAGCAGATGCGTGAAACATTTCTTCCTGTCGTCGTGGAGGGTTTGCCAGGGGACAGAGATATCGGAATTTATTCGGCTCAATTTCCACCAGGTGACAAATGTTACTGTACAACGCGTGTCGTATGTTACAGTTCTTATCTATATTTCCGCTGCAACATATAGTTTGTTCCCAATATAAGCATACCTACTCTGTATATATGTCTCCCTCTCTCTCTCTCTCTCTCTCTCTCTCTCTCTCTCTCTCTCTCTCTCTCTCTCTCTCTCTCTCTCTCTCTCTCTCTGTGTATATATCTATATCTATATCTATATATATTTATATGCTTTGTAAAGTAGAGGGTTGCAGTGTGTGTTATTTGGAAGATCATTACACATAATCCCTTCATGCAGGTCAAGTGATGTATGTTGACTCATAATGATGTCAGCCACGATAGCTGAGCCAATACATGTTTCCAAACACACATAGATATATATATATAAAAAAAAATTTGGACAACTATATATATATATATATATATATATATATATATATATATTTATATATATATAGTTGTCCAAAAAAAATTATATATATATATATATATATATATATATCTATGTGTGTTTGGAAACATGTATTGGCTCAGCTATCGTGGCTGACATCAGACATCTTTATGAGTCAACATACATCACTTGACCTGCATGAAGGGATTATGTGTAATGATCTTCCAAATAACACACACTGCAACCCTCTACTTTACAAAGCATTCAACATCTTTGCCCTATAGTTGAAAGCTGAATGTATGTTGGAATCTTTTTACAAACAATGGGTTAACATGCATAACCACAAAGCACACCCACAGTCATTCTTTGTCACAGTAATGTTTAACATCACTGTGTTCTTCGTTATACTGTTTCTGTGCACACAAATGCATAATTCACTATTTCATGTATGTGTCGATACATATATACATATAATATATATATATATATTTGTGATAATCTATGTTAAACCTATAAACAGGCCCGTACTGCGTAATCAAGTCTTGCATGGAATATTGTCAATTCAAAGGCGAACATGAATAATTTTACCACAAGCAAATTCCGTTATGTTTTATGAAAGCTCTTTTTTCGCTTCATGTATTATAATGTGAGCATAAATAGGAACATGTACCATATGGTATTTAATTGTGTTCATATGTAGCTCACTTCATATTTGTATTTCGCTCATGTACCGGTGTGTGAAACCAGCTGCAATCAATATGTAATCACAGCATAGAGGTGAACAGAGGGGGTGGTGTCGGGCAGAGAGCCAGATCACAGGGTCATGGTAAGGTCAAGTCTTGTGGGACGGCTTACAGGTGGTAGAAGCAACTAAGAGGTCATGGTGGTGTCAAGTCTTGGGGGAGGGACTACAGTTGTTAGAAGCTGACAAGGTGAACAGAAGTTCATCACATTCATTAGAACTGGTAATTATCTGACTACTTTCACCCACCAGTCCACGATATATTAAAACGTACGTTAGTCATTCGTTCAGTCATATATTATTGTAATGTTATAGATACGCCACCTTATCACACCAGTACCATCTGTGAGCGACACACTGCATGTGTTGCTGAGTGTCAGCCACATTGAGCGCTACACCTGCTTCTCTTAAATGTTCAGACAGATCTCTAAACACATTCATACACATTTCCACAATTAGGTGCTGAATTCTAAGCAGAGTCAACTTTGCTTTCATGGTTGTGATGTACATTATTGTATCTATATTACTACCCAACATATGCAGTGTATGCACAACAGACCAGTTAATTTTATAACGCATTCCTGCATGAACATTGTATGTTGTATGTATGTTGTATGGTGTTTAAAGGAAATGTGCCGATTAGGTTCACATGTACATTTATGTTAAGATTGATAATATACAGATTGCCCTAACCATATCATTGTGATTTCGTTAGGGGATGCTGATATTTAGCCATAACTACTCCCACTACAGATACTTCATGTTAATTATGTACACATGACAATTAAATTCTGATGTTATTCTTCTATATAGTTGGTCCTGCAGCTCCTGTGTCACCTGTGTCACGTGACACTGAACACGTCTCCTCACCTGTCTCATCAAGGTCATCATCAAGAATGGAAGGGGAGTGTATGAGGTGCAGCCCATATAATGTGTACATTTGAAGCATTTCATTTGCCATGCAAAATAAATGCCTTTCACATGTAATGAACTTCTCATCAGTTATTGACACAGGAGATGTAGTGTTTTATGACAACATGTATTGTGTCTGTTTTCAAGTATCAGCTAGGAGTTGTGATGTTACAACAACCTTTAATTAATTCTTCTTTCACACTGAGTCGAAACTTCATTGTTGCTTCAAGCATCATGTTTTAATTGGACACAAATAATAAATTATGGAAACATGTTATGTGTTCCACTATGAGAACAACTATCATTATAGTGAAAACAAAGTGAAAGTTCCATGGCAGTTCATAATGTCTTTCTTTATTTGTAGAACCAGATTTTGCCGCTCAAGGACAAATTCACTCAAGTGACCATGAAGATGTTGACACTCCTGGATTAACACAGCATTCAAGTCCTCCTACTCGTGACACCTACTCAGCTATTGCAGCTTCTGAAGAACGAATCTTGGGTGAAGAAAATCGTCGCCATTCAGAAATGATGTCAATGCATGAAAGGATGATGTCACTGCATGAAAGGATGCATGAAAGGTCAATCTCTGAAATGTCACAAATAAAAAATGTCATCATCCAAGTTCCTAAAGACATCCAAAATCTAAACAGGACATTACAAGCACTACAGTGGCGACACAGTTTATTACACTGCAGCCAGATCCGCAAGCCGGGAGATTTCCCGGCTTGCTAGTGGCCGCCCCTCGGCGTGCCGCGCGTCATAGACGCGCGGTCACGCATCTTCGGGAGCCTGCGCCCCCTGCACGCGCGTCCAGGGCTCCCTGAGGGAGCCCTGGTGTCCCGCGATCGCGGGACGGCGGCAGGGGGTTCCGGGGGACCCGGCGGACCCGGCAGCGGTAGGGAGAGCGCCCCGATCGGAGGGCGCTCTTCCGCTGCTTCGGCGCGCGCCCGTCACCCTCGGGCGCGCGCCAGGCTACTGCTGCGGCTAAGAACGGGCAAATGCTCGAATAAACTTGGCCGCAGCAGTAGTTCTGAATGTAAGCCAAGCCAATCAGTTTAGGAGTACAGCAAGAGAACAACAATTCCACTTTACCCCATCAGAGGATGGATCTTTACATGCTGCTAATTTTTCTCCAGAGTCATCACTTCTTCATTCCCCACTTCTGGATGATACCGGTACAGTAGGTGCAAGTTCTGTGCAGGTCCCTGTCAACATCCAACCGCTTACATCATGTGTTCAAAATATGGAACCGACACCTACAAATGAGACACGCAAAAGAAAGTTTGGGCGACAATTACTAATCACCAGCTTTTGGAAGAAGAAAAAAACACAAACACAAGAAAGTGCTCCACAACCACTGTTGCAATGTTTGTCAAGTGTTTCACAACTGCCACAGCCCACACCCAGTGCCCTGAAGTGCCACAGCCCACAACCAGTGCCACAGAACTGCCACAGCCCACACCCAGTGCCCCTGAAGTGCCACAGCCCACACCCAGTGCCCCTGAATTGCCACAGCCCACACCCAGTGCCCCTGAAGTTCCACAGGCCACACTTAGTGCCCTGAAGTGCCACAGGCCACACTTAGTGCCCCTGAAGTGCCACAGGCCACACTTAGTGCCCCTGAAGTGCCACAGCCCACACTTAGTGCCCCTGAAGTGCCACAGCCCACACCCAGTGCCCCAGAACTGACACAACCCACACCCAGTGCCACAGAACTGCCACAGGCTAGTACAAGTGGTAAAGTTAGGGCGAGAGTACTTGGCACAGGGAAAAGGCAAACACAACAGCCAACAAGCAGGCCTGTGACTCACTCTCAAAAGGATAAACAAAAATAAATAATCACATTCACTAATTTTTTTTGTGTACTGGTGTTGTTTACTGCAGACTCTTTCATGCATAGTGTATGTATGATCATGTACAGATGCTTGATAACATTCAAGTATGTCCTTGTACACATGAATGTTTATAAATGCTCACTGACTGAATGAAGACATATTTTATAACATATGAATATCTATTAATCATCAGTTGATTGATGGTAATACATTCTTACACACTTGGCATGTTAATGGAAGATGACATTCACTTAGCCCTTGTTCAAGATGAGATGTATCTGGGTTATTTTTGTAATGTAGATAGTCATTTCATGCTAATATTATTTACATAGAACTTTAAGTAGGTACACATATAACAGCATACATTTTAATGTTATGTTTTCTTGTGGCTTAACTCTGTAAGACATTACTTACCTTAATCTTCATTCATAGTTCATAATGTTGGAATGTGATCATGTATGATTTTTGGTTAAAATAACAGATCTGTAAGTGTGTATGAATATATCTGTAGTCTCTCTGTATCTCTATCTATATATGTATACACACACACACACACACACACACACACACACACACACACACACACACACACACACACACACACACACACACACACACACACACACACACACACACACACACACACACACACACACACACACACACACACATCACTACGTAGTGTGTGTGTGTGTTTATTAACTGATATAGAGATATATATATATATCTCTTCCATTGTTGTCAGCAAACAGGCCTTGTGTTAATGAGATATAAATGTTAGGACACTTGCTACAATTATGGTATCAGTATGAGTGAGCCCCTAATTCACTCAGCTGTATTGAACTTTGAATATGATTACAACAAGGCCTGATTACACCCATTAATGCCTTTATTTTTGCACTCTATATATAATATATATGATTTCACACACATTATTATTGTAATTAAAAGAGTAAACTTGTTTTGCACATTTTGATTGCCTAAGCCGAAAGTAAAGTTTCGATTCCTGTGAAAAGAGGGTATCTTAGACAGAGAATTTCAGCCAATTATTGTAACAAATTTCTTGTGGGAGAAAACCTAGGCGTATAACTGTTCGGTTGTATTATAACCTTGGAACAAACCGCTAAGATAACATGTAACTATTCACACATTCATCAGACTTCCTTATGCGTTCAACGTAGACACTGTACACTGGAAGAGAGAAGAAATGGCAGTAGCTTCCACATTGCACAGCAATCCACGTAAATCATACAAATTTATGATTTATGAAGCAATCGGGTCAATGCCAGAGAAAAAGGCAACCGTGGGGGAAATCTATGCCTTGATCCAAAACAAATATCCCTACTACCAAGAAACAGCCAAACAAAGAAATTTTAAAACTTCTGTACGTTTCACTTTATCCTCAAATGAATGTTTTGAGCGTGCCCATGATCGTCAAGATCAACGATATGGATGCTGGCATGTTGCGCCATCATTTAAACTTACCATGGAACATGGAACATATCTTCTGTTAAATAGCATATTTTTGCCTAATACCAGTTACATTGAAGCCGCACAGACTGTCGCGTCTGCTGATATACCTGCACCGTCCATTCATCAAGACCAGATGCAAGATGGACATAACTACTATGATATGTATCCAAACTTATATGGCCAATACGAATGTGGAGGTGAAAACAACCAACAACTGTATGTACCTTCGGACGTCTTGTTTGAAGAAGCCACTGCAGATCCATATGATGGCCTCACGGAGATGTGTCTGATTCAGGATTCAACGGATGCCTCAACCATGGATGATACTGTTGTGCCTTCCTGGAGCGAGTTGTTGCAACCAAATCAGTTTTGACTTCTACAAGAATGGTAAATACAAATGTTGTTATGTCTTTACTCAAATTATATATGTGTACATTAATAATATACACAATTTGTTAGCCAAATGAGTAGATACAGCGTAACATTGCAGACAGCCTTACATGTAGCGTTCACAAATACATTATTTCCTATAACAATAGACTACATGATGAACCATTAGTACACATTGGTGACGGAGTCCTAAATCATAGATTATTATCGCTTTTAATGTATAATTTCTAAATGTTACACTATCTGTAACACACACACACACACCTCATTGTTTAACATTCAACATATAAAAACAATGTGTCGCCCACATATGACGTGGGAGCGTGGTCATGTCCCAAGGCGTCCTTAAAAAGGTTACCGATGCAAGCCCCCCCCAACCGACGTGCACGCGTGAAACAGTATTGGCTGTGCCCGTAGCTTATTGTAATGGTCAGTGCAGTGTGTCATGCGTGCGCGTCGGTGGGGCTGTGCGTGCACAGCGCTGGATGCCAATGTTCATTCAGTGGGAGGGGTGTATGCGTGCATTTCATGGTGCCTTAACATGACGTCACACGTATTTTTTTCGCTCATTGGCTGATCGTCCGTTTTGGCCGTGGGCACACGTCCGTTTACAAAGTTTAGATATGACGTGTGTAGACGTGAATTTGTTTCGCTTCCATATCATAACTTTCAGCCATGATATGCATACTGCTAGCAGCACCATGGAGGGACATGTATTGAACGTACAGCGTACACATCGTTTTGCGCATGCCTAAGACTTAGTCCACACATTCGTGACGTGCGCGCGAAACAGACGTGCGCGCACATTATTATGTATGCAGGCACCGGAACAAACATATCAGTAGTAATGCGAGCAACGCCATTTGAAACATGAGATAGTTCTGCATCTTTAGTTTCCTTGCAGTTTAAACATATACGTAACTTGTGCGTGAATATCCACAATCATATACAGTAGAGATGTGTTAAGCGTTGTCCTGCTGAAACATAGATAAATGTTCCATCTTTGAACATCATGTGTTTGCTGTATTTCACAGATGTCGAGGATGAATACATGGGACCAATGTATTATTTCAGATGGGCCAATCGTTATATTAGATGATTGTGACGACTAGCGAACAACTATTATAATAAATATGTAACAATGCTTGCAATGATTGGTGCGCAGATTAACAATCACTACATAATGTTATCCTATTGTGCAAATATTTGCTATGCACTTAATTATCATAATGATGTTGCTAAGCACTGAAGTTAGATCTTATATTGATAAATTTTTAATTTCTACTAACATTATATGTATTGTCATGTGATATATGCTACCCACATTATCACTCAGCAAACACATTAATCTAATATATATTATATTCTCACGTGTGACTTGTCAAAGAATGTAAATGCTACATAACAACTCGTAGACATTGTATCTGAACGTACACAATAACAATAGGGAGGTGATAGAAACATTTTACTCGTGTGAATGTTATATTATCACTTAGGTTGTAGTGCTAACCTAACATGCATGAGCTAATGAATGTTAGGTACAGATCATTAAACCATGAACATTTGTGTGTACATTTCATTCACACGATTAACTATAGTTTAGTGTTATTATTAAACGTTCAACACATACATAGCTAAGTGATGCCGATGATAAAAACAACATTATTATGTAGGTTTATATTATTTCTGGTAGAAATACATGCATCACACAAAAACTAAAACACACACACACTATGTTGATGAAATGTGTGCGTATGTAAATGTATACTTCATTTATGTTCATATGTTGACAGTTGTTATAAAGGATCATGATCATTATAATACGTAACGTGAATGAAATAAAAAAATTCTTAACAACATTGTCATTGTGTTGAATGATTTAGGAAAACTTGTGAATCCAAAGAACTATACTTTGGAATGGTGTTAACATTTTGGCAAATGTAACATGTACATCAAATCAACACACATCTTTCACTTATACATACACATGTGACAATGTATTAATCAACATGAAGATGAAGTGAGAGAATAAATAATGACATACATTGCAATGTTAATTATGTTTACCACATTTGGGTAATTTCATACAAACATGCATTGAGTGTTAACATCGCTCATGTGCATGAATGGATGTTGTTACGTTGTCAAAATTATATGTTATGTAATGTACGTAATGATTTTAAAACACACTGTACAATAACCACCAAGTGTAGATAAACGCACGGACACAATACAGAAAGGACATATTTCAATTGTCACAACTTTTTCATTACGTTCTCTTTATACATCCTCTAACTATACCTGTATCGAGGTTTGCACATATTATTACAGATGTGAATTCAAATACACCATGAGCAGTCCTTGAAGTGATATACCTTGAAAAATAAAACATCAATGAATATAAATCATTGTCATGACATGTTCATTAAGGTAAGCAACACACAGAAGTGACACTTTTCTATGTGATATGAAACAAAATATAGAATACGTCAAATATGATCTTAAATTCACAATAGTCTACACATCATTGTGACACACATGTCACACTCCAAAAGAAAAATTGTATGTAACCATATTGCACTAGCTATTGGCTATAGACATAGTAGGTTTATTGTTTATGCATAACCAAAAATAGCATTTACAGAAAATATAGATTTAGAACACATTATTCCCTCACGTACACACAACACCTTTTAGTGGTAAGAAGTAGAATACAACCTGTTGATGAATGACATACCGGTGCCACATGCAATTGTCCACACAGCAGAGAAGAGAAAGGTGTGCGAACCATATTCATCTGTTTCCTAAGTGAATGGTATTTGGACAAATGTATTTATCATAACAAAGAATGAATACATCTATGTAGTACTATGAACATATATGTATTTGCTTACATGAAAAATATGTGTTTATCACATTACGACGTGTCTCCACACCACAGGCTGTTTGCTCAGTGTCAGCTGCTAAATGTACAGGATGCTCCTCCTCCAAGCCCTGACGTATGTTGGTTTCTAAATTATGGCGGAGTGCCAGATTGTGCAAAATGCAACAAGCAATTACAATATCTGACACTTTAGCAGCCTTATATTGAAGTGCCCCACCAGTTCTATCTAAACACCTGAATCTTGCTTTCAGAAGCCCAAATGTCCTCTCTATGACGGGTCTTGTAGATATATGTGCAACATTATACCTCTCCTCTGCTTCAGATTGAGGGTTTGCCACTGGGGTCAACAGCCACGGCCTAATTCCGTATCCTGAGTCACCTATAATCCATCGTGCACAAATATGAAACAATTTGTGTTAACATTATTACATACAACATATCATAGAAAAACAAGAGTTGTTTGTTAACACATCATAATATGTACTCACCCACCAGCCAACCTGGTCCAAAATAGCCTTGTTCGAAAGCATGGAAGACTGATGAGTTTCTCAGGATAGAGGAATCGTGACTGGAACCAGGGAATTTGGCTACCACATGCATAATTTTCATCGTGGCATCGCATACCACCTGTACAATTTTTCTAAGTGCCGTCCCGGCAACCTTGCCGATCCTTCTCCCCTCCAACTTGCCAACTTTAGTTGGCGGGACAAATTGCCGTAGAAATCTCAATTTTTGAGTGCCGATCAGCACCGATAAGCTGATTGGGGCTACTAGAATACAGTCGATTTCAAAAAGGGCCGAAAAGTGCCGATAAGTGGGTTATCAGCAGCCGCATGCCGATAAATTTTTATTGGGAAGACAAAATGCCTATTTTGACTACTTATCGGCGCTTACTGAATCGTAAATGCAAATTTGGTGGGAAAATGCTGATAAAAGCCTTATCGGCGCTTAATGCATGAGGCCTTTGGTTACTACTAGTTTGCGGAAGAGCACTATTACCTTCACACTGCTCTGTGCAGATGCCCACCACACACTGCACTTGGTAAAAAAACATCCCGGTGGGCCAGTTACTCCATATCTGAAGGAACTTCTCGACTGATCCAGAGTTTGAGGAACAGGCTCTACACATGACCACACACTTCCTATAAAGGGATATTGAAAAACATGTCTCAAGAGGGCCTACAAGATAGCTAAATCCTCCAAATACATTGATCTTTTATCCCCTAATAAACCTACTGTATCTACACAGAACCCAAAGTTATTATATTTATTGGGACGTTCAATAACAAAGGGAACCGAATTGGCCATATTCTTAAAAGCCGTTGGCACTTCCTTCTTGAAGACGAAGATCTTAGATAGGTTTTGAAGTCAACTCCTACTCTTGTCAGTCGAAAAGAGCGCAAAACCTAAAGGATTGTTTATGTAAACAATCACTTGTCTAACATCATCACATGACTTGGCTTCCTAAAAGACCACAAGGCTCTTTCAAATGTGGGACATGTAAGGCCTGCCCTTCCATCCTCCTAACCAAATAATTTTCTAACTGGAATGTCACTAAGTGATTCAATATTGGTAATTTCATCAACTACAAAAGTACTGTTCTAATATATTTGGCATCTTGCAAGTACGGCACTCAAGATGCGGTATGTGGGTAAAACCACAGCAAATTCAGATGCCGCATTCTAGAACATGTGGGCTCTGTTAGAAACTACCTAGAGACCCCCATAGCACTTCACATGAATGACGTACATCAGATCTTAGAGGGCTGAAATTCTGCAGATTGACCATCTCACCACTGGCCCTAGAAAGGGTGACTGGGACAGGATCCTTCTGCAATGAGAGTGCATACTCTAAGTCCCAATGTAGAAAAGGTGGAGAGTAAACCCCAAGTGTCCTGCGCTCTAACTGGTGCAAATTCTTGTTTGTGTTGAAGGTATGCAGCCTCTATATATAGAAATATAGGCAATGATGTTGCAGATTAAAGGAATAAATGGATAAAGTCCAGAAGGGGGGGGGGGGGAGGTATGGTTGCTATGAAGCCACGGTGGGGGGGCCGATTAGCAGAATATAGAAAGAGGCAGGAGAAGAAGCCCTGATGGGAGCCTCTCTCATGAACTCACGGCAGTCTATATCTGCTGCCCTTACCCGACCTGGTCACCTCGCCGCTCGTCTCTCATCGCTGTCCCCGCTTCACGAATATCCCACAGGGTGGATGTCGTCTAGCAGCCTCTCAGGGACAGGTGCCCACCGTCTGCGTACGTCCTCTTTGCCTCTCACGCTCCACGGGTGCTCCGTGCGGTGTATGGCGTTCTCCCCCTGCAGCTCCAGGCAGGTCCCAGCAGGCCGTGCGCTCCGGCACTGCTGACGCTCGGGAACTGACGTCAGACGCTGGGAGGGATCGTAGAATCCCATGCAACAGGATTGCCAGCGTGCTCCAGCCGGATAGGTAGAAATAGTAGTGTAGAAAGGTGGCGGTCACTGCAGAAACGGAGCTCAGTTAGGATACAATAAAATCAGCTTTATTTCACGGTGCTGCACATTACAGAGAGACCATCTCTGACGCGTTTCGTCTCGTAGCAGAGACTTTATCAAAGAGTACAATCTCTCAACATAGCAGGGTATCTAAATAGGCCGCCCTTGATCATCATTGGTTAGAACGCTAATGAGCCACAGTAGTGGGTGGTAACCTTGATTACACTATGAAAAACCATGAATGAACCGGGCAGTATACAATAGAACACCTGCATTGGATGGAATTAACACACATGCAGAAAATTAAAACAAAAAACCACTAATAACATATTAAAAACAAAGAAAACAGAAGTAACATGTAGCATCCGTATGAGTAATTGTATAAACATATCACATCATGTAGTGGAGGCAATACCCTTGCGGAGGAATATAGATGCTAAGGACATTTAAATAATACATTATAATATGCCTCTTATTTGAAAGATAAACAATGTACAAACAATCTCAAAGAATGAAATATACACATCCCAAATACATGAGACTATATATAAATTGCATTAAGTCCATATAGGTACATATGTGAAAAAAAGGGGGGTTGGTGTGTGTGGGTGTGGGTTATAGACCGATGTACTTTATCGAATACACACTCCCAACACTCCCCACATGATCAACCCTGGAGGAAGTGTTTTAACTCCCAATCCAGGTTGATGCCATGTGGATGGAGAGTGTTGAGAGTGTATATCCAATACATCTCCTGTTTGTTTAGAACATTCTCTCTGTTGCCACCTCTGGCATGGGTTGGTATGTGTTCAATTGCTGAAAATGTGAAATTATTAATACCACCATTAGGGCATAGGGCAAAATGCCTTGCCACTGGATGGTCAAGATTCTTCTTTTTTATCAGGCGTACATGTTCAGCTATCCTGACTTTGAGGGGCCTGGTAGTACGCCCCACATATTGATGTCCGCAACCGCAGTACAGAACGTATATAACGTAGCAAATATTGCAATTTAGAAATTTTTTGATAAAATACTTTCTAATCCTGGTGTTGTATGTAATGTATTTGGTTGGACGTGCATACTGGCACATGGAGCATTTCCCACATTTGAAAAAACCAGTTGGTATACTTTTAACCTTAGGAAATTTGGATCTAGCATCGAACATACTGGGGGATAGATGAAACGCTAAAGTATGCGCTTTACGATAAGTGAATCTTGGTCCCTTCTGTATGGCCGATTGTATGTCTCTGTCTAACAACAAAGTGTGCCAATGCTTTGATATGATGTTGCAAATTTGTTGCGATTGAGCATTAAATGTTGATATAAAAAGTGGACTCTGTGGTTTTTTGTGACTTTGAGATAAATCCCTATCTCTTATCACTTTGTCCTGTTTTTTGGTGTTGCGTATAAGGGTATCTCTATCCAGGGCATCTGCTTTAGTAAAAGCTGCTGATATGTCTTTTGAAGCATAACCTCTGGCCAAAAATCTGTCAGACATCTCTTTAGCTCTAAGTAGGAAAACCTCATTGTCTGAGCAGAGTCTTTTTAGTCTGACAAATTGAGCCCCTGGAATGTTCCTAATTAGAGAGCGGGGATGACAACTATGTGCATTAAGCAACATGTTCCTCGAATTTGGTTTCCTATAGATGTCCGTCTGTATTGTCATCTGCTCGTCAATGTACAGGAACAAATCTAAATAATTGATATGATGAATGTTGTGCTCAAAAGTGAATTTTAAATTGAAAGTGTTGGTGTTTAGATAATCAATGAAAGAAAGAAGTGAGTGCTCATCACCTTTCCAAATTAGGATCAGATCGTCAATATATCTCTTGTAGTAGATGATATGTTGACGAAAAGAATTGTCACTGTGATAAATAAAACGTGATTCCCAAAAACCCATAAACAAATTAGCATATGATGGTGCAAAGCTCGTGCCCATAGCAGTGCCCATTTTCTGTAAATAAAAAAGTGAATCAAACAGAAAATAATTGTGAGTGAGTAAAAATAGTATAGAATCTAATAAAAAAGTGCAATGTGATATAGATAAAGTGGATAAATCCAAGAAGTGACTGACAGCTTTAAGACCTTGTTCGTGTTGAATAATAGAATACAGGGAGGTCACATCCAAAGTGACCCACCTGTATTCAGTGTGCCATGCAAGTTCCTGTACACTGACGAGGAAATCCGTCGTGTCTTTAATAAACGACGGCAGCTGAGAGACCAGAGGTTGCAAAAACCTGTCCACATACCGTGATAACCCATCTCCCAAAGATCCAATGCTCGCAATAATGGGCCGACCTGGAGGGTCAACCAGCGACTTATGGATCTTTGGGAGGTGGTGAAATATAGGAATCACGGGATGTGGGCAGGAGAGAAAGACAATTTCCTTATGATTGAGAACATACAGTAGAGCATTTTGCCCATGTCTAATAATTCCAACAATTCCAAACGATATTTGGAAGTGGGGTTGCCAGTAAGGCGCTGATAAGTAGAGGCATCCTGCAACTGTCTCATTGCTTCTCGTTGATATTGGTCAGTGGACAAAACCACGAGTGCCCCTCCCTTATCAGCACTTTTAATGACAATGTCATAGTCTTTTTTAAGACAATCAATTTGTTGAATTTCGGTGTATGATAAGTTCCCTGATTTAACATGGGAACATGAAATGCCCTTAGATAATATACGCAAATCCCGTTCCACCAATCGTTCAAACATTGTGATAGACGGTCCCTTACTGAGGTTTGGACAAAATATAGATTTTTGTCGGTACCCAGAGTCTTCGTGGCCAAAAAATGGTTGTATGTAATTATTTAAAGGTTCACCCTGACTCTCCAATAAAGAGTCCATGTCCGAAAGGACACAAGATTCCTGAAAGTTCAATGGTTGCACAACATTCAAAATTGGTAAATTAGTAGTTAATCTAGCATTCCCCAACATGTTAGAGGTATCAGATTCAGATTCACTTTTGGAAGAAAACATTTTTCTAAGAGATAGTTTTCGCGTGAATCGTTGGAGATCTATAACAGTTTCAAATAATTTGAAATTTTGGGTAGGCGCGAACCCCAGCCCCTTATTGAGGAGAGACAGTTGCTCTAAGGAAAGGTCAACCCCAGATAAATTAATAACATTATCGGGTGTTTCTAATCGTATTTCTTTCTCTTGGACCTCCCTCGTCCCCCCTCGTTTCCACTTGGATCGCCGCGTTCCCCTCGACCTCTGGCTCCTGTCTCTAAAAAAGCCGTGGAAGGTTGGCCAGATGATTTAAGTGATTTTGCTTGGGAAAAGGATGTAGAAGCTTTATTTTCATGTCTTGTTGGCCCTCTATCCCTCGAATATTCTGTAGGTCTATCAAACGAAACTGAATGTGATCTATATTGTGGGTCTGAAAATTCAGAATCTATACTTGAAGTTTCAATGCGTGTGTTTTTGAGAATTGATTTATTAGGTTGATTCCCTGACCATCTTTTGGGATGTTGTTTCCTGCCCTTCGGGGTACTGGAGCCAGTAGCTTCTCTGACTACAATGGGTTTTTGCCAACAATAGACTTGGTTTTTTACGTAATCGACACGATCTCTTTCAAATTTGAGATGTTTTTTATCACTAATAGTGTCTTCCGTTATTTCAATATTAGATGATAAAGTTTTGTCGTTTTTAATAAATTGCTCTCTTTTTGAGAATGGTTGCAATTTTGTTTGAAGAATTTTGATCTCTGCCATTAAAATAGATTTTTCACAAGTCTTTTGTTGGATAATTAGCTCCATTAGTTTTATGGAACAAGTATCTAAGGCTTTCACCCAGTCTTGTTCAAATTGTTTGTTCATAAAACCAAATGATGGTACCTTTTTAATACGGAGCCCCCTAGGGATACGATTGCACCTTATATAATTCTCTAGTGAGGTGATGTCCCACCAGAGTCTTATATTTTCAACCAATAATTTTTCAAGTTTTACAAAATGATGTGTTAGGTCAGATGGTTCATCACATATAATCTCAGAAACCCCATCAAAAAGGTGTGTTGCCTTTCTAGACCTTCTAGTGTTGTCCCCACATGTGTATACATATGTATCATTGTCCAATTCAGATGTGGCATTGTCTTCTCCGCTGGATTCCTCCATAATATGGTAAATATATATAAAAAAAAAATTTTAATGTATAATATAATGAAAATATAAAAAGCTGGCTGAGTCCTTATATAGAGGTATGCATATATAACTTTAAGAACAAATAAACACAAACATTTCTTCCCAGAAGGGGAAGGGTTAATTAGTCCAAGAGTTAAGTCCAGATTGACCACAGTGAGCAACAGGACCGGTATATGCAAGTAGAAAAGGTGGAGAGTAAACCCCAAGTGTCCTGCGCTCTAACTGGTGCAAATTCTTGTTTGTGTTGAAGGTATGCAGCCTCTATATATAGAAATATAGGCAATGATGTTGCAGATTAAAGGAATAAATGGATAAAGTCCAGAAGGGGGGGGGGGGAGGTATGGTTGCTATGAAGCCACGGTGGGGGGGCCGATTAGCAGAATATAGATAGAGGCAGGAGAAGAAGCCCTGATGGGAGCCTCTCTCATGAACTCACGGCAGTCTATATCTGCTGCCCTTACCCGACCTGGTCACCTCGCCGCTCGTCTCTCATCGCTGTCCCCGCTTCACGAATATCCCACAGGGTGGATGTCGTCTAGCAGCCTCTCAGGGACAGGTGCCCACCGTCTGCGTACATCCTCTTTGCCTCTCACCGCTCCACGGGTGCTCCGTGCGGTGTATGGCATTCTCCCCCTGCAGCTCCAGGCAGGTCCCAGCAGGCCGTGCGCTCCGGCACTGCTGACGCTCGGGAACTGACGTCAGACGCTGGGAGGGATCGTAGAATCCCATGCAACAGGATTGCCAGCGTGCTCCAGCCGGATAGGTAGAAATAGTAGTGTAGAAAGGTGGCGGTCACTGCAGAAACGGAGCTCAGTCAGGATACAATAAAATCAGCTTTATTTCACGGTGCTGCACATTACAGAGAGACCATCTCTGACGCGTTTCGTCTCGTAGCAGAGACTTTATCAAAGAGTACAATCTCTCAACATAGCAGGGTATCTAAATAGGCCGCCCTTGATCATCATTGGTTAGAACGCTAATGAGCCACAGTAGTGGGTGGTAACCTTGATTACACTATGAAAAACCATGAATGAACCGGGCAGTATACAATAGAACACCTGCATTGCCTGGAGCTGCAGGGGGAGAACGCCATACACCGCACGGAGCACCCGTGGAGCGGTGATAGGCAAAGAGGACGTACGCAGACGGTGGGCACCTGTCCCTGAGAGGCTGCTAGACGACATCCACCCTGTGGGATATTCGTGAAGCGGGGACAGCGATGAGAGACGAGCGGCGAGGTGACCAGGTCGGGTAAGGGCAGCAGATATAGACTGCCGTGAGTTCATGAGAGAGGCACCCATCAGGGCTTCTTCTCCTGCCTCTATCTATATTCTGCTAATCGGCCCCCCCACCGTGGCTTCATAGCAACCATACCTCCCCCCCCCCCCCTTCTGGACTTTATCCATTTATTCCTTTAATCTGCAACATCATTGCCTATATTTCTATATATAGAGGCTGCATACCTTCAACACAAACAAGAATTTGCACCAGTTAGAGCGCAGGACACTTGGGGTTTACTCTCCACCTTTTCTACTTGCATATACCGGTCCTGTTGCTCACTGTGGTCAATCTGGACTTAACTCTTGGACTCATTAACCCTTCCCCTTCTGGGAAGAAATGTTTGTGTTTATTTGTTCTTAAAGTTATATATGCATACCTCTATATAAGGACTCAGCCAGCTTTTTATATTTTCATTATATTATACATTAAATTTTTTTTTTTATATATATTTACCATATTATGGAGGAATCCAGCGGAGAAGACAATGCCACATCTGAATTGGACAATGATACATATGTATACACATGTGGGGACAACACTAGAAGGTCTAGAAAGGCAACACACCTTTTTGATGGGGTTTCTGAGATTATATGTGATGAACCATCTGACCTAACACATCATTTTGTAAAACTTGAAAAATTATTGGTTGAAAATATAAGACTCTGATGGGACATCACCTCACTAGAGAATTATATAAGGTGCAATCGTATCCCTAGGGGGCTCCGTATTAAAAAGGTACCATCATTTGGTTTTATGAACAAACAATTTGAACAAGACTGGGTGAAAGCCTTAGATACTTGTTCCATAAAACTAATGGAGCTAATTATCCAACAAAAAACTTGTGAAAAATCTATTTTAATGGCAGAGATCAAAATTCTTCAAACAAAATTGCAACCATTCTCAAAAAGAGAGCAATTTATTAAAAACGACAAAACTTTATCATCTAATATTGAAATAACGGAAGACACTATTAGTGATAAAAAACATCTCAAATTTGAAAGAGATCGTGTCGATTACGTAAAAAACCAAGTCTATTGTTGGCAAAAACCCATTGTAGTCAGAGAAGCTACTGGCTCCAGTACCCCGAAGGGCAGGAAACAACATCCCAAAAGATGGTCAGGGAATCAACCTAATAAATCAATTCTCAAAAACACACGCATTGAAACTTCAAGTATAGATTCTGAATTTTCAGACCCACAATATAGATCACATTCAGTTTCGTTTGATAGACCTACAGAATATTCGAGGGATAGAGGGCCAACAAGACATGAAAATAAAGCTTCTACATCCTTTTCCCAAGCAAAATCACTTAAATCATCTGGCCAACCTTCCACGGCTTTTTTAGAGACAGGAGCCAGAGGTCGAGGGGAACGCGGCGATCCAAGCGGAAACGAGGGGGGACGAGGGAGGTCCAAGAGAAAGAAATACGATTAGAAACACCCAATAATGTTATTAATTTATCTGGGGTTGACCTTTCCTTAGAGCAACTGTCTCTCCTCAATAAGGGGCTGGGGTTCGCGCCTACCCAAAATTTCAAATTATTTGAAACTGTTATAGATCTCCGTGGTGAAGAAAAAATGTGAACTAGCGCTAAAGTGTAATACACAGTGTGATATTCAAAATCTTGTAATAAAGGTTGGCTGCCCGGTGATACTGCCAGTACTAACAGAATAAACTAAAATAAAGAAAAACCTGGCGCCAGATAGTCAGTGGAATGTCCTGTACTCCTCAAGGGAACCGCACACTTGCTCGACAGACCATGCAAAGAAAAAAACACAAACAAACAAAAATCATAGCGCAACACTGTAGGGTAAGCAGTATTGAACTAATACACATAAACAGTTAAGAATCCTAGCGATAATTAAAACAATTTTTTATTATTAAAAAGAACTATGCCAAGACCGACTATGGCAAATACAAGGAACCGCAGGTCATCCGGAGCACAAAAATTGGAGCCCTGCTTACATACAGCAAGATTAAGCTCGCATGGTAGGAACAAGTCCTAAGTAGAGATGATCTCCCTGGCGGGTGATGCCTGGATGTTTTTCTCCCCCTTACATGTAAATATCCTGGCTACACATGCAGGGTGTCAGCAGGAGTTACACACAGGCCTCCAGCTGCACCTATTTGCCCCTGAGGAAGTAGAGTGACATCTACGAAACGCGTAGGGCTAGTGGCACAGCCACTATCTGACTGACTTTGGACGTTTGAGGACATTTGGCATTGGAGCCCAGCTTTCCCTTCAGCTAGCCAGCTGTTCCTTTAAGACAACGGGCACTATCGCGCGCGGGCGCGCAGAGACTTCCTGTTGTTCCGTAGGAGGAAGTGAGGCGTGTGTCTACACGCGGTGCAGAGCTGTGGACCCCGCACACCAGCCCCCACGGCCGGAGCTGTTCCGGTTACCATCGAAGGACTGACTGGTGTCTGAGCCGCAGTGGAGCAGAGGCATCACCCGCCAGGGAGATCATCTCTACTTAGGACTTGTTCCTACCATGCGAGCTTAATCTTGCTGTATGTAAGTAGGGCTCCAATTTTTGTGCTCCGGATGACCTGCGGTTCCTTGTATTTGCCATAGTCGGTCTTGGCATAGTTCTTTTTAATAATAAAAAATTGTTTTAATTATCGCTAGGATTCTTAACTGTTTATGTGTATTAGTTCAATACTGCTTACCCTACAGTGTTGCGCTATGATTTTTGTTTGTTTGTGTTTTTTTCTTTGCATGGTCTGTCGAGCAAGTGTGCGGTTCCCTTGAGGAGTACAGGACATTCCACTGACTATCTGGCGCCAGGTTTTTCTTTGTTATAGATCTCCAACGATTCACGCGAAAACTATCTCTTAGAAAAATGTTTTCTTCCAAAAGTGAATCTGAATCTGATACCTCTAACATGTTGGGGAATGCTAGATTAACTACTAATTTACCAATTTTGAATGTTGTGCAACCATTGAACTTTCAGGAATCTTGTGTCCTTTCGGACATGGACTCTTTATTGGAGAGTCAGGGTGTACCTTTAAATAATTACATACAACCATTTTTTGGCCACGAAGACTCTGGGTACCGACAAAAATCTATATTTTGTCCAAACCTCAGTAAGGGACCGTCTATCACAATGTTTGAACGATTGGTGGAACGGGATTTGCGTATATTATCTAAGGGCATTTCATGTTCCCATGTTAAATCAGGGAACTTATCATACACCGAAATTCAACAAATTGATTGTCTTAAAAAAGACTATGACATTGTCATTAAAAGTGCTGATAAGGGAGGGGCACTCGTGGTTTTGTCCACTGACCAATATCAACGAGAAGCAATGAGACAGTTGCAGGATGCCTCTACTTATCAGCGCCTTACTGGCAACCCCACTTCCAAATATCGTTTGGAATTGTTGGAATTATTAGACATGGGCAAAATGCTCTATGTTCTCAATCATAAGGAAATTGTCTTTCTCTCCTGCCCACATCCCGTGATTCCTATATTTCACCACCTCCCAAAGATCCATAAGTCGCTGGTTGACCCTCCAGGTCGGCCCATTATTGCGAGCATTGGATCTTTGGGAGATGGGTTATCACGGTATGTGGACAGGTTTTTGCAACCTCTGGTCTCTCAGCTGCCGTCGTTTATTAAAGACACGACGGATTTCCTCGTCAGTGTACAGGAACTTGCATGGCACACTGAATACAGGTGGGTCACTTTGGATGTGACCTCCCTGTATTCTATTATTCAACACGAACAAGGTCTTAAAGCTGTCAGTCACTTCTTGGATTTATCCACTTTATCTATATCACATTGCACTTTTTTATTAGATTCTATACTATTTTTACTCACTCACAATTATTTTCTGTTTGATTCACTTTTTTATTTACAGAAAATGGGCACTGCTATGGGCACGAGCTTTGCACCATCATATGCTAATTTGTTTATGGGTTTTTGGGAATCACGTTTTATTTATCACAGTGACAATTCTTTTCGTCAACATATCATCTACTACAAGAGATATATTGACGATCTGATCCTAATTTGGAAAGGTGATGAGCACTCACTTCTTTCTTTCATTGATTATCTAAACACCAACACTTTCAATTTAAAATTCACTTTTGAGCACAACATTCATCATATCAATTATTTAGATTTGTTCCTGTACATTGACGAGCAGATGACAATACAGACGGACATCTATAGGAAACCAAATTCGAGGAACATGTTGCTTAATGCACATAGTTGTCATCCCCGCTCTCTAATTAGGAACATTCCAGGGGCTCAATTTGTCAGACTAAAAAGACTCTGCTCAGACAATGAGGTTTTCCTACTTAGAGCTAAAGAGATGTCTGACAGATTTTTGGCCAGAGGTTATGCTTCAAAAGACATATCAGCAGCTTTTACTAAAGCAGATGCCCTGGATAGAGATACCCTTATATGCAACACCAAAAAACAGGACAAAGTGATAAGAGATAGGGATTTATCTCAAAGTCACAAAAAACCACAGAGTCCACTTTTTATATCAACATTTAATGCTCAATCGCAACAAATTTGCAACATCATATCAAAGCATTGGCACACTTTGTTGTTAGACAGAGACATACAATCGGCCATACAGAAGGGACCAAGATTCACTTATCGTAAAGCGCATACTTTAGCGTTTCATCTATCCCCCAGTATGTTCGATGCTAGATCCAAATTTCCTAAGGTTAAAAGTATACCAACTGGTTTTTTCAAATGTGGGAAATGCTCCATGTGCCAGTATGCACGTCCAACCAAATACATTACATACAACACCAGGATTAGAAAGTATTTTATCAAAATTTTTCTAAATTGCAATATCTGCTACGTTATATACGTTCTGTACTGCGGTTGCGGACATCAATATGTGGGGCGTACTACCAGGCCCCTCAAAGTCAGGATAGCTGAACATGTACGCCTGATAAAAAAGAAGAATCTTGACCATCCAGTGGCAAGGCATTTTGCCCTATGCCCTAATGGTGGTATTAATAATTTCACATTTTCAGCAATTGAACACATACCAACCCATGCCAGAGGTGGCAACAGAGAGAATGTTCTAAACAAACAGGAGATGTATTGGATATACACTCTCAACACTCTCCATCCACATGGCATCAACCTGGATTGGGAGTTAAAACACTTCCTCCAGGGTTGATCATGTGGGGAGTGTTGGGAGTGTGTATTCGATAAAGTACATCGGTCTATAACCCACACCCACACACACCAACCCCCCTTTTTTTCACATATGTACCTATATGGACTTAATGCAATTTATATATAGTCTCATGTATTTGGGATGTGTATATTTCATTCTTTGAGATTGTTTGTACATTGTTTATCTTTCAAATAAGAGGCATATTATAATGTATTATTTAAATGTCCTTAGCATCTATATTCCTCCGCAAGGGTATTGCCTCCACTACATGATGTGATATGTTTATACAATTACTCATACGGATGCTACATGTTACTTCTGTTTTCTTTGTTTTTAATATGTTATTAGTGGTTTTTTGTTTTAATTTTCTGCATGTGTGTTAATTCCATCCAATGCAGGTGTTCTATTGTATACTGCCCGGTTCATTCATGGTTTTTCATAGTGTAATCAAGGTTACCACCCACTACTGTGGCTCATTAGCGTTCTAACCAATGATGATCAAGGGCGGCCTATTTAGATACCCTGCTATGTTGAGAGATTGTACTCTTTGATAAAGTCTCTGCTACGAGACGAAACGCGTCAGAGATGGTCTCTCTGTAATGTGCAGCACCGTGAAATAAAGCTGATTTTATTGTATCCTGACTGAGCTCCGTTTCTGCAGTGACCGCCACCTTTCTACACTTCTAAGTCCCAATGGCCTGAATGAAGGCTTCCTACTTTATATTCATCCTTCAGAGATGTATGTATGTATGTATGTATGTATGTCTTCATTTATATAGCGCCATTAATGTACACTTCCCAGCAATAATACACGTGACAATCATATAAATAACAAATAATAAAAATTAAATAGAAAGGGAAGAAGGGCTTCAGACATAAAAGTAACAATTAGGAAAAGGAGATCCAGTGTAATATTTGACCTCAGATCCTCCGCTCATAGAAATACCAGTAAGAGAAAAACAGACCATAGAACAGAAATTTACTAAAACAAACAAAAAAGAAAAAAAAAAACAATGCACTCACAAAGGGCACTCTGTTTTAAGCATTAAGACCACCCTGGGTCCATTAACTGACACAGATGGCGCACACCAGACTCACTCCTCTCTCCTATTCTCTCACTCCTATCCGTGTGGATGACGTTACTTATGAAAGCGTTGCTGTCACCAGGAAACTGGAGAATTGGGTGGGGGTCATGAAGCTTGTGCTTTTCTTTGCTTTGCTTTGCTTTGCTTTGCTTAGTAGTCTGGTCCTGCTCCTGCTCCAATGCCCTATGCATTTCATTCCGTAGCAACTTCCTCTGGGGCAATAATTTGTGATTGTGGTGTCAATCTTTAACTAGTCCTTTATTGACTGATGTCACACCATAAACAGGTGCAAAATATCAAAGGGCATACTTAAGTCCCAATTGAATACAGACTAGAAAGGAACTGAATACACAGGAGTATGCATTGCTACAATGATAAAGAGATAATAATTATTAATATAGACAAAGAGAACCCAATTAACGGATCTACTTACATATTGCAAATCTAATGATGTGAATTCATATGTGGCCAGGTCCCCCTTAGGGTTCCCATAGTCCCCCTCACCTCCGCTCATCTCCGCTGCGAATGGGAGCGCTTCGGGTAACGCAGGTGCCGGCGGGGGTGTGCATGCACCCCTGATGAGGCTGGGGAAATTATGGGGGCCACCAGAATAGCGAGCGCCTCGCCAGAGCTCTGACAGGAGCAAGTACTCAGGGTGCCGCATTCTTGCCTTTGCGCTCGCATGTGCAGTGTCTTCCTCTGGTGCGGCGGCCATTACAAATAGCGTGCATGCGCAGAAGATCGCTCAAGCGGGGGCCAGTAGGGAAAGGCTCTTTGCGGGGACTACATGTCCCATGTGCCTCTAGGGCAGTAGTCACGTGGCGTGAACTAGCCAATAGGGCTGCTGCAATTGTGGGTTAGGCAGAGAGGCAGTTTGGCACGAGGGAGCTTGCACTGACAGTTATGACAGTTAAGGCAGTTAGACAGTTAGTGAATGATTCAGTGATAGCTGGGACAGCAGAAGGGTAGGGTGTGTGTGTGTGTGTGTGTGTGTGCAGGAAGTCAGTGACTCACAGCACTATGCCAGAGACCCTCTTAGGCCCCAGCTAGGTCCTCACTCCCCTCAGCTTGTGGTTGCTACAGGGACAGGCTCATAGATAGGGACACTGCCCTGTAGTACCAGAGTGAGGGACACATTCAGGACACAGCTGCATTCTGATATCAGGTGATTGGGCCCAGACACCTGCAACAAAGAACATTTCATACGGTGGTACAATCCATGCGGGACCCACCCCACGTAGAGGTGGAGGCTACGCAGTTAACATCCCGGGATACGTGGATCCTATTAACATCATTGCCCACCCGGGTGTGGACACACCCAGCAGGTACCCAACGAAGTTCACCAACCATAGATGGGATAGTTGGGGGGGCAGCACTGTCACACACACTTGGGTGGGTGATTGCTCCTGCGGACACTGGGATGGGCCGGTGCCTGGAGCACCTTTGTTCATTGGGGTAAACTCCACTGGGGTGTGGACACAATCCTGCAAGGCCTGTGAGTGGGTATCACCTTTATTACTGGTTCTTTGATGTGTACAGTAAACTGTTATGTTTTACCCATGTGTATTCTTTATTGTCGTGTAACGGGGTCATTCCACATAGTAGAATCCCATTATAGGTGGAGGCACTACCGAGCATCAACTCGGGTACACCCCAGGTTCCCAGCAGCAGAGGCTCAGGTTTCCTCTGAGCCACAGGTATTGCATCACACATAACATAGCCACACAACTCCCCGGGTGTGCGGGGGGAAATTGCGTTACAGAGCATAAGGGGGAAAAAAGTTTTTATAGTTTAATAATACATGCATACCCTAGTGTTTAAAGTATATACAGCAGCGGCAGCTCTTATTCGAGCAAAAGCCGCCGGCTGCATGCGTCTGGGAAGCGGGTAGCCGCGGCGCGTGGCGGCGCACTGTGACGTCACAGTAACATGCGCGCCCGTCTTCCCCGTCTTCCCCGGCTTCCCCAGGCTTCCCCGACACCCCTCGAGATCAAATTAGGGTAAGCGGGGGTGCGGGGAAGCAGAGGGGCAGAGCAGAAGTCGGGATCGTGGTCCGGAAGGGGGGGTAATTGCGCGCGAAGTGGAGGGGGGGTGCGTGGGGGAAACGCGGCGGCGCGCGGTTTTTACTGGCGGCAGCTGGGGTAGATCCCGGCATGCCGCCGGCATTTGCTTCAATAAAGTATGTCGCTACTGTATCTCAAATTCTCAAAATAATATATATGTGCATTCAATGATGCAAATTCATGTTTAAAATCCAAACATAAATTGGAATAAATGTATATTGTAACAAATACTCTGATACAATTTAAAAAAGGGAACAACAATAAAAATGAAGACTATAAAATAATAATCCAAGGGAGATGAATAATTTGGAGACTAAATATCATCACGTCCAGAGGGTATATAAAAATACATATACTGAAGTATAAAATTACAAAAATACAAATTATATCAAAAGATAAAAATACTTTGGTATTCAAAAATCACTTATGCATGAAACACTCAGATACAAATTCACAATTGGGAAAAAAAGGGGAGAGAGAAAACATAAATATGGTATCTAGAATAGAGGCAAACTCAGGACATGACAAAAAAACTTTATGTAAGGAAATTATTAATGTCAACATCTACATTCAGCCCACAGAGCTGTAGAGTACACAGTCTGTGAATCTAAAGGGGCTCCCGTTGTGATATGTCTATGATTCTATTACCCCTCCCCCCATCCAATTCTTTTTAACCTGTTCAATTCCTATATATGTCAGGCTTGAGGGTTAGAACCGTGATACTTTTTAAAATGTGGAGAGACAAATTGATATATTTTTTATATGTTCTAGAATGCGTGTTCTAAGTGGGCAAATTGTGCAGCCCACATACTGTAAACCACATGAACACTTAAGTAGATAAACCACGTGATCACTCCTCCAATTAATGAAACTTAATAATTTTCAAACTTTCTTTGGTGACAATGGATTGGAAACAGGTCGTTTTCTTTTGGCAATGTTTGCAAGCTTTACACTTGTCGTATTTGAAGAAACCATTTGGTCTATCAGTTAACCATTCACTATTGTCTGTACTCTCAATTTTTTAAGAGCACTTGGTACTAGTTTATCCTTTCCATTTTTCACTTTGGTAAACACAAGCTGTGGATCATTAGGTAAAGAGTCTTTCAGAACCTCCTTTTGTGTTAAAATGTGCAAGTGTCTCTTCACTATATTATTGATCTTAGAGATGCAGCCATTCCTTAGGTCGCCAGCGTTTGAGGGAAATGTTAGAATTCTCGGCAACTCTTCGTGGCCAAGTCCATAGCAGACTTTATGGCCCATCAAATTAACACATCAGGGGTCCCTGCATTTGAATGGGACTTGCGCTGTATGAATCCTACCGGGCTGCACCTGTCTGTAAGAGACGCGTAGTAAGAATAAACTGAATCAGTCACTCTCCCTGCGCACCTCTAACAGGCGATCGTGGGGCTTTTATTTTAATAACATATTTCACATACATATATTTTACATGGGCACTCACTATTTATGGGTCACTTTAGACGTTTTATCTTTATACACTATCATTTCACATTCCGATGGCCTTACAGCTACACAATATTTTTTGGAAGCCGATGCAACACTTTCCCCAGCACATATAGTTTTTGTATTAGACAGTATTAATTTCTTACTCACCCATAATTATTTTATGTTCGATGGGCAGTTCTGTCTCCAGACACGTGGGACTGCAATGGGGTCATGCTTTGCACCTTCCTATGCCAACATTTTCATGGGTTGGTGGGAACAGTCCCACATGTTTGGAGATAGGAATCCCTATCTTCACCTCATTATTTCTTATCATCGCTATATTGATGATTTGCTCATCATTTGGAATGGTAGAGTCACTCAATTACATTCCTTCATTGATATTATTAATACCAACCCATTTAATCTCACATTCACCTATCATCACTATCACCATTACATTCACTTTCTGGATCTCTACTTATATGTGGAACCAGATTTAAAAGTTCACACTGACATCTTCCGTAAACCTCACTCTCACAATACTCTTATACACGCCACGAGTTGTCCCAGTCGCAGTCTTTTTCGGGGTGTTCCATACAGGCAGTTTCTGCGCTTACGCAGGAACTGCTCTACTATGGAACACTTCGAAAACAGTTCCAAAGAACTAACCTTAAGATTTCTCAACAGAGGTTACGATTCCAGAATTATACAGGAGGCATACTACAATGCACAGATAGACCAAGAGAGGACTTGGTCAATCCACACCCTTCAAGTGTTTCTTGCAAGAATCTTAAAATTAAAAATAAAGCTGTGGGCCATGATGGCAACATAATCACTGACAATTGGGATCCACCTTTTTTCATCACACAGTTCAGCAGTCAAGCAACCACTATTCAAGCCATAGTAGGAAAACATTGGAACATTCTTACCACAGATCCCTTGTTAAGAGACATGTTCTCCTCTGATCCAAGATTTGTTTTTAAAAAAATCATATACTGTACACTTGGTAACATTATATCACCTAGTGTACCAAGAAGTATTCAAAATCATAATAGAAGAGATTTATTTCCAGGGTTGCTTGGCTGCTTTCCGTGTGGGAAATGTAATATATGTAAGTATGTTCAAAAAACTAAAGTCTTCTCAAATAAGGAAGAGACTAAAAAATACAACATCTTGTCTTTTATTACATGCAACACTGATTATATAGTTTATATGCTCACATGCGGCTGTAACAAAAGATATATCGGATTAACTACCAGGGCATTTAAAATCAGAATGCAAGAACATATGCGATCCATTATAAAAGGAGATCTCACACAACCTGTGTCCAAACATTTTAAACATTGTCAACAAGGCAGCTTAGCGAACTTCAAATGTGTTGCCATCGAACATATAAAACCTCATACATGAGGAGATGATAGGATTAATTCTCTTTATAGATGAGAAGCATTTTGGATACTTACCATGGATACACTTGCATCCAAAGGTTTAAATACTGAATTGGACCTTAAGTTCTTCCTGTGAACATCATTATCAGTATCTTTGCAACACACTTATATTGTTCTATAATCTGCCTTACATTGGTCTTTCCCTTTGTCTATATCTAATTATTTGCATACTACATGTCTAAAGTTATTGATAATTTATCTCTCATTATATTGATTGATTTAATTGCATTAATGTGAAAGAAATATGAAACTTCATACTGACATAGTTGTGGTTTTAGGATGCATTAAGTATGTCCTTTACCATTTCTTTGTTAAATAGATACATAATTATTTATAAACTAATATATTTTTGATGTAGAGTAATATGTATTTTGACATTCTAAAATGAATTGTTTATTACTATGAGACAATTATTTTATTAATGAGGTTTTGTGGTATATTTTCATATAGGTGCCATATATTTATCATATACAAAGGTTATTTACTGTAGGCTAAAATTCTGTCTGGCAGTGGCTAGTGCCACAGATAGTTGATGGTGTTTATTTAAACACTTAAACACAATTTCAATTATGGAATATAACATTAATTATATGTATACACTACCGACACACTTTATTGAAGTGTGGTCGGTACCGCAAGCCGGGAAATCTCCCGGCTTGCTAGTGGCCGCCCCTCGGCATGCCGCGCGTCATAGACGCGCGGTCACGCGTCATCGGGAGCGTGCGCCCCCTGCACGCGTGTCCAGGGACTCCCCGAGGGAGCCCTGGTGTCCCGCGATCGCGGGACAGCGGCAGGGGGTTCCGGGGGACCCGGCGGACCCGGCAGCGGTAGGGAGAGCGCCCCGATCGGAGGGCGCTCTTCCGCTGCTTCGGCGTGCGCCCGTCACACTCGGGCGCGCGCCAGGCTACTGCTGCGGCACAGAACGGGCAAATGCTCGAATAAACTGTGCCGCAGCAGTACATACAATGTATTTTTCCTTTATCAGACATCAATTACCTTGTGCATCTGACACGTTACCACAATTTTAACGTTAATTCTATTCAGTATACCATTATGCTTGTCCAATTATGTTTTTTCCATACTGTACATAGGTATTAAGCCCACAGGCTTGTGCAATTTACAATCAGAGAGGAGGGGTTTAAATAGCAGTTCCTCTCCACTCCTATTATACTTCTTGAGAAAGCGCCAGTGAAATGCGTGGGAGGAGGAGCTTTTTTGTCTGTGGATGTCAAACTCTTTTATGTAGTTTAAATAAAAGTGTTTTTAAATTAACTTTTGGCTGGTGAGTTCTGCCACTTCAAGGAATGGCTGTTCTTGTGATCTTTTTTTGAATTGGAGCTTACGTGGATCGGAGAGACGCCGCCAAGGGACGCAGAATATCTTCGGTGTTTTTGCCTGGTTACTGTATGAGGAATGGGGAACGGTGAATTCTAGTGAGATTCTAGTGAGATTCTAGTGAGAACTATTGCATACTCTACACTGGATATACTATCTGAATAAGGGTCAACAGTGGGAGCTGCAGCTGACTTGCCGGGGAGATTACAAAATTCATCTCAAGGCTTAATTGGTCAGGTACTTACGGATACTTACCTTGTTCGTCACCCCAACATTATCTCACATATATAGTGCCTATTACCATATTTTAGTCCTTGTTGCTGCATTAGTGAATTTAATACATATACATCATACTATCAGTAGTATCCTAGAGCATACAACTGTTTTTTTTCATGTTTGCAGATTATTGTAGCAGGAGGTCTCCGGAGCTGAATAATTTTCATTTCAGCCTTGGGGACCCCCTGCTTCCCGAGTTACAGGCCTCGTTATGGGGTGCCTGTGTCCCCAGAGAGAGGTTTTGTGTTGCACGCCCTTAATGAGATATAGGGAAGAAAGATACATGCGTTTTATACTACTGGTGATCCTTGCTTCAGGAAAAAACCTGTCTGGTGAAATCCTATGTTCAAATAAGAATGGAAAATCCAGGCATTTCAGATTTGATATATCAAATCCAAAGTGCCCTGGATTTTCCATTCTTATTTGTGCCTGTATCCCCGCCATATTTAAATTCTCACGCGTAACAGCCCACGTGATCGTGAGATTTAAACAATACAGAGAGATACCGGCACCACGGGCCTGTAACTCAAGAAGCAGGGAGTCCCCGAGGGTGAAATCAATGCAGTTCAGCTCTGGAGACCCCGTGCTATAATACTCTATAATTGCCACTAAGGCATTGAAAGGTTTAAGCCAGAGCACCTCATTTATTGGGGATAGAGGGGGTAAGTGAAGGGGGTAGTTGCCCCAGGGTGGGTGGTTAGGCCTACCATAAACGTTGCTGGAGGGTTTAACCCCTTCATTACCTTAGTGGTAGTCACCGCTATGGTAATGAAAGGGTTAACCCCATCCTACTACCCACCCGAGGCCTAACCACCCACCCTGGGGAAGCTACTCCTTTCACTCACCCCCTATTCCCCCAATATACATTACAATAAAAACATCAATAAAATACATTGAACACCCCTCCCCCCTCCCCAACACATACAGTACAGTAATGGGCAAAATCCCTATTATCCATATTTGGATAATAGCACTTTGCCCATTAAAAAATTCAAAATAACCAAAACATGACTCAGCCAGCATATAGTAAATTAAAGTTGGACTTATCCCTGCCAGGATGAAGGCCATCCTCGTTCCCCTCGTCTTTCTCTACTTCAGTGGGCACCAACAGTAAAAGAAAAAAAACTAACTACTGGCCACAATTCCTTAATCACCTTAGCAGTTACTAACCACTATGGTAATTATGTGGTTTACCCCCATCCGGCTACCCACCCTGGAAGCCTAACTACCCTTCCTGGAGCAACTACCCCCACCACTCTACCAGTTGATTGGCACAGTGGTAAACAATGCCCATAATATGTCGCAGTCAATTGGCAAGCTACAAAAAAATCAAAATACAGAAAAAAACACATTCAATTTTAATAAAAAAAAATGGCAAAAAAACAATTGATTGGCACAGTGGCACACTATGCCATAATATAAGCATGGTTTACCACCATGGCAATGAATGTGAAAGCTATAGTATAAATAAAAAAACAGAATAAAACACATTCAATTTCAATAATAAAATAAATAAAAACCATTCCAGGCGTGACCAAGACTCTGAGCTGAATGTACATACAGTACAGATTGTGTAATATAAGGAGTGGTGCTGGCTGCAGAGTACATTGCGAGCACCGTCTTCTGTAACTCAGCATTATCTTTCAATAGCTCCGCGTAATCATCTTTCTTTTGTTTCAATTGTTCACGGAGTATATCACAGTCACGCCTGGCATTTTTCAGGGCATCCTCAGGGCTGGTCAAGGGATCGACACTCACTGGTTCCGGCTCTGCTTCCCTGGGATGGTTGGTTGAGGGTTCCTCACTGTTGGCACCGGACAGACACTTCTTTGGGTACACGACTTCTGCCTTGGGCCCTCTTGATATTCGGTTATCCGCGGGACGAGTTCTCCATTTTCTCTAGGCTGCAGGGCATCTCGGTCCCCCTTTTCCTCCACAGGATCTGCGGACGTGTCTGTTGTTTCCACGGTAAGTGAAGAACCGTTTTTCTTTTTTCGCCTTTTTGTTTTGGATGACACCGTCCCTTCAGGGATACTGGGGTCTCCATCTTCATTTGAAATTTTAGCAGCGTCACTGGATCCACCCGGCTTTTCTTGCAACTGTAATAGCTGACGGAAATATTCAGTGATCCACTGCTCCCGCTCTTTCTCCTGCTGATCATATTCGTCATCATAGGGAGCAGTCTTTTCGGTTCGGGCTGAGTTCAGGCACCCCCACCATTCTTGGGGTGTTTTGTGGGTGTGACTCAGTTCGGGTTCCCCGTATGAGATGTCTTCCTCTTTATTGGACTGAAAGGGCCACTCTTCCGTGGGGTAGGGTTCATTACAGGAACACTGCATCTTGTCCTCCATTTTGAGGCTACCAGGTGTAATTTTCTTCCTGACCTCAGGAGGTGCTATTGCAGCTGTTGCCACTGTATTTGCTAGAACCCCCAATTGTGGTAGTCCTACAGGTGGGCATGTTTTGCTTGTAGAGGTCGTAGCTCTCACAGGCATCTCTGTAGACTTTTTCTTTCTTGGGTAAGTTTTACCATATCAGCAGTACTGTGCACGCATTTTCTCTCATCGGGTATACAGGATGTGCAGTTGCTAGGTAAAAACGTCTATTTGCTTTACACCATTTACTTGCTAGGTTTAATCTCTCATTAGGTATGCTGGATGTGCAGTTGCTAGGTAAAAACTTCTGTTTGCTTTACACCATTTACTTGCTAGGTGCAATCTCTCTGCTTCAGCCAAGTAATGTGGTTTTCTGCTTGAGTTCAGTCTCAACGTTGGGTATTATGATATTCACTCTTCACACTTTGGGATACCTTTTACACAGCTCAGCAATTCATTTTCCCCAGTAGGGCAATTTTACCCTCAGCACTTGTTTACTGAAAATTCCCCTGCTTCAGCACAGTCTTGCATCAATTTTCACACTTTTCTGCATATACTCCATTCACAACTGGTAGTCCTATGCGGTGTGGCAGCCTTTACTTGCAGAATCAGTACCGCTCATGTGTCACCATCTGTATTCACTGCTTCAGCAAAACATTTGAAAAAAACAAACGCCTATCCCTTTTATGGGCTAACTCACTTCTTCAACCCTGACTACGGCTGGAAGGCAACCCCCCCTATTTCAATGACCATATTACACTTTATTGTGATAGGCAAATAAGGTTTACCTGCTTCAGCAGTCTCTCTCTCTCCTCTTGGGATTGGGGAAAAAAGTCCATCTGTGGTTTTGTAAGTTTCAGTGCAGTGTAAATTTCCTGCCTTGGTGTGTATCACTTTAACTCTGTCTCTGCTGCATAAGATCTTTGGTCAGGCTGTTTGTAGGCAAAAAGCACAAAAAAATTCCGGTCCCTTCTAACTTCAAGAACCACCTCTCATCCCACTTCTGACACCATATGTAGGCGGACGCTCACAGAGGTATGCAAGGGAGACTGGTTATGGTGAAATTAAATAAGGCTTTTATTGCGCCTGTTTCCTTAGCATCAGGAAACCATTCAAACAAGGGGTAAACAACGCTTCTATTCACTTGGGAGTATTTCTAGTGAAATACTGTGCAGTCCACAACTCACTTTAGATAAGCATGTCTCCCAGCCCCAAATATATATCATGAAATGAGCAGATATAAAAAGTCTACTAAATGAAAGTCTTATCTGTTCCTTGTGGTTTGGAGGGAAAATCTTCTCTGTTCCTGGTTGCTACCTTTTCTTCAGGGTTTGTCAGCATTCAGGTTTAGAAGTTTCCCCTGTGTCTTGAAAGCAGCACTGCTGTTTCTTCTGGCAGGCTCAAGACAACTGTCCCCATGCTCAGTCTCACAAGTTGTGTGAGATTCAGGCACAATCTCCCTTTCTGTTTCAAGGGCAGGCTTTTCTAAGCAACCTAATCAGGTAGGTGGTGTTTGTTAATTGACTACCAGCAGTTAACCACCACACTGCTGGATTAGAGGCATATTTCCTGAACAGGGATAACTCCCCTGTTACAAAGGGATTCTGGAAAATGACATGCAAATGAGAACACAATGTGTCACCTTTTGTCTGAAATCCATTTTCTCATGAAACCTCACACTGATGAGACCCAAAAGGTCAAAACAGCTGTCTGTAAGTGGTTTGACTGGCTTTGCATCTAATCCCATGCTGTGCTTAAAAGCTGTGTGAAAAGCAGAGCATTTGCTTATAGGGTTCCATGTAAAAATGGATTTCAGGCAAAAGGTGACACATTGTGTTCTCATTTGCATGTCATTTCCCAGAATCCTTTGCTGCCTTGGAAGCACTGTATGCTAGATGATAATGGTGAAAGGCAGGGTTACAGACCTGTTTAAGACATGTGAATGTGCTCACAAGTGATATTCTTTATTGGCTATATGCGAACCGTGGAGGTTTTTTGACGTCTTTTTCCCCCACCATAACTTAAATAATGTGTATGTATGTATGTATTAAGGTGCTAGTGATGGTTATATTTCTGACTAGATAGGAGTCACTTGTTTGTCTTTCTAGTTTTGTGTATGGATTTCTGGTTCCCTCTTGATGTGTACAGTATATGCCATGTTGGGTATTGTAGGTGTTTGTATAGTGAGATGGGTGCTGTATTTTCCCCTCTGTGTGTCTCTCACTGTTATTACTGTGTGTCTGTCTTTGTTCCCACTGTTTATCTCTATCAATGCTGTGCTGCTGTTCTGAGCGGACGCCGGCTCCTCTTACAGTATTTGTTGGCACGGTGCTTTGGATGCTGGTGGCCGTTCCCTGGCTGGAGGGGGAGCAGGGGATTAATCCACTGTGGTATTGTAGCTCTCTTAGGCCTCTGCAGACTGAAAGTGATGCCTCTTGGCACCAGATTTGCCTATCTACCTCACTATAACGGAGTAGTATGAAAGACACTGCATTAGGTGCTTGACAAAGAGCCATGTAGGTTTGACATTTCACCCATTTTTAACCTTTTATATTGGAGGAATTAAATTCACTTTCTAAGGTTTTTATGGCATATATATTTCTCTATTTTGTTAAATTTTCCCTGTAATATACTGTACGGTATCTGGTATACTGTGACTCAAAAGCTTTCCATGCACTATCAGGGCTATATAAATATGTACAAATATTCATAAATGCCTAAATTACCACAATTCAAGATGTTTTAACTTATTAGTTTCCAGCTGAAATTCACGTTTGGTTTTCCGAATCATTTTTCAAAAGTTATCTTTAACATTGTAAAAAAAAATATGTCCTTTCTGTGTTGGTCTTCTTACTTGCATCAAATGTTGAACCCAATTAGAGTCACTGTATTATTTTTGGCCTCTGCTGGGACTGTCAACTGTAAAGTAATTTGTGCTGTGAATGCTCTTCTGGATTGAGACATTTTTAAATAGGGGAATCAAAGTGCTTTAAATGTAATGCATCTTCCGTACTGCCAACAAAATAGCTGATTTGAACTTGCAACTTCCAAATAAAGGGCTCTGTTTGCTCGGGATTATAACTGCGTGATTTATTTGAATAATAATTCCAAAATCAATTTACTGTAAATGATCAAAAAAATCTAACATATAATCAGGATTACAAAATGTTTTTGTTTAGCTATAGTCAGATTAAACTACAGTTGATCATGATGCCCTCAGGAACAAATGGTTGTTTCTTGCTCGAAAAAAAATATTGTAGTGCCGCCATATTTGGCCTAGCATTGTTTGATACCACCATCCAACAGTTCACCAGAATATTATTGATTAAAAAAAACTGCTCCTCAATTTATTCTATAATACATTGTCAGAATTTCTGTAAGCAGTGATCATTCAAATGTCTTAAGATACTAGAAATTGATGGCCCATAAGGCAGATTGGTAACACAATTTCTGTCAGTTTTCACGTGCTTGCTCCAGAACTATAAGTGACAGGGGCTTTTTCAAAAGTTTTCTTTATTACAGATAACCTAATTATCAGTGGGCTTTGCTAAAAACAAAACAAAAAAAAACTCTATAATACCTTGGTTCTGGTTATCTGTATATTTACATAAAATATTGATTAAAAGCTTATGTATAAATTGCTAGCAGTTGGTCATTGGCAGTGATAGAAAACGGCATGAGAGAGCTGTCTGAAATGAATTATGGTTTTTTTTGACAACCACGAACCCCAATATCTCTTTGGACCACAGTTTGAGTCCTACTACTGTACCTTAGTCACTACTACTTACTACTAGATACATTTTATAAGAATTTTCTTTCCACCTTTATGGGGTTCACTTGTGAATAGCTGCACCATTTTTCAGTTCTCTAATTATATTTCCTCATTCTCCTACTAGGAATCTGTTTAATTTAAATACTTCTTAAAAGTACTTTTCAACATTCCTTGTGAGTCTAACATTCTCAGGCTTCAAATGGTAGAATTATTTCCTATGGCTTGATAGAGATGGGCAAAACCCAATAAATAAAAAATTATGGCAAAACACCCCTAGTTTTGAACTCCGCTATAAAGATGGGCTCTGGTATTGGTTCTGACAGGAAAAATGTACCTTACATCTGGACTCTAGGGATAACCAACAAAATCTTGTTAATATATCACAATCAGGCGTGTTGTAGTTACATACTATACAGTAATGAGACAAAATAACATATGGAGTTTACTTAGGTGAATTTGGGGTGTTGTACCATACATTATGTTCCCATAGTCAATAATTTGCCTTACCAATTGCGCAATACACTGTCTGACTATGGGACATATCTGTAGGTGGAGGTCTGAGATAGGACAGGTAAGGAGGGAACACGTCGCAAAGGACGTGTTCCCCGATTCCTTACAGAAGGTCATTAGAACCAATTCCCAAAGGCCCAATGGCCACCAAATAAACAAAATCAATTAAAGTCATAAAAAAATAATACAAGACCCAACGGCCCCAAAATCCCCCAAGTAATCTAGGCCAAATGATCTTAAAAACAAGCACAGCCAGTGTAACCAGCTCTCTACATATAATGTTTGCAGGCACAAGTCCCCCTGTAGCACTTACAATCTTTTTATGGTGCCTAAAACAAAGGGAGATAAAATAACTTGCTCACGGTCACAAGGAGCTGACTCTGGGATTTGAATCAGGCTCCCTGAAATTGTTTTCAGTCAGTGCCTTTATTCACCGAGTCACTCCTTCAGCTAATAATGGCCTGTTTATAATCCAATGCCATCCTTGGCCTACTACGTGGGATCTTCAACTTGATAAGAAGCCCGTAATAGTTGCAGTAATAAGAAGTGAGACTTTTTTTTTACTGGGTGCGATATTACCTCTGTTTTTTTTTTTTTTTTTTTCAATGTTTTTATTAGGAATTTTAGAGAATACAACATTTCTGTCATATTTTGTAGCCTAATATTTTCCAAAACATATTTTTTTAAAGGGGGGGAAAGAAAGGCAACCTAAGTTGTCCATGAAAAAAGGGAGGGGGAGCCTTCATAGAGAGAAGGTAAGGAGGGAGGGTGATGGGGTAGTTGAGGGAGTGGGAGGAGGGGGGGGGAGGGGGATGGGGGGGAGGGTAATGTCCTACTGGGCTGATAGGGTGTAGCTGGTGAAGTTCGTACTGATTTTTCCTTATGGGGGGGAGTTAGTCTCCCACCTCCCTGGGTTGGTCGGGGCGCTCTGGTAAAATGGAACCAGGGTTCCCATATATCCTCAAAGGCCGGGGTTTTTTGTCTGATGTTGGCTGTGAGCCTTTCCATGGTCATTACTTCCCCAATCCTTTTCTTTATTGTATTGAGCGCTGGCGTAGCTGTTTTCCTCCAGGAGGCCGCAATACAGCATCTCGCCGCAGTGAGAATGAAGGATATTAATTTCCTGGTGGGCCGAACTATATTCGGCATGGGTGCTGCCAACAGGAAGGTCAGTGGTTCAATAGGGATTTCTAGGCCTGTGACCTCTTTTATAAGAATTTGGACCTTGGCCCAGTATTTCACAATTTCTGGACAGGTCCACCAGATGTGGGCCATGTCCCCTCTATTACCACAGCCTCTCCAACATTGGTCTGATGCCAGAGGGTAGATCTGGTTTAATCGTGCTGGGGTAAGATACCAGCCAAACATGATCTTATAGATGTTTTCCTTAATTGTGGTGCAAAGGGAAGTTTCTGAGGCTGCCTGCCAGATTTCCTCCCAAGTCTCTCTTTCTATATCAACGTTTAGGTCAGATGACCATCGCAGCATGTAGTCGTGCTGTGTAGGGGACGTTGAGCGCATTAGAATATTGTATATGTCTGAGATGAGTCCCTTCTGGTAAGACTTGTCCTCACACAAGAGTTCAAACGTCGTGAGAGTGGGGTATTCTGGATGAGGGCACGTAGTTCTGACAAAGTTTCTAATTTGTAGATATTTAAAGGTGTCCAATTTGGTAATTTTAAATTTGTTCCTCAGTTCTTGGTAGCTCAGGAGCTTCCCTAGGCTCAATACGTCGGCAATCGCCTCTATACCCCGTGTGTAAAAGTGGGCGAACAGCTTAGATCCGCATCCTGGAGGGGGTGAGTTGTGAGTTTATGGATGTGAGGTTAAATTTAAGTTTGCAACTGGACCAGGTGTCCCACGTGAATCGTGAGGCCTGTAGCTTAAGATTGTGTAAGTGGCCGTCTCCTCTGTTCAGGCTCCAGAGGCAGGCTTGCAGAGAAGGCAGTTTGGCACACCGAGTTTCCATTCCCACCCAGCAACATCGGGTCGGGTCTGAGTTCCACATTACTACCTGCCTGAGCTGAGTGGCTAGATAATATTTATATAGGTCAGGCACCCCCATCCCTCCTCTGGATCTCGTGGTCATCAGGACTGATCTGGCTACCCTGGGTCTCTTATCCTGCCAAATGAAGTGGAGTAGTCTATTCTGTATATATTTTAGATCGGCGGCCGGGACCTGGATTGGGAGCGTCTGGAATAGGTACAACATTCTTGGGAGTATATTCATTTTGGTAGAGATCATCCTCCCAATCCATGAGATCTGATAACCTTCCCACCGATCTAGATCCCTTTTGATCTGATCCCATAGTTTCGGGTAGTTATCCCTATATAGGTCCCGATAGTGCCTAGATACACTAATTCCCAGATACTTAATGCATGAGGGGCACCATCGGTAGCTGAAATTTAGCTTGAGGAGTTTGATTGTGGGGTCGGGAAGACTAACATTTAGGGCCTCAGATTTGTCGCTATTTATTTTATATCCTGATACCTTTCCAAACTCCGTCAGTTCCATCTGGAGGTTGGGGAGGGAAGTTAGGGGTCTGGTCAAGGTCAGGATAATATCGTCAGCGAATAGGGAAATTTTGTATTGTTCAGTGGCCATAGGTATACCCTGGATGTTTGGGTTTTGTCTTATTTTGGCCGCCAGTGGTTCAATCGTGAGAGCGAAAAGGAGAGGGGAGAGGGGGCAACCCTGTCGGGTACCATTTAGAATGTGGATTTGTTCCGCTCCTCCACCCGATAGTCTAACTGAGGCGGATAGAGTTTGGTAGAGCGCCTGGACACCCGTGAGAAAGGAGTCCCTGAATCCGAATTTTTTTAATGTTTGGTCTAGGAACAGCCAGTCAATTCTGTCAAATGCCTTCTCTGCGTCTAAGCTTAGTAACATAGCTTGTGAGTCTGTAAGGTGGGCATGGTCAACAAGATTAATGATTTTACGGGTGTTGTCTGAGGCCTGACGAATTGTATTAAGTCTGTTCGCCAGTATTTTACTGCATAGTTTTAGATCATTGTTCAACAGTGAGATTGGTCTATAGCTACCGCACTGTGTGGGGTCCTTCCCTTCTTTAAGGATTACACTGGCGACACACTTTATTCGAGCTCGGCTAGTCCCACGAATTCGGGTATACCCGGGTGTATTGAGGTTTGTGACTGTTTTCTGCCCGAGTGCATTGAGGTATTTTCCAGGCAGGGATTGAAACATTTTATTCCCGCTGGCTGCAATACTGCACAGTATATATATATATATACTGCATTACAATTCATGAATTTATGCCATCTGGTAGACACGCGAAGCATTGCAGCCTATTAAATCCTAATCATTATCATTTAACAGATCAGCCGCCCGTCAGCCAGGCATGAACCCAGGCTGGGAAGGCAAACGCAACGGGGCTTGTCAGAGGTGAGGAGCGGCGCATTCCAGGTATCTGCCAGGTACATACTGGGTATTTGCTCGAATAAAGTGTGTCGGTGCAGTATGGCCAAATTGGCGGACGACATTGAAGATGGGATAGGACATCCTTCTAAAAATGAGTTGAACAATTGTAAAAGGTGGGTGGACAGAATGGGGAGAAACTTCTTATAGTAGGCATTTGTGAAACCATCAGGGCCCGGCGCTTTAGAAATTTTGGAGGCCTTAACGGCCCATTCTAGTTCTTCCGCCATTATTTTGGCGTTCAGGAGAAGGATTTCCTCCTCTGTTAATGAGGGGAGGTTGCAATCAGCTAGATAGTCAATGGTAGCTGATAGCTCCTTCGGGTCTGGGCTAGCAGAGTGAGCCCTTAGGTTATATAATTTAGAGTAAAATTTAGTGAATTCCTCTGCAATTTTTTTTCATTGTATAGGAGCTCACCAGCACTATTCCGAATCGCCGTTATTTGCGATCTTTTGTGTATGCCTCGTAACTTGCTAGCAAGAAGTCTGTCGGCCTTGTTCCCTTTATCGTAGTACCTCTGACCCGTCCATTTAAGAGCTTTTTCGACATTGTTCATTTGAATTATTCTTAAGTCGCTTCTGGTAGAAGTCAACTGTTTATAAATTTTCCGGGAAGGGTTATTTTTATGCTGTTGTTCTAAACTTATTATTTTGTCTGTTAGCTCTTTGGTTTGTTTAAGTTTAGTTTTTTTCCTATGGGAGGCAATCGAGATGAAGTGTCCTCTAATTGTCGCCTTATGGGCTTCCCACAGGCTCACTGGAGAGGTCACAGTGCCTATATTTGTCCGGAAATATTCCTTAAGGGATTTTTTGATCTCCCGTACTGTCTCCGAGTGATTCAGTAGGGAGTCATTCAGTCTCCAGGAATACGAGTTTGTTTTCACGAATGGAATGGATAGGGTCAGGGTGATGGGAGCATGATCTGACCATGTGATTGGGCCGATGTCAGTATCTAGGGCGGCTTCTAGGATGTTCTTGGTAGCAAGAAAGTAGTCTATACGGGAATATGTCTGGTGAGGGGCCGAGTAAAAGGTATAGTCCCTTTGCCCCTGGTGTTGTGTTCTCCAGATGTCTAAGAGTGAAAAGTCCCCCATTATGTCCTTGATTTTTTTCCCCAGTCTTTGTGACTGGGTGGATTGTTGTCGCCCTGGGAGGCTCGATTTATCTTCTTTAGGGTTGAGAGCCATATTTAGATCGCCTGCAATAAGTAGCGATGATAGGTATTGGGGGTCAATTTCTGCCAGAACTGTTTTTAAGAAGTCTGTCTGGTTCTCGTTTGGGGCATATAGGTTAATAAGGGCGATTGCCGAGCCTGAGAGCGAACCGTAGACCACAATAAATCTTCCCTCTGGATCTGCCTGGATTTTAGTAAGATTAAATGGGGTGCCCTGACGAATCAGAATGGCGACCCCTCTGCGTTTACTACTATATGAGGCAAAGTAGCTCCTCGGATACACATGCTGGAGGGTCGGATACACATCGGGGGGGGGTGAGTGGGGAGGGGGGGGCGGGGGGGGGGCGGGGGTGGTGAGTGGGGAGGGGGTGAACACAGTGCATGCATCGACCAATCATTTAGGCATAAGACATTTTCTATACTGTGCAGCGGGAGGCCCAGTGTCTCTTTCGGGTCCTGGAGGGCAGGTGAGTTCCAGGTCATTTCCACCTGGGAGTGTTCCTCGCCTAAGTAGGTGGGACGTCTTTCATATGAGGGGGGGGGGAGTGGAAAGGTAGAGGGGGGGAGGGGGGGAGGGGAGGTCAGGAAGGCGGGGGGGGGAGGTGAGGGGGAGATCGGCGTGTGAGGGGGGAGGGGGGGAGGTAAGGGGGACAGGAAGGGGGAGAGGAGAGGGGGAGGTAGGTTGGGGCCGCACCTAGAGTAGTATGTTATAATGAGGAGTTACCCAGTGGTGAGAGCCTTGGGGGGCTGCATCTGTACCAGTTCAGACCTCCGTTGATCATCTGTGGGGGGCCGGTCCAGGTATGCTCTGATCGGGGTCTTGCGTGGGGGGGGTAGGGGGGGGAGGTCAGGGGACCGGGTGCCGTTGGCACGGGGAGGTGTGCCATCGGGGTTCCCCGCGGACGCGGGGGGGTGAGGGTGCAGGGGGGGACCAGACTCGGGTACGTGGGGCCAAGATAGGCGGAGGGGGAGCGGCCAGTAGTTGGGCGTCGGGTGGAGCCGGATGTTCCTCGCGGGCAGCCGTAGGTCCGCTCTGGTGCGTCTGACGTCGGAGGCGGGAACCCATTGCGCCGTCTGATGACGTCAGCCGGCGCTCGTCTAGGGCGGAGGGGAGCGTCTCGTTGGTGCGGGTCCTCCTCGGGCGCCATCTTGTGGAGGACCCCAGGTAGCTACAGGGCAAAGGAGTTCCACGTGGGGAGAAATGGACTCACCCGTCGCCATCTTGAGGGCTCCTTGGGGTTGGAGGCTATACGAGCCAGGGTCTTCCTCGAGGTACCAGAGTCAGCTCCATAGGGACCTGCGCTAGCTGTGGTGTCCTTGGGGCGGCTGTGGTTTAATGCTGCATCCGTGATCGAACGTGAGCTGCCGCAATCGCCAGAGAGAGGGGTGGCCACGTGTGGGGGTATGAGGGTTCCCGTCGCCATTTTGGGGGGGGTGCATAAATCAAAAAATAAATCAAAGCTCTTTTGTAAATACAAAGTCTTCAGATTGTAACTACGGCACTTCCTAAAACGCAGGGCGAGAGGCAGGTGCACCTGGAGCTGCGGGACATTGTTGTTGTTTGCATTTGTGGTTTAGACGTTGTTGTGTTTGCATTTGTGGTGTGCGCATGAGTGGCTCTTCCAATGTGGACCGAGGTTTGTACTGGATAGTCCTCTATTTGTCCCGGGACTGTCTTTGCTCCGCAATCCTCTCTGAAGCTCGGACGGGGATATCTTCTCTGTCTCTACACTGGCGACACACTTTATTCGAGCTCGGCTAGTCCCACGAATTCGGGTATACCCGGGTGTATTGAGGTTTATGACTGTTTTCTGCCCGAGTGCATTGAGGTATTTTCCGGCAGGGATTGAAGCATTTTATTCCCGCTGGCTGCAATACTGCACAGTACATATATATATACTGCATTACAATTCATGAATTTATGCTATCTGGTAGACACGCGAAGCATTGCAGCCTATTAAATCCTAATCATTATCATTTAACAGATCAGCCGCCCGTCAGCCAGGCATGAACCCAGGCTGGGAAGGCAAATGCAACGGGGCTTGTCAGAGGTGAGGAGCGGCGCATTCCAGGTATCTGCCAGGTACATACTGGGTATTTGCTCGAATAAAGTGTGTCGGTGCAGTATCTCGTGGCCGGCCATCCGGGCGGTGTTCCGGCTGGAAGGGCTCCAGCGGTAGTCCCAGGACTTTGGCCAGGTGCTCCATGTCCTCTGGATGGCGCAAGGTAAGAAATTTGCCCTTATGGGAGACCACAAGCTTGAAGGGGAACCCCCATTTGTAGGAGATCCCCTTCTCACGGAGGAGTAGGGTCAGGGGGCGACGGTCCACGGTCCGCTTGGACAGATCATTATAAACCTGCAGCTGCTCGCCTCTGAACGTGATCGTGTTCTTCCCTCTACTTGCTGTAATCAGCTTTTCTTTAGCTGTATAGCTGTGTAGGCGCACGATCGCGTCCCGCCGGCGGTTAGGGTCCTCAGAGCGGGGGCCTAGGGCCCGGTGCGCCTGTCCATCTCCAGGTCCCGCGGTTCAAGCTCGGGGCAGAGGAGGAGGAAAAAGTCAGACAGGTAGTCCCGTAGGTGTGAGAGCAGTACAGTCTCAGGGATGCCGCTTATACGCAAATTTTGGCGGCGATCCCTGTTCTCCTGATCCTCCTGATTATCCTTTAAGGCATTGATCTCCTGGCCCAGGCGAATCATTTCTTCGTCTGCGTCAGTCTGGTGGTGCACAGCCTCATCTAGCGTGGTCTCCAGAGTGGTAGTTCTTTCCTGCAGGCCGTGGATGTCCTGCCTGATCTCAGCCACAGCCTCTTTTAGGTTGGTTTGCAGGGACCGTTGGAGCTTAGTGAGTAAACCCTCTAAGTATTCTTTCGTGATGCCTCCGTCCACGAGTGGGGTTGCCTCAGCGGGGCTCGGTGGGTCGTGGGGGCCTTGTTTGCTTTTCTGGCCTGAGGCTTGGGTGCCATCTTGCCTCTTATTCCCTGCCTCAGCGGGCCGCTTTGCGGGCGTAAAGAAGTTCCCCACGCCCTGAGTTGAGGGGTTTTTCCCTTTAGATGTCATCCTGACAGGTTCAGGGGTTGATTTAAGGGTTTTTTGAAGTTTTTTTTTTTTTTTTTTGGTGGGCTAAAACTTCTTTAAAATAAGGTTTAGTCGGAAGGGTCTCTGGAGCTCTTCCTTCAGCCGACCGTCCTGTGTGACGTCATCGACACGCCCCCTGTATAGTTATTTTTAAATGTTCATGAGTGCTTTTAGATGTTGCTTCTTATCCTGTAATGCTTCAGTAGCACCTTGGTTAGGGTCCAGCTGTGTTTTAATGTGTTTTGCTTTTTTTTTCTAATCTGGGGACACTGTACCTTTAAATCAGGCCGGCGTCGGCCATCTTGGATCCGGCTGAAACGCAGGCTGGAACGCACTGAGCAAGGCAGCCCCGATGCAGGTGGCAGCCCCTTCCCGTTCTCCCTCCCCAGCAGGGGTGCAGGAGGGCAAAGCGGGGGTGCAGGGGTGCAGGGGGGCGGGGGGAGCGCGCCCAGCCGGACCCGCAGCAGGGATCAAGGTAAGCCTCTGTGTACAGTTCTCCCTCCTCTCTCCCCTGTCACAGGGCAATGGCGGCCATTTTAGAAGCTGTCCCTCTGCTTTATTGATTTTTATTTCTTTTCTTTATGGGGCAGCACTGGTCCCCGGTCCACTGTCGATCACTTGACAGGTAGGCAGGGTCTCCGCTTACCTCCCCAACCCCAACTACGGTCGCCCGACCCTCGGAGCACGCAGGATCAGCCCGCAGTCTGGCTGCCCGCCAAAACCAGATGGCCGCCGTGCCAGCTCTCTGCTTTGCTTGCTTTTTTTAAAATTTATTTTATGTTTCACTTGCAGGGTCGAAATGTTGTCCAATTACTTTGTTTTTTGTCTCCCAATCTCCCCCGTCACCTACTTTCTCCAGGGGTACTTAGTTTGTGGTATTTTGGCCAAATTAAAGTTCGTTTTTTATTTGATTAAATCTTTGCCTGGAGGAGCTCCAAACAAACGCAGCCTTTGCTGTTAGGCTCCAAGCCACGCCCCCATATTACCTCTGTTTTAATGTATCTAGGCCTTAGATGTGACACTTGGTATGTGCTACTGCTTCCCCCGGCTACTGTAGCCCTTGGAATGCCTATTAATTGATCCTATCTCAATCCACATGAGGAAATAGGCATGCTATGAAGAGTGAAGCACAATTAACGTATCACAGTTGAGATTTCTCACCTGGCTAAGGTGTTGCAAATAACACAAGCAGACATAAGAAATGTATTGGGAGCAGGAATTATACATCTGACCTGTGAAGAATGCAAGAAACAAGAAGTATAGCTATGCACCATACAGTAGATAATAAGAATTGATGTTTAATACATATGTAGCCATGGCTGGTTTTTGGCTACCTTTCTGCCCTCACTGGCATGCAAGTCCTGGTAAGATCAGGCAGTGCCAGTACCAATCATGGGTTTTCCCCACACAGGCAATCCCTTGAATGACAGGGGAGGAGGTGTGACTAGGTCTGTGTTCTGCCCAATCCTGGGTTCAGACCTAGTACCTTCCTCCTACTGTACTTAAGGGAGTTGCAACCCCAAATTCAGTAGCGTCACTACCGTTGAGAGAGACAAGGTATCACGCAGGACTGCTGTGCACTGGCAGGCCCCGAACCTCTTCCCTAAGGGGGACAGTGATTGATTTCCTTTTCCCCAGGGCCTGCTAGAAGGCTGGGGAAGAGCAGGGACTGCTGTGGGGCCCTTGACCTGTAGTGAAGATCCAGAGACCATCCCAAGTTTGGAGACCAGAAAAGAGACTGTATTGGGCAGATGACTGCCGTATTACTGTGCATGTACAGGAATAAATCTGTTCCAGTTGAATATACCGTCATGTGAAAAAGAAAGTACACCCTCTTTGAATTCTATGGTTTTACATATCAGGACATAATAACAATCATCTGTTCCTTAGCAGGTCTACAAATTAGGTAAATACAACCTCAGATGAACAACAACACATGACATATGACATGTGTCATGATTTATTTAACAAAAATAAAGCCAAAATGGAAAAGCTATGTGTGAAAAACTAAGTACACCCTTACTGCTTCCATAGGAATTAAGATCCTAAGTAGCAGACAGGTGCTGCTAATCAAATCCCCTTGATTAATTGATCATCAGCATGTGTGACCACCTCTATAAAAGCCGAAGGTTTAGCAGTTGGATGGTCTGGAGCATTCTGGTGTGTGTTAACACAAAGCCAAGGAGGAAAGACATCAGCAATGATCTTAGAGAAGCAATTGTTGCTGCCCATCAATCTGGGAAGGGCTATAAGGCCATTTCCAAACAATTTAAAGTCCATCATTCTACAGTGAGAAAGATTATTCAAAAGTGGAAAACATTAAGACAATTGCCAATCTTCCAAGGAGTGGACATCCCAGCAAAATCACCCCAATGTCAGACCGTGCAATGCTCAGAGAAATTGCAAACTACCCAAGAGTTACATCTCAGACTCTACAGGCCTCAGTTAGCATGTTAAATCTTAAAGTTCATGACAGTACAATTAGAAAAAGCTAAAAGACTGAACAAGTATGGTTTGTTTAGAAGGGTTGCCAGGAGAAAGCCTCTTCTCTCTAAAAAGAACATGGCAACACGGCTTAGGTTTGCAAAGTTGCATCTGAACAAACCACAAGACTTTTGGAACAATGTCCTATGGACAGACGAGACCAAAGTGGAGATGTTTGGCCATAATGCCCAGCGCCACGTTTGGCGAAAACCAAACACAGCATATCAGCACAAACACCTCATACCAACTGTCAAGCACGGTGATGGAGGGGTGTTGATTTGGGCTTGTTTTGCAGCCACAAGACCTGGGAACCTTGCAGTCATTGAGTTGACCATGAACTCCTCTGTATACCAAAGTATTCTAGAGTCAAATGTGAGGCCATCTGTCCGACAGCTAAAGCTTGGCCGAAATTGGGTCATGCAACAGGACAATGATCCCAAGCACACCAGCAAATCTACAACAGAATGGCTGAAAAAGAAAAGAATCAATGTGTTGCAATGGCCCAGTCAAAGTCCAGACCTCCACCCGATTGAAATGCTGTGGCTGGACCTTAAGAGAGCTGTGCATAAACACATGCCCACAAACCTCAATGAACTGAAGCAACGTTGTAAAGAAGAGTGGACCAAAATTCCTCCACAACGATGTGAGAGACTGATAAAGTCATACAGAAAACAATTACTTCAAGTTATTGCTGCTAAAGGTGGTTCTACAAGCTATTGAATCATAAGGTATACTTACTTTTTCACACATCGCTTCTCCATTTTGGCTTTATTTTTGTTAAATAAATCATGACACGGTGTAATATGTCATGTGTTGTTCATCTGAGGTTGTATTGACCTAATTTTAAGACCTGCTAAGGAACAGATGATTGTTATTATGTCCTGATATGTAAAACCATGGAATTCAAAAGGACAACAGATCTCATCAAACTGACCTTTTGGTGGCCCAAGATGAACCAAGACATTCTCGACTTTACCACCGCCTGTCCTGTATGTGCCCAGAGTAAGACACTCCATCACAAACCTTCTGGACTTCTCTTGCCTCTCCCCATTCTGGAACAACTTTTTCCGGAAAAGTTTTCAGGTTACATGGCGTTCCCATTTCTATTGTCTCTGACCGTGGATCACAGTTCATCTTGAAATTCTGGTGGGCATTTTCCCAAAGACTCAGTATCTCTCTCTTGTTTTCCTCTGGATACCATCCTCAAACTAATGGTCAAACAGAAAGGATGAATCAAACTCTTGGCCAATATCTAAGATGCTTCATATCGGACTCACAAGACAACTGGGTGGACCTTTTGCCATGGGCCGAATTTGCTATAAATTCCCTTAAAAACGAGTCTACTCAGGAGTCTCCATTTTTTTATTAACTTCGGTTTCCACCCCAGTAGCCTTCCTCTCTCGCCTTCACCTTCGGGCGTTCCTGCGGCCGACTCTCATGTTGCCAATCTACAAGAATCTTGGAAAAGGATCCTCAAGACTTTATAATCTGCGGTTGCCAAACAAAAGACCAAGGCAGATCATCATCGTCAACCTGGGTCTTCTTTCAAACCTGGCGACCGGGTGTGGTTATCCTCAAAAAATATCAGGCTTAAAACACCATCACCAAAACTGTCTCCAAGATTCCTAGGTCCATTCAAAATATTGGAGAAAATGAATCCTGTGGCTTACCGTTCCACACTTCCCTTCTTAAACCCTTTATACCTAGTCCTCATTTCCCTGTCCCCTCTCGGAAACCCAATCCAATCTCCACCGTTGGACAACAGGAGAATGAAGTCCAATCACTCATCGATTCCCGCTGGTCCAAAAACAAACTCCAGTTCCTGGTCCACTGGAAGGGCTATGGTCCAGAAGAACGTTTGTGGGTACCAGCACGTCACATCCATGCCCCAAGACTACTCCGTCAATTCCACTAAAAGTTCCCGCTCAAGCCTTGGTTGGATCGCTCGAAGATCGATTCTCAAGGGGGGGATACTGTGACGATTCAGGGGATTCCTTCCCCTTCTTTCTCTCTCTCTGTCCCATCTCCTTCCAATCCCTCTACCCCACTGCCTCAGCACATGCCCCGCAGGTCTCGCGCGCCCGCTTGGTCCCCGAGCCCCTGCGGTGATGCTCCCCGCTCCCAGACACCCACTATGCCCGCGGCCAGTGCCTTACCTTCTCTGGCGGCTCCATCCGCTCCTCTGCCTCCCTCCATGGGGTACCCATGGTGCGGTGCTCTGCGTGCCTGGTAACGCAGCCTGTGCGTGCGCTCCCTCAGCTTGCAGAGGGCGCGTGCACACGCTCCCCTTCTGGGCTCTGTCGCCCTTCTGGTTCCTCCTCCCGGTCCCTGTGGGCCATCTCCCTGTCGCAGCCTGTGCACGCGCACCCTCTGCTTACAGAGGGTGCGCGCACACGCTCCTCTTCTTGGGCCTGCCACGTTCCTGACTCCTCCTCCCAGTCCCTACCGGCTATTCCCCTGACTTCCCCTTCTGTCTCCTCCTCTTCTCTCCCTGACCTATCCCTGTTGTCTCCCACTTCTATCTCTGCTCCTCCCCTCTCTCCTATTGGTGTGTCTCCCTTTATAATCCCTGTCTGTCCTCTCTATCGTCGCATTGCATTGTTCATGTTTCCCTGTGTGTGCTTACCTATGCTGTGCTCCCTCTGTGTCCCTGCTGTATCCTGCTCCTGTGTTTACTGTGGATTTCCCTGGCTTTGACCTCTGCTTGTCCTGGACTACCCTGCTCTCTGTACCCCTTGAACCTTGCTACGAACTCTACCTTGCTGGCCTCTGGAATCCTTGGACCTGGCTTTGTACCCTGACGACTCTACTCTCAGGACCCCTGGACATTGGCACACAGACACGACCATTCTTAAGCTTACACCAACAGACGTTGCAAGTATCGTTAACCACTCTCTCTACAGGCCCAGCAACCGCTATACCAGACTCCGGGCTTGCTCCCACTGCTATGGGTGTGTGGTGTAACACCGTTCCCACCTCAGTACTGGGGTCTTGCCAGGTCTGCGGGCATACAGGCATGACATCGGGATAGGAGTGACCTTATCTCTGACTTTTATATGTCCTACTGTTGCGATCTTCCCACAGTCTGTAAGAACTGAACCGAGAGTGCAGCACAGAGAGTTGCATCTACCTGCACAGTTCTTACAGGTGATTTACATTTTAATAACAAAGTATTGTAGCAAAGGGTCTCCTGTGCTGAACCGCATTAATTTCAGGTCTGCGGACCCTCTGATTCACAAGTATAGGATGCTGGTATCTCCTGTGCATTTAATCTCCCGGTCACATGATGCGAGAGATTTAACCAATGCAGGTGGATACCGTCACCCCATACCGGGCCCTGTAACTCAGGAAGCAGGGGGTCCCCAGACCTGGTGTTCTGTTGTGGTTCTGAATGTGGTTCTGCTCCAGAGACCCCTAATGAAGGGGTTAACCCCTCACGCTACCCATCCGTGCGGCCTAACATCCACCCTGGGGCAACTATCCCATTCACCCACACCCTCTACTACCAAGGAACATTATAATACAACAACCCTACTACCCACCTCCTCTACTCCCAACACCCCCTGCCCCCCCCAACACATACAGTACAATAATGAACAAAATTACTATTATTCATATCTGGATAATAGCTCAACAATCTACTGGCCACGAACCCCTTTATCACCTTAGCGGATTTAAATGCTATAGTAATTAACGGGTTAACTCCCAACCCTGCTACCCACCCGGGAGGCCTAACCACCCTCCCCAGGGCAACAACTCTAGTCACAATCAATGGCTTTATTGTGAAATGCTTGTTTTTATTTAAATGTCATGTTTTATTTTATGGCTGTTTTATTGGCGTGCCCATTTATTGCCATAGTGTCAAACCAAGGCTATTCTATGGGCATAGTTTACCACTGTGCCAATCAATGGGTAGAGGGGGAGAGGGGAGTTTCCCTGGGGAGAGTGTCTAGGCTTCCCAGGTGGGTAGCAGGGAAGGGGGGTTAACCGCTTAATTACTATAGTGGTTACTAACCGCTAAGGTGATTAAGGGGATAGTGGCCAGTGGTTTATTTTTTTATTGTAATGTTGCTGCCTATAGAGAACGGGGAGGAAGATGAGGAGGAAGATGAGGATGGCCTTCACCCTAGCAGGGGTAAATGCTACTTTAATTTACTACGGTATATGCTGTCTGGATAATGTTTTATTTTTAATGGGCAAAATAGCTATTATCCAGATCTGGATAATAAGGATTTTGCCCATTACTGTACTATATATGTTGGAGGGGGGGGGGGTTGTTGGGAGTAGAGGGGGTGGATATTAGGGTGCCCATTCATTGCCATTTGGGTCATCTTTGCTCCCATTGAGGGCATAGGCAACAACCCTGGCAATCAATGGGTGTATTGGCTTGTATTGTGTTTTAATGTTTGTTGGGGGTTGGTGAAGTTGGTATTTGGCCTGTGGTGGGTATTGATGCCTACCGGGTGGGTAGCGGGAGGGGCTAACCCCTTAATTACCTTTTGAGGTTGTAACCTTAAGGTAATTAATGGGTTTAACTCCTACCGCAACCCTCCCCATAGGCATCAACACCCACAATGGGCCAAATACCACCTTGAGCCACCCTCTCTACCCCCAATAAATCGGGGGTAGAGATTTAACCCCTTTATTACCTTAGCGGTTAGCAGCTAAGGTAATGACACTGCCTGTAAATCTATTTTTGTTACATTGGATTGAAGCAGGGGGTCTCTGGAGCTGATATGAATGTCATGCAACTCTGGAGATTTCCGTCTTCAATCCAATGCAGTAAAAAAAAAATTCTTCTAAATCCTACCGCAAATCCCAACCTGCCACCCTCGAGGTGTCAAGATTAGATCTGCGAGTTGCTCGCTAATTTCAGCCCCGATGAGATTATGGGAGTTAATAGAATAGGGTGATTTAAAAAACAAATGCGAGTTGGAGCTGTTTTTGAGCTTTCGCTCGGTGTGTCTGAGCCGGAGCACTACCGCTTGGGAATGAGCACTTCCCGAACGATTTTGGCATGCTATCGAAGCTTTCTGAATAGTTACATACTGTATGCCAAATCGTTCGAGAAGTGCTCCAAAAGCCTGCGTTATCGAAGTTTATAGAAAAGGCCCCTGGGAGTCTGTGTACGGTACATACGTTATTTGCATATACTTTGTATTTATGCTTTAATATTTTCGTTAGTTCAGTAAAAGATTGGCTTTTTCAGTAATTACTTTTTGTCGTTATTACTTCAGTAATGCTCATGAAGAGAGTGCGGCGAACCCTTTTGTATTTACTGTATAGTATTTGATTAAGGAACTTGGGAGTCCCTTTCTGTTCCCACTACACATCCTTGTATTTTTTCTTGCCACATTGTATCAGTAGGGCTGTTTGCTATAATTGTTGTTATAGATTATTTCAGAAGCTGTTTTTTTTCCAGATCCAGTCTTTGGTGTATGCTATTGAGAATGCTGAGTGAGCTTTTGTGTCCGCAGAGGCCTTAAGGCATGTATTTAAGGGTAAGTGTAAGAGAGCGTGCTGCTAAAGCGGTTATTGTCAGATGAGTACCTTCTTCTGGAGGTCATTAAACGTAAACTTTGCCACTGCATCTTTAGTAAGTCGTAAACTGGATCCATGTTGTACTTTATATCGTCTCAGAATCAAGGGCAGCTTAAGAATTACTTGTTCAGGCGGAATTTCTCTGCAGCCCTCACTGTCTGTGAGGAGTCCAGGTCAGCATAGAGGAGACATACCTGCTGCTGATGGCTGTGAAGAGCAGATTACACATGTAGCCAGGTCACCTGATGGCTACTATTCTGCCCTTGGGGCGGCAGTAAACCCTGGTACAATCAGGTTGCCAGTAGTTGGTATGGGTTTTCACCCTTCCTTTTGGTACTGCACTTGAGTGACAGCAGTGGGTGGTACATCATGTTGTAGCTAGGACAATGGGGTGCCCGTCTTCTGGCATTACTTAAGGGCAGGACTGCCCTAAAGTTAGTAGTATTCCTTCCCCTCTGAGGAAGGCAGGTCACACAACTGGTAGCCTGAGATTGGGGCCTTCCCATGTGCTCTTCCCTCCAGGGGAGAGTGAGTGTGGACCATACCTCTGCGTCTGCTAGGGAGGTGGGGAAGAGCTAGGACGGCTGCGGGTGCCCTTGGCCTGTAGTGACGGTCCAGGGGCCATCATTCAGTGAGACCTGAGAGTACTGCATCGGGCAGAAGCATGCCGTGTAACTGTGCTATACAGAGTGAATAAACCGTTCCTGTTGTTATATACCTCCTGCCTGGTGCGTGGCTTTACTGAGGGGACAGGTAATAAGTTATTCCGTGGAAGATCACCTTCAGTTGCTGAAGTCTACGGCAGATGGAGGCGCAGCACTGCTAAAGAGATATGTGGGGTATGAACCCCAGAATCCTGTTCCTGTGTCCCCACTACCATCAACAGATGACTCAGACCTCCTGTTACCAGCAGGTATATGCACCATACAACCTGTAATGGCCCCTATCTGCGACTGGGTGGGGGAAACACTGTTACACACAGAATGAGGCTTTTACTAGCAGTGTAAAGGAGGCAGGACAATGAGGTTCTAGAATGCAGCAAAATAGAACTTGTTCAAAAATAAACTTCACAATCACATGAGACAATAGCAGGAGTTTAACCCCTTATGTAAGATGCATTTAACCCCTTATAGACTTTTTATTTTACATTACAGTAGCACAATCAGACAGTAGATTTTACATTACCTTAAATCAATGCACCTTCATGGTGTAGTCTGTTTTTCAGAGCCTTCATTAGATTTAATAAGTGATTGATGCAAGTTTATTACATGGGCAAGGTTACTCAAGCTCAAAACTGGCAGCTTAAAGGTACATTCTACCTTAAGACTAATGGTATTAGGTTTAGGACACACAAATCAAAAAGTGATGTAGCGTAACTACTCTAGCTTTGGTTCATGTAGGGAGGAAAGAATAAGACAATACATCCAAATGGCATTCACCCTAGTAGGTTTAGGCCTATACTGTAAATACTAAGTGGTGTTATACAATTAGACACCGTCTGGCATCAGATAACATTATGGCAGAGCACAGCTTAGTAAATATGAACCTTCATTTTGAAGATCATAAAACTAACAGAAGACAAGATAATAAAGTATCAGAAAGCAAATTCTTTATTGTATTCCTTACAAAATAATTCCAGTACTCAGGCAAAAATATGTTACAAAAATTATTGTAGGTACCTGCCACCTTCCAGTTTCAATACGTGACCTCTTGTTCTAATCTTTCTTTACGCGTTTCATGCTTTATCAAGGTGTACACTATTTGCATCACTATTTGAATTGTTATAATTCCCTACCTGTTTTGCACTTTCACATCAATTTGTGTGTATCCCTTATACTGTATACAGTATATAAGATGAATCCCTTATATATACTGATGAAGTCACGTTTTTGTGTGACTTACGCGTAGGGATTTTTGGTTGGACACTTGAATACGCGATAACCTGGTCACAAGCAGGGCAAGCGTCTTCATAGTGACAAGCAATGCATTATTTGTCAAATGCTTTCTTTTCTTACTTTTATATGTATTTTTGTTGATTGCTTTGTATAATTCTTGTGTTTCTTTGTTGATTGTTGTTTTAATTATTGTTTATTTTTGGTGGTTTGCTTATAAATTCTGTTTTTTTTTTGGTGTTTAGCTCTATATTTCTGGTATTTTTTGGTGGTTTGCTCCTTAATTCTCTTATTTTTTGGTGTTTTGTTCTCTATGTAGCCCACATCTATATGACTATGGGAGCTGCACGTGCTGATTACCTGTGGCTCACAGAAGACCAAGCCACCGCTGCTGGGAGCCTGGGGTGAGCTCTTGCCCTGCTCGGTACAGCATGTCCCACCTGATGAGGGATCCTAGTGTTGCAGTTTAACCCCTCTCAGGAACCAATACAATGATGAGTAATACACACACACACAGGTACAATATAACTGTCTACTGACATACGAATAATAATAACAATACCCTCAATACAGTTTCCCTCAACACAATTCCCACATGGTATTCACCACCCCGGTGGGGTTTCCCCCAAAGTACTGAGGGTGCCCATGGCACCTAACCACCCCAGTGTCCACAGAACAATGCCCAACCCAAAGTATATAGTGTTGCTCTACCCCTGTGTGAAATTGTTGGTGCATGGTGGTACCTTCCTGGTCTCAGGCCAGACCAGGGTATACTGGAGATCCTGAATTAGCAGGGCCGCAACGTGATCCCACGACCCAGGGTCTGCCAAATCCCCTCTCACATTATCGGTGGTGTCCGTATCTATAGCTCCAGCAGCAGTTTGTCCCTTAAAGTCTATAGGCCCTGGGCCTGGTTCCAAACCTCAGGGCACCGCGTGGCTGTCCGGTCACCGGCGCAGCAACACTCTCTCTCTTGCAAGACTAAGGGAGAGTCCATATCTAGGGCCTTCCCTACAATTACTGCCACTACTGTGGCACCGGGCCTAACTGGGGCCTATGGGGGAAGTCTGGCCTAGTTCGGGAGCGACTGGCACCCGGACACTACCTTCTTCCTCGCTGTCCCTGTAACGACGGGCACGCTTCTCCATTCACACCAAACTAAACTCCCTTGCCTCTCTTGGGGAATTATGAGACTTTTAGTCCTTTGCAGAGCATTCCCTAAGATGGCTGCCGCAACCAGCTGACTGCGCATGCGTACGTTATTCTAGGCGCATGCGAGAGACCTAAGATGGTGGCCCCCTGCATTGCCGGTCCACTGCGGAGCTCCGGCACTCTGGTCACTGCAGCCTCCCTCCCCGCACCGGAGGTAAGCGGGGAGCTCGGCTACATTTATTTGTTTAATTTTTTTTGATGTTTTGCTTTTTAATTGTTGTTTATTTTTGGTGTGTTTCTTTTGGTGCGTGCTTGTTCATTTTTTAGCTTGCCCATTGACTGTCATAGTGGTAAATCATTCCCATATTATATGGGGATGATGTACCACTGTGCCAATCAATTGGTTTCTTGGCATTTGTAATGTGGTTTTTTCCTATGTAATGTGTTTTTATTTTGTGCCTTTTTTTTTAGCGTGCCCATTTATTGCTACAGTATAGTGGCAAAGCATGCCCATATTATAAGGGCATGCTTTAATACTGGGTAGCGGGGATGGAGGGTGGGGGTAGTTGCCCCAGGGGAGGTGGTTTGGTCGCCCGGTTGGGTAGCGGGGAAGAGTGGGTTAACCCCTTAATTACTATAGCGGTTATAAACCGCTAAGGTGATTAAGGGGTTAGGGGCCATTAGATTGTATTTTGATTGTTATGTTGCTGTCAAGGAGGACATGAATGGTGATGAGGATGAGGACGGGGATAAGTGCATGTTTTATTTACTTTATGCTGGCTGATTTATGTTTTATTTTAAATGGGCAAATGCACTGTTATCAATACTGTATCTTGATAATAGTAATTTTTCCCATTACTGTACTGTATTATTGGGGTTGGGGGGGTGGGAGTTGTATTTATTTGAACGTATTGCACTGCAATTTTTCTTTCCTGCACACGATTGATCCCGAGTGCAGGGGGATCAGCGTGGACCCCCAGTCACCTGTGGGGACCACATGGTGACCCTCGGACACCACCCAGAGGCCCCTGGACACGCACGGAGACCACCTAGAGACCACCAAACACCCGTGGAGACCACACAAAGGCCCACGGGCACCCTTGGACACCAGCGGGGTCCACCTGGAGTCCCACAGGGACCCCCAGAGACCCCCGCTGGCCTTTATTATCAATCCTGTGCAGAAAAAATGCCTTTATTCATCTTGCAATATTTTTAGTGCCAGTGTTCAGCTGGTGACAAAATATTGTGAGATTTTAAAGTACGATAAGCTTATCACGGTGTAGTGAATAGCTACAGTATTACTGGCAAAAAAAAAGCAATTTTGGCTTTTTTTTTGCTTTTTTTGGCTTCACGTGACCTTTTCCCTTTTTCCCTCATGGTTGTTAAAAAGCCATTATTGCGCAATACTGCACTGTTTTCACTGTTTAGTAAATAGCAAAGCAGGCAGTTTCGCGCAATAAGGGCATTTATCGACCATTAAACCACTTATCACTGCTTTGTGAATAGGCCCCTTAGTATCTTAATATTTAAGTCCAGGTAATACATAATGCAGCTAAATGTTAAATAAACTACTAAGAGGTTATACATTAATAAGCACACTATTCATTTTATACAAATGCAGAGCAGGATAGTTCCTCATTTAACCCTTTAGGGACAACCATTTCCAAAGTAAGAATCCATCCATTTTTAATTCACCTGACTTTAAAATCCAATCAGGTGAATACATTGAGCAGTCTTACTTTTCAGTTAGTTTATTATTTCTCCATCATACAGGCTTCTTTCTTCTCCTTTGGCATTAAAAATAAAATAAATGCAGTTTGTAAAAAGTATTTAAACCTTTTCTTTCTTTCCTAGTATTTACCAGAAATGTATTCAATTTAATTAGATTTCTGTTTTTCCAAATTGAAAAACTGCATCATTTCCTAATTACAGCTTTAGTTCATAACTGTATATTTATTTCCCTGATAATTGAATATTTCATCTTCCATAGAAAAGCAGTAAGATTCAAAATCTAATTAGAAAATACAACTACATGTTAGTGCAATAACTGACTTGTTTTTTGCAGTCTCTTTCTATCATTTTGTCATTACAATTAAAGAAAAAGCACTTTGCTAATTATGAAAATTAGATTATCACCATTCTTTAAATGAGATGCAGGCATAGTTGCCTGCTTGGCTGAGCAAAGTGCTTTAATATAACATTCTAAACAGTTTGTATGTTAAATAATATTAATGTTCAAATACATGCTGCAAAAACCTATAGTAATTCTCTTAAGAGATGACACGAATTATGATTGATGAATTATGTGTCATGTGGTATTTATATCATAATGCCATTTGTTTTGTTCTAGCATTAGTTATATGGACAGATTGCATCTACACATTATGTATGCACATTCACAGCAATATCATCTATAGTTTGGGAATTTACAGTAAGCTCCTAATCAGTATCTGCTAATCTGATTTAAAATGCGCCGCAACCTACAGTAAATTCAACAAAGCGGCTTCTTGTGTGACCATTATATTTCTCTTAACTATTTTACATACACACAGTACAATAATGTACTCACAGGCCGATGACAGGTGGAATGGGGTCCCAGACTCAACCCACTCTCTGGACTTCAGGAGGTTGTTGAGCGGTTTGTGGTGGAGGCATCCACAGTTGTTGAAAGCGGTGGGTGCAAACTTCAGTTGTTGAGCAAAGGGGGGTGGGATGTAGATCCACGATTGTTGAGTGAGGGAGGAGGGTCAATGGCTATTGAAGGTTCCAGGGATGTGTCATGGGGAGAGGGATTAGACTTTCTTTTCTTGACTGGGCCACATTTACAACTTTGTGCGGCCTGATGTACAGTACTGAACAACTAAAACTTTTCTTATATTGTAGCTAACCCAAAGTCTCAATTCTTAACATGAAACATAGAATAAAGCATAGATGCCAAAGTTGTTTTTATATTAGTATTGCAACTACAGTATACACTCAGAACACCCACTGTATTACATTTGCCTCCCATACTGGCTACTTGTTACGCCGGTGCTGCCCGCAGACCAGACCCGTCCCCTGTGCTGAGGTGGGACGTAGGGATACACGCACCCGCAGCAAAGGGAGCACGTCTGGAGTGTGGTGTTAGTGTTGCCAGGCCAGGTATAGTAATGAAGACAATACTTGCCGGTACCGGTAGTAGAGGAGGAGTAGTTATTGCCGTTGCCAAGATCAGGGATAGGAGAGTTGCGGATGATCGAAGGTATAAGCCGTGTTACAGGGATGCCAGGAGTCACGAAGTCCAAGTAGAGCCGAAGTCGAGAGCCAGAGGGGGTAGTCGTCCAATCCGCGTCAATACCTGAGGAGTCACTGAGAGAGTAGTCAAATGCTTCCATACAGAACTATGTCGAGCGACGAGTGATGGGAAGCACAGGCATAATAAAGCTGGGCAGGCCAATGGGAAAAGGGGGCAGGCCTGGAGGACTGCAAGGAGTCCTCCCTGATAGGAGGGAGGTGTTACAGCCCAGCTGAGTGTAATCGTTGATTTGCATGGAACTGTGTGATGCTTGGGGGCGACGCCTCACTGCAGGAGCAGTGGTTAAAAGTGCACTGTTAGGCGTGTGCTCTGTAAGCTGGGAATGCATGCACACAACGTCTGAGGCTGGCGTGCGTGTAGGTGTGCGTGCAGGAGGGCGTGGGCGCGCCCGGCGCTGAGCAGAGGAATCGCCGAGGGGAGTGATCCCGCGATGGCGGCAGGGGCGAGGAGCCGTGGAGGACGGTAAGGCAGGATTGTTTTGTGGGTCCAGGGGCTCCCTGCGGAGAGGGGGTGCTCTGTGTGGGAAGCGAGGAGAACGCCAATTCCTGACAGTACCCCCCTCTTCAGGAACGGCCTCAGGACGGTCCAAGAACGGTTTCTCTGGAAACTTCTTCCTGAAGGACTTAAGAAGGGCCGGGGCATGAATGTCCTTTGAAGGTACCCAGGATCTCTCTTCAGGGCCAAAGCCCTTCCACTGCACCAAGAACTGGAGCTGACCCCTGGATAGGCGAGAATCCAAAAGAGAGTGAACTTCGTATTCCTCGTTATTTTGTACCATAATGGGATCCGGTTTACGAGTCTGATCCGGAAAGAAGTGACTGGAGATAAATGGTTTTAAGAGAGACACATGAAAGACATTGGGAATCTTCATACTGGGTGGTAGTTGGAGCCGGAATGCCACAGGATTGATTTGTTCACAAATAGGGAAGGGTCCCAGGAACTTAGGTGCCAGTTTAGGAGATGGTACCTTGAGGTGGATATTCCTAGAGGAGAGCCATACCAAATCCCCTGGTTTATAACTGGGCGCCGAATGACGACGACGATCGGCCTGTAATTTCGATCTGCGGGGGGAGTTGAGAAGGGTAGACTGAATCCTGGACCATGCGGTTTGGAGGGAAGAAATGCGTTCATCTACGGCTGGTACTCCAGAAGAAATTTTGGGGATGGGAAGACAGGGAGGGTGGAACCCATAATTTATAAAGAAGGGTGACTCCCGGGTGGACTCGTTTTTTGCAGAATTGACGGCATACTCTGCCCAAGAGAGGAGTTGAGCCCAATCATCCTGGAAATCGGATATAAAACATCTCAGGTACTTCTCCAGGGATTGATTGATTCTCTCCATTTGTCCATTGGACTGAGGATGATAGGCGGAAGAGAAGGAAGAAGAGATGCCCAAACTCTTCGTGAAAGCTCTCCAAAATTTGGATACGAACTGAGAACCTCTGTCAGACACAATGGACGAAGGGATCCCATGAATCCGGAAAATCTGCTCCGTAAAGATATCAGCAAGGGCGGGGGAGGTGGGTAATCCTTTAAGTGGAATGAAATGGGACATCTTCGAGAACCTGTCCACGACCACCAAGATAGTGTTCATTCCTCTGGACCTGGGCAACTCCACGATGAAGTCCATAGAAATGTGGGACCAGGGGCGGTCAGGAACTGGAAGGGTAACAGAAAACCCTGAGGCTTTTGACGGTGAGTCTTGCTTTGAGCGCACGTGGGGCATGCACGGGTAAACTCCAGAATATCTTGAGACATCCTTGGCCACCAGAAATTCCGACGAATGAGATCAGTAGTCTTCTTAAAACCTGGATGACCTGCAGATTTAGAGGAGTGACCCCAAGACAGGACCTCTGGAACAAATTTGGATGGTACAAAGAGTTTGTTGTCGGGAACAACCAAGTCCTTGGGAATGCGTCTCTGGGAGTGCAAAATCTTGTCAAGATTCTTGAAAGTAGACATGGCGAGAATCCTCTCATGTGAAAGGATAGTCTCCAACGATTCCTCTGGCCTCTCTTCAGAAGAATGTACACGGGAGAGTGCGTCTGCCTTTACGTTTTTGGTCCCAGGAATATACAGCACCGACAATGTTTATTCGACTAAAAACCGCACGGCTGGATGCGTGGCGGCAGCGTGGAGAAGCGTTGGGAAGCGGCTCGTTCGCGTGACGTCGGTGACGTCCCAGTGACGTGCGCGCCCGGCTTCCCCGGCTTCCCCGGCTTCCCCGGCTTCCCCGACTCCCCTGAAGGTTTGAAATGAGGTAAGCGGGGGAGCGGGGATGCAGAGGGGCACAGCAGGAGCCGCTAGGGGGTCGGGAAGGTATTTAAATTGCGCGCCGATTGGAGGGGAGGGAAACGGAGGGGACGCGGCTGGATGCGGCTGGCGCACTGACTATTCTCAGCACCAGCCGGAGTAAGTCCTGGTCAACCGGCGGCTTTTGTTTCAATAAACATTGTTGGTACTGTAGGACAGGTGAAAATCGAATCGAGAAAAAAAAAGAGCCCAACGAGCCTGTCGTCGAGCATTCTCTATGTAAAGAAGGTTCTTGTGGTCCGTGAGAATAGTAAACGGCTCTTTTGACCCCTCCAGCAGGTGTCTCCACTCTTGAAGAGCCATCTTCACGGCCAGAAGTTCCCTGTTACCCACGTCATAGTTCCTCTCGGCAGACGAGAATTTCTTGGAAAAATATGCACAGGGATGTAACTTATCTTGGGGCGTGGGTCTCTGGGAAAGAACGGCACCAGCGCCGCAATCAGAAGCGTCGACCTCCAGGACGAAGGGAAGTTCGATGTTGGGATGACGGAAAATAGGTGCGGATATAAAGGCTTCCTTGAGTGTCTCGAAGGCGGAGATAGCCTCGGGTGACCAAGCAGAAGGATCAGCTCCTTTTTTGGTGAGCGCAGAGAGGGGTGCCACAATGGTGGAAAAACTCCGTTTAAACTTACGATAGTAATTAGCGAACCCTAAAAAACGTTGTATGGCCTTGAGAGAGTTGGGTCTTGGCCATTTAGTGACTGCTTGAAGTTTACCGGAGCCCATCATAAACCCCTCATCGGAGATGATATACCCCAGGAACGGAGTAGAGGTCGTATAAAAGGTGCATTTCTCCAGTTTGACGTACAAATGGTGTTCACGGAGATGGGAAAGGACGAAGGAGGTGTGGCGTATATGGTCCTGGAGATCTTTGGAAAAAATCAGGATATCATCCAAGTATACAATAACAAAAATATTGAGTACCTTACGAAAGACGTCGTTGATGAAATCCTGGAAGACAGCGGGAGCATTACATAAGCCGAAAGGCATTACTAGATATTCGTAGTGTCCACTACGCGTGTTGAAGGCCGTCTTCCATTCATCCCCCTTCCTGATGCGCACCAGGTTATAGGCACCACGTAGATCCAACTTGGAAAAAATCTTGGCCCCCTGTAATTTATCGAACAGTTCGGTAATAAGGGGAAGGGGGTAACGATTTTTAATAGTGATGTGGTTTAAACCCCTGTAGTCGATGCAAGGCCTCAACGACCCGTCCTTTTTCTTGACGAAGAAAAACCCAGCCCCTGCTGGGGAATTGGAGTGACGAATAAAGCCTTTCTTGAGATTCTCCTGGATATATTCATCCATAGCGTGAGATTCTGATAATGACAAGGGGTAGGTCTTGGACATAGGTAGAGAGTAACCTGGAACTAGATCGATCGGACAATCGTAAGTCCTGTGTGGCGGCAAGAGGTCTGACTGTACCTTATTGAAAACGTCCCAGGAATTGATGGTAAAGGGAAGGTAGAATAACTTCGGGAACAGAGGTATTGGCCAGCAGTTGATGAGTCTCGCCTGACCTTGGCCTCCAGGAAAGTGGATGAGTCTCGCCTGACCTCGGCCTCCAGGGGCAGAGGAAGTCCAGTAAATGAGAGGATTGTTAAGCTGTAGCCAAAGAAAGCCCAAGGGTGATGGGTATCCCAGGAGTGTAAACAAAAAGAAAACAGCGCACAACGCCAAATAGTGAAGTAAGTAATAGAATGTATTACAATGTTAAAGGGGTAATAAATCTGCGTACATCAGATAGAAATAACATGTGCATTTAGTGCATAACACACTGGTTACCACTCTGTAGCTGTAAAACAGGACGGTCTGGCACTCAGCTGTCTCTGCAGGAGCCTCTATGATGGTTCTGGGGCATGGGATCCTTCATGCACTCCTCACACAGCAGGACGCTGCTCACAAGGGGATTCCTTTCAAGCAGCCTGGTAATACTGCAGATTCAGACACTTAGTGGGACCGCTCCTCAACCGGCGATATACTGCCTCCAGGGGAATTCCCCTACAGTCCCCCGTCTCTCCTGTGTAGATTTGCTGCTTTTCCCAGCTGCTATGATCTTAGGGCAGTCCAGAGCTGTTGGAATTGCTCTGCAAACACTTCCGCAGCTGCAGGGGCTTACACAGCGTGCCACGATGCCGCTCCGTCACGTGGTATAGCGGAGTGACGTCACAGTTCTCGTGGCAATGGAGGAATCAATAGGGAGGAAGAAGGAGAGTCCCTTACAGTCTCTTACCGGCGCAGAAATCGCTCAGTTAGCACGGTGGATTTGTATCACTATCAGCTTATATTGGCTGCCACCGTGCTAACTGAGCAATCCAGACAGGCAGATTCTATCAGATGGATTATTAGTAAGCAATGGGATATGCTAAAATTAGATAAAGATCTGAAGCCCATAGTGAGTGAGGGACCGAGATTTGTATTTAAAAAGGCCAAGTCATTAGCCAGCTTTCTCTCACCTAGTATGTTTACATCACACCACCAACCATGTATTACTAATATTCCGAGGGTTTTTTACAAATGTGGTCACTGTGTGATTTGTCAGTATGCGACCCCCATTTCTGACATAAACATAGTGAAACCCATTAAGAATATTAAGATTACATCGTTCATCAATTGTAATACAAGTTATATAGTTTACATTATTCATTGTGGTTGTGGGAAACATTACATAGGCCGCACCATCAGGTCTTTAAAATTAAGAATAATGGAACACGTAAGGGCCATCAAGAAAAGCAACATTACTCATTCCGTTGCTAGACATTTTGTGGATTGTCCACAGGGAGGTATCCAGGGCTTCTCCTTTTCGGCTGTTGAGCATGTTCCTATGCCCCCACGTGGGGGAGATAGATTGAACATGCTCAACAGGCGAGAGATGTTCTGGATATTCAGTATGGATACACTTTTCCCATCTGGAATCAACCAAGATTGGGAATTGGTTCATTTTCTTTTAATACTAATTAATTATTAATCTCAATAACATGTATTCAGCTGTGGCTTTTGTTTTGTATATTCAATGATGTGTTTCAATTTTTGCCAAATATTTCAGCTATAGATTATTTTCTATTATCAATTTATGGGTGTGTTTATACATTATAATGTTTTTGTATTTAATATTATTTAATATTATTTTATATTTTATATTTGTATTCAATAATATGTAGTTCACTTAGTTAGGTAATTATTTATTTATATATGTATTGACTTATCATTTATATTTAATTCAATATCCTTTTTATCATTTATTAACTATGATGTTTATTTATATAAAAAAATCAAATAGATAACATATATGCATGATTCATGTGGTTTAATTAGTGGAACCATTTGTATTTATCTTGCTCATGTCACTACACTATTTATGTATTTTTCACTATTGGGGGTTTAAGTGTGTTTCTTTATATATAATATTGACACTGTTTCCTATAATTAATATCTAGTTTCCATTTATGTTGTATCATTTCTTTGTTCTTTTACTTTCTCTTTTTTTAATATTGATTTTGTGTTGATTTTAAAAATGATAAAGTTTTCCATGCTTTGAAGTCTCTGCTTTGCACAGTGTGCTTTTTTGTTCATCTAGGGCTTCCGTAGTTTTAGTTCCGATCGCCATCTTGGTTTTTGGAAGGAGGCTCGGGGTGACAGGGAAGCAGCTGATGAGGTAGAGACTCAGCAACGGGGTGGTTATTTGTTTTTTTTACTATTATTGTTCATGCATGTTAGTGGGGAGGTTGCTTTAACCTTGAAGGCACCCGTAATTACACCCGACCACGTGATCGGGGGGTGTTATTTTGGCGCGAACATACTTCCGCATTCCTGCATCTATAAATGAGTTACTCTTTGACAAAGCGCTTTGACAGCACGAAACGCGTTAGAGAACCCCTCTTGTTTGTAGCCCGGTCTACTCATGCAATAGATTGAAGCATTTTTAACTTGCCATTAGCCTCCAGCCCTTTATTTTTTCGAGCAGTGCTCCACCATTCTTTTCTACTTCAACTCAATAGAAGGGAGATGTATTGGATCTACACCCTGGACACACTGACCCCTATTTGGCATCAATGAAGAGTGAGAATTAAAACATTTCCTTATTTAGTACTCAGATGAGTCCAGGGTGTAACTTTTATCCTAATGCGGCCGTAGCGGCGCAACTCTGATAACCGCGGGCAGATGCAGTATATTTGTTTTTTTTCCGGAATATATTCCGATATTTTAGCGCTCGTAATATTAGCATATTCTTAGCGCTGTCTGCAATACTGCAATACCATCTAAAAACTCAGGTGGGCGTTCGCGACTGTTGTCTTCAAAGTCTAATACTGTAGCAGTTCAACCTACTTTGGTACACAGTCTGTGTGTGCGCGCGCAGTAATTGTAAATTTGCATATTTATACATGCATGTACAGTGCTGTATGTCTCATTTGAACATTGTTGAAACGCATAGGCTTGTACTGTAACAGTATCACATTTCGGCGTACGCTATACAGCGCTCTCCCCTCGCTCGCCCCCGCACACACACAGGCTAATTTACTGCACTGCAGTATTTCAACTTCTTACCTTATCTACAGTACACCTCTCCCACACCACTCCTTTGAATGGGTGTCTTTCTGGTTTCAATCACATTCCTATCATCACATTCCTGCGTGTGTAACGTAGCGGTGCAGAGGGGGTGTGGGGATCAAATTATTATCTCTGCGCCTGCGTGTAATCCTCTTTGGGAAGGGAGCCAGCTGATGATTACTGCGCATGCGTCCTTCTATATCTTCACCACTGCTTGCGAAGTTCAAGAGTGAGTGACCAAAAAAAAAATAATGTTTTTTTCTCGTCATTTTTTATTTTTATTTTCTCCACATGCCTGCCTAAACCATCTTGATATTACGATATTCAATCTGTGTTGTGGCTTTTGACTACGACACTGTGCGTTTGACTGCACATGATTGATTTATGTGATTTTTATGTATTTGGGGGTGTGGGGATCAAATTATTATGATGACCTGCCTGCCTGGTGAAAATATGTCATGTCTTTGAACTACAGTACAGCTAATCCTTCATGCAGCTTTACCCCCCTCCCCCCGCAGACACACACAAGGCTCGCTCAAGGATTATCAACACCTCTCCAAAACCATTCATTTTCAAAAGCTTGCCTTTGTGCTTTTCAACCTCTCTCAGACCATTCGTTAATTTTCCTATTGTTGGCTTTCCCTTATGCGAATCTGATTATGTATTATTATTAAAACTGTATGTCTTCTTGAAGAATCCCCCCCACACACATTCACAGTGAATTTAAAGTTCAAAGAAATAAAATCTTAATGTCATTAAATATGTATTTTATTTTATCAGGAAAGAAAAATACAAATAATCATTGAGAGAGGGGGGGGGGGTTGAAAATTGAGGGCCGGTGGATAATCATGAATAATGCACATTGATAATAATAAAAACAGTAATACAATTTTTCCATCTTTATCTTCTTCCTCATTCTGTGTAGTTCATTGAGAGGGGAGATTTTGTGTAAATCATGACTGCAGTTTAGATACACTTAACTTTACACACAGTTCACTAAATGTAGACATGATACCCCCATCCCCCTGTCCATCCTTTTTTTCTCTGAAAAGGCAAGAAAAGAAAAAATTAGTGCAGTTATGTGCATACTGTATTATGGCATTGTGTACTGTATAGCTACTCCATATTGGACTACAGTATGTAGATAGTACTGTCAAACTACAGTAGTCTATACTGGAACTACTGTATACTGTAACTACTGTTAAATACTTTGTAACCGGGTGGCTAGTGCTGCTCTCTCAGGAAAGAAAAAAATCTGTGCCATACTTACCTGTATCATACAGTACTGTACTTGGTGTGCCTGTACTTACCATACTACAGTATATTACTATACAATACTACCTTCCTGATGCTTGCCCATTACGCTCAATCACAATGGGCAACACAGTCACAATACTGTATGGTCAATATATTTATTGCATCGTTCCACGGTGAGTACATCGTTCCAAAAACTCATTATGCCTTGTGCCAACTCATCCTTTTTGGAGGGTTTCACGACTTTTCGGATATGATCCTTCAGCTGATGCCAGACCATTTCGATAGGATTGAAGTCTGGCGATCTGTCATTGGAGGGGAAAAAAAAGGACAATTAGTTAAAGAGATACACAGTAAAAACAGTGGGAAAAAATGAGACACGGTTACCGCACTTACTCCGCTGGCATCTTCACCTAGTTGATACTGCGCTCAAGAATATGCGTTGTTGACGTGGTGTGCTTCGGATCGTTGTCCTGGTAGCAACGGTGACCATCTGGGAACTCACGTGTGATGTATTCCACAATCTCAGGCACAATTTGCTCTTGGAAAAAAGCTTTATTCATGATTCCTATAACAAGAAAAGAAAAGTGCTCAAACAACTGCACACTAGTACAGTACAGTGCATAAGGCAAAAGCGTGTGACTTATTTTACCTTCAAAGATGACAATGCATCCTGGTCCACACCTAGAGATGGCACTCCACACATGCATCTTCACTGGGTGTTTTGGACGCAGCTTTATAGATATGCGACCTTTTTTGTGGAATGCAAAGGTGGCAAATCTCTCCAGCGATACAGTAGACTTGTCAGTGAAGATGCAATCCTGGAAAGTTTCTCCACTGTCGATCCATGCCTGGGCCTGGACCACTCTCTTGATCTTGTTAACGTCCCTTATCATAGGGTACGCTCTGTAATGACAAGGAATAATTTTATAGGTACAGTACAGTACAGTTTCTTAAACAACACTTTAACCTCCTGTACTGTCCAGTACTAACCTCACACGTCCATATTTCCATCCAATTCTGCGTCTCATCTTCTTTATGCTGGGCTCGGATACAGTGAGATTGTTATTTTGCAGCAGAGTGTATTTGACCCTTAAGGCACTCTTCTCATCATTCTCTTCACTTATTTTGTCGACTAGAAGAGTTGTCTCCCTACAGTGTAAAGAAAAACACCAACCCTGTAAGTTACAGTGCAGTAGGCCACAAGTGCAGCACATCATTTACAATAAACAATAATAGATAGATATACTGTATAATATAGTAATATAAATATACAGAAATAACTATAATATTAGATAGATCTATACTATATAGTTATATTAATATGCAGCAATATAAACAATAATAGATAGATACACTGTATTATATAGTTATATAAATATACAGAAATAACTATAATATTAGATAGATCTATACTATATAGTTATATTAATATGCAGCAATACAAACAATAATAGATAGATATACTATATTATATAGTAATATAACTAAACAGAAATAACTATAATATTAGATAGATCTATACTATATAGTTTAACTGTATTAATATGCAGCAATATAAACAATAATAGATAGATATACTGTATTATATATTTATATAAATATACAGAAATAACTATAATATTAGATAGATCTATACTATATAGTTATATTAATATGTAGCAATATAAACAATAATAGATATACTGTATTATATAGTAATATAAATATACTTACGCGTTAGTTACCGTTGGTGTCCTCGTGCGTTGTTTGGTATTTCCGTGTGCATGATAGCACACAGTGGTTGATGGCACAACGAGGCCAAAAGCAGCTAACATCGTTGGATATCTGCAATTCATTGTCCGCTCATGTACATCTCCTTTATTTTCATGCTGAGATCCTTTGAAATCTTTTTAACAGGCATAGCTGCGAGTAGAAAGAAATACAAGCACAATAATGTATATTCGATGTTTAGTCGATGTGTATTCAATGTGCAGTGAATCCACAAAATGGATGGTGTATTTATACTTTAATGACTCACATTAGGGTACGCCCACTTTTAACACCTGTACCTCGTTGACATGCATAAAAGGTTACACACTTTGCATAGCCCACCACTCGATGATCTGTATCTGAACTTTCCCTTGTCCAGATACTGCATTGTGCCATCTGCTTCCATGGATCAACCCCGATTCTAAGGATGCAGGAACCCACTCGCCTCTGCCGTGCCTGTCATGCATAAAAAGCAAAAGGCGGGAGCCATTTCCAAGCCAAGGCCAAAGCGAAAGGCTAAGGCAAATAAAGAAAACCTTCTGACGACCCCAAAGGCTAAGGTTTTTAATAAGCCTTATTATGTCAAGAAGAAATTCGGTGATGTACACTCAAAGCAAAAAAAATAGCAGCCAACCCATCGAACCCGCAGGCCACTTCCTCGATTACGCTTCGACGACTCTGCCGCTGCTCTCCCTGAAATCCACAGCCCAGCTTCTTCACTACTCGTCCACGATGCTGCCGCTGCTCTCCCGGAAATCCACAGCCCATCTTCTCCACTACTCTTCGACGACGCTGTCGCTGGTCTCCCGTAAATTCACGGGTCACTTTCTCCATTACGCTTAGACGACTCTGCCGCTTCTCTCCCGGAAATCCAGAGGCCACCTCCTCCATCCTTCTTCGACGACACTGCCGCTTATCTCCAGGGAACCCCCATCTCATCCTCCGTAGCACCCATCCACCCAGATGTCCACAGCACCCCATGCACAAGATCCAGCTCGTTAGACAGCATGCTGAATGGATTAAGTGTCGATATCCCCAGGAACTCTACTGTGCTGTTAAAGATAGATCTTCTTTTAGAGACCATGCTAAATATGGATCAACGGATGGAGAAGATAAAGACTGATATAGCGGGGATACATAATTTGTTCGGAGTTCATGCCCCTGTATCTCCGAAGCCGGAGCAGGAGGGAGGCATGGATGGAATGAATGGGACCTTTGAACGCATTCTATCACCAAGCTCACCCCCTGCACAAGAAGAATATGTGTACATGTATGCCGTTGATGACATGACAACCCCGTCAAGCCCACGCTAGGAGACAACACGGTGACCAAGGCAGGAGGAAAGCATCCTCCCAGACAACCTACCCTCGCCCGCCGCCACAAGCACACCTGCTCCAAGAAGAACACCCGCTCCCAGAATTCAACTCACATACACTTGCATCGATACGGTGCCCGACATCATCCTGCGCGAGCTGCCCAATCCAATCAGGGAGAAGTATAGGGTGATGAGTGCTGGTTTACCCCAGAAGGATGCCATGTTAATTTTCAAGCACCACGTGTCCTACTTGGTGTACTGCGGGTGGGCCAAAAATGTAAACTACGAAGGAAATCGCGAAAAAAGGGCGCTTCCTGAAAAATTAAGAAGGACTATTGTGGAGGGATTGCGGCGCTATTTGTCAATTACAGATCCTGTAATGAAAATCGTGAGAGATGCCATTAATGGCATTTTGCGTCATACAAGGCATCGGCCCTGGAAGGACAATCTGTTGGGGATCGAAATTTGCGTGACTGTTAAAATGTTGTTTATTTTTTGACTTGTTGCTTGTTTTAACTTGTATTAATAAAGAAACGTTTTTACTTACACAAGACCTGCACAACTCCAGTCCTCGAGGGCTGCAAACAGGCACGGTTTTCAGGATATCCAGAAAAACGGGCCTGTTTGCGGCCCTAGAGGACTGGAGTTGTGCAGGCCTGACTTGCTGTTCAGCACACCATCCTTGTTTTAAATTTTATTAATAAAGACTTTTTTTTACTAACACCATACTGTTGTGCTGTAAATGTTTTGACTTTCTGTACTTTAATAAAGGAGATGTTGCGTGTTACACAACACCTGCACAACTCCAGTCCTCGAGGGCCGCAAACAGGCCCAGTTTTCAGGATATCCTAAAAAACGGGCCTGTTTGCGGCCCTCGAGGACTGGAGTTGTGCAGGCCGAGTTGTGCAGGCCTGACTTACGGTACTGTACACCATCCTACTGTAAATGTTTTGACTTTCTGTACATAAATGTTTTTACTAGCAGTACATCATACACCTGTAAATGTTTTGACTTTCTCTACATAAATGTTTTTACTAGCAGTACACCAAACACCTGTAAATGTTTTGAATTTCTTTACACTTTACATGTTTTTAAATTGTATTTGTAAATAAATGTTTTTACTTACTCCATAAATGTTTTTGTACTTACTCCACCAATAAAAGAAAATGTTGATTTGTTTTAAATTGTTCCATTGTCTCCTTTTATACTGTAACAAAATACAGTGTTTCTAGAACTTACAGTACAGTACTGTCCAGGCATACTGTACAGTACTGTACTGTATACTGTAGACATGCACAGTACATCACAAGAGTATTAAAACAATACATGCTGTACTGGTATAGAATACACATATGTACTGGAATACATGTAGAATAAATGCATACTTTTTATTTTTCGGGTTTATTATACAGTATATATATATATATATATATATATATATATATATAAAGTATTGTATGCAGTCTGAAAACAACAGCATACTGTTTCAGGTTTTCTATGAAGCTCTCAGTTACAGTATTCTATCCTAATCAATAACAACGGCCACTAAATTGTTGACTCCGGTACGTGGTTTTTTAAATCCGATTCAGCAATGTGCAGGCATTGTTACACAAATCGATATTATCCATCGAAATCCCTCCATTTGCCATTTTCCGCATGAGATGACAAAGTTTTCTTTTCTGAGAAAAAACAAAAGTACAAGTTTTACTGTAATGGTCAGTCCCCTAAAGAAGTTCCCACAGTCAGTCCCACCAATCATTTTCTCGGGGGGCGTCTCCTGTTCACATGCGCATGCATCTACTGTCGATGTGATGACACGCATATGCATTTCAAGAAGGTTCCAATGCGCATGCGTCTAGCTTTCCACCAATTGTTCAGTATCTATTGTAGAAGCTGCTCAGCCAATGATATTGCTTACAGGAGAATCGCTTTACTGTGCATTGATATTGATATTTCAAAAACAGAATAAAATACGGCAACATTACTCACCATAGACTTTGCCAATTAGCTGGCGCCGAGCCACTTCCAGTCCCTTATTCTTGATTATACACGTAGTTGACAGGTGACAGTGGGACTACTACATCTGTAGTCAGCTGATGAGGCTGGAAATCGCTTTGGTACATGCAAGCTTGCTGGAATCTGTACGCAAAATCCGGCTCAGGCTGCAGGTATCCGGGCGGGGACAGACAGCAAGGGTTGCCGGTCACCAAGTTTTCACTGACGGTCGGACCATTATTGGAAGCCGGTGCTGGCGCTGGCGCATTGCTTGCCTGCGACTGACGTTTCTTAGTTGGTTTTAACATGACCTTTCGCCTTTTGAAGTCTCCATGATCAAAGATACGGGAAAAATCTGGTGCTACACACCAATACCCTCCTTTAAGACCGTGTGCGGGATCAATACGAAAAAAACACGTTTCGATACATAACTTTTTCCTTATTGCACGCTTCCACACATGAACATCTGGTGAAAATTTGTAAAAGTCATAGTTTTCGATAAAATACTGATAAATTTGACCAACTGTTGCCATCTTATCATCTGTTGCATTAATCGTGGCCCAAATTAAATAAGCGTACGTTCTGTCGGGTTTTTGGAACACAGACTGCAGTTGTGCACTCATGTCGGGACTCTCAGGACAATAAAACAAGACCAGACACTGTGCATTTATTTTTTAATATGAAACGCCTAAATAGATACAATGTTGTACAACTTCATCAGTACCAAGGTCAATTCACAAAGGACCACTGTGGTATATTTTTATACACCTGCAAGTCGACACATTACTGAAGCGCATGCGCATTACAATTCATGAATATCTGGCACATGGCGGATACGCAAAGAATTGCAACCAATTAAATCCGAGCCATTATCATTAAGCACATCAATAAACACATCAACCGCGGGTGACGCCGGCATGAATGCAACATGAATGCGGCATGAACGCAGTGAAGTGCGTGGCATTCGGAAAAAATCCCCGAAAATATTCGGAGATGTTGGAGAATAAAATGGGCCGCGGCTGTAGACACATATAATATATCTAACTAAGATATTTGCCCCCTATAGAACAACATTTATTATATTATCATCTCTGCATGAGTGTAGTTCCATTCAATATATTTTTAGATGTTGTAACTCAACATTGTATCCATTTTCTTACCATTATGATAATTCTTGTTACGCATGATCATTGTTTCTAGGGTATCTCCATGTGTTAATAGCTAGGATACAATGTTTTCTATTGTACTGTTTTAATGTTTAATGTTCTTTGCCTAGGTGTCCCTATGTTACTGCTTCCAAATTTTGGCTGATCGTGTGCTGCTGCAGGTGTTTCTTACACCTGGAGTCGCTTGATGTAATTAAAGATTTCCCAGAAGCAGCTACAAAGGGCTCCTTAGTTCTACTTTCAGTCACTCTTGGACTAAGTACCGAGAGGTATGAAACGCATCAGAGTGACTGCGGGGATGTGATAAATTAGCATTTTTTTTTTTTTACCGATTTTCTTGTCCAGCTTCCTCATTGTTGTTGCGCTCAGTGCTCCGCTTTTTTCTTTTTGTCATATCTTGGGTTTCTGACATCAACCAGTACCAGGGGCACATGACTTGGACTGCATTGAACACAATATGGGTCAAGCACGTGGTAGGAACGGTATTACATACAGTATGTGACAAGCTAGATTTTACTTACTGTTAATGGAGACTTTTGCATTACAATGCATAATATCAAAGAGTTTCAATAGGATTTTGGTTGTGGTATAGATCCTCAAAAAATGTGTGTTTTGGATGTGGTTTTGGTTCTAACATTTTTTCATGTTTTTGACTTAACTCAAAGTTAATTTGTTTTGTTTTGGTGTTGTATTTGATTTGAGGGTTTTGCCAAATTATGGCAAGATTGTAAAATAAATATTAAAAAAAATCATATGAAGCATGAATAAATACATAAAATAATTATAAAATCATAGAAACAATTAAAAAAACTTTACATATTACTGAAATTATTTAAGCAAATAAAAATGTTGCCTGGTATACTAGCTGTCAGGATTCCCTCCCGCAGTACTCCTTATAGACCTGTAGGGGCGCAAAGAGGAGTAAGGTTCAGGCCCAGAACAGGTAAGAACTAGAAAAGTCCATGAGGCCAGCTGCCATCTTACTTTTGGTATAAAACCCCACTCAGTCAGCTAGTTCTTTGCTTGTCAACTTTTTGTTTACAGGTCAGGAGTCAGGTTATTCTTTTTCTCTAACACCGCGTCTTTTCCTGTGCCTTTTTATCAGACTCTCAGTTCTCCAGTTACCTACTTGTTTGTTTTCTTCATGTACCTACAGTACTTGTTTGTTTGTTGTCTTTCCCCCTGTTTATTATTTTGTCCTCTGCTACCATTTCTCTTTGCATGTAGCACTGCAATTCTTGCAACTAACCTTCGTTTGTCCTGTTTCCGTTAGCATTATTTCCCCCTGTCCTTGTTTGTTCCCTTAGCTACAATAGCCATTTCCTTGTTGCTCTGCATACTTTGCAGACTCCATTTTGTTTTCCTTTAGTGTAACAATAAACGCTGTCAGCTTTTATGTATTTCGGTCTCTTGTCTTATGTGGGTTTCTATGCTACGTATGTAGCCATGAATATCCGAATACTTGCCTGGGAAAATCTGGGGCAATACCCCAGTAATGCTGCAACATTTCTGTGACATTTCTGCAGACAGACTAATGGCCCATGGGATTAACACAGTGGGGGTCCCTGTAAGTCCCATTCAAACTGAATGAGACTGCCAGGGACCCCAGCTGTGTTAATCCGATGGGCTATTAGTCTGTTTGCAGAAATGTTGTAGCATTACTGGGGTATTGCCCCAGATGTTCAAAGGCAAGTATTCGGATATTCGTGGCTGTATCTGTAAATCTGGTGTAATGTGACAGTGTTAAACCAACATGAAATGTATCCCTTGTAGTATTAGCAGATACAAGATGCTGCTGCTATTACAGTATTGGCAAGTGGATCATCAGGAAGCGCATACCATGTGGAAACACATAAAAAATGCTTATGGTGCAATATTGTGCAAACAATGATGAAATGAATTGTCTAGCCCAAAATGTCAACACAGAATACTCACAAACGTGAGGTAGGATACAGACACATAAAGGTATCTTTGCGAACTGGTGTCAGTCTGTAAAGTATGTTGTTGCCAGAGGAGTGTGGTTCTCAGCTGACCTTAGGATAGGAAAACACTGGACATAGCGTAGACTGTATGACAATTTAATAAATGAAGTAGTTATAATCCAATCTACTCACATGTTGCAAGATAAAAAACAGCATTTTAGATCTCAATGATCTCTGCAAATATCGCTCAGAGCTGCCACCGGATGGAATCTCTCTCTCGGATCTTTCTCCTTCTCTGCTGTGCGTACAGTATCACGGGTGCGTGTCAGCGACCGGAAGTAAAGTCATCAGCATCCGAGGCTATTACAGTATTATCTGTACAGTATTCCAATTAACAAACTTCACTTTAAAAAAAAACTGCTGTAATGTGACAGTGTTGACTAGTACAAGCAGAGGCAAGATATATGTATGTATGCCAATGCCAAACTTGACTTTTACCGAACACTGATGTAACAATACAATACAGTGCCATCTTCCCCCAGCTAACCCATTGCCACCCGCTGGGCAGGCTCCACCAGGTCTGGCAGACTCAAAAGGTGTACCCACAGGGTATACTTTGTTCTCCGGACCTGATAAATCGCCCTTCCTCGCCAACTAAACATTTTTGTCACCTTTAGACATCCTCTCTCTTTTGAACTCTGATATCTATACAGACATCCCGGCATCTATGTGGATGCCCGGGCTGACTGCATAGACATTTATACAGCATGCACCAAACATTATAAAACATGTTTCAATAAAGTATATGTCTTGGTGAACCTTATACCTGTGAGGCAAATGGATCTGGGATACTTGGGCTCGAAAACCAGGATTATGGGTGACACTATGTAGGCCCTGTGTAATTCACCTCGCGTTCCCGCAAATCATGCCTGCACCTTGTGGAAAATTACGGGACTACCGGTAACTTTGTCCCCCGAACTCCTGCAAACAAGATAACTGCATTTCGACCCAAATATCCCACCTAAAACTTACACTCCCGAAGTTTTATGTCTCTGGGGCAAGGGGAACAGGTAAAACCCAAAACAGGTCAGGTTTTCCCTATACTTTGCATAGAACTTCCATACACATACCCCGTCTTCCTCTACAGACCGGTCCCCGCAAATCATATGTGATTTGCGGGTAAAATAACAGTACTACCGGCTACTCCGGTCAGGACATTTAATACATTTTTTAAGTCTAGTTACCCCCCAATATCCATCCTTAAACTCCCGTTCCCAAAGTATCTATTCTGTAGCTATCTCCTAGCAGGGGGTGTAATTACACATGGCATGCCTAGTTATGGAGCTTACAGTAAAATGGGAACATAAATACAGGGAAACATATAGTGCAGTACTAGACCCAAAAGCTGACACTTCAGCCCTTGGTACACGGTTTTAGAGGCAGACAGCCGGGCTTCACCTTTATTTATGAAGGCTGCAACCCCCTGTGTCATTTATACTGTCATTGGGATGAATATATCCCTTTAAAGTTCCTTGTATTGATCTTTAATACATTTGTAAATATTTTTCATATCCCCCTACTTCAGCAAGGTTGCGGTTCCTCTCCATGGTGTGTCAGAAAGAACATAAAAAATACAATAAAAAATACAATCAACATCTTTCAGGTTCATATAAGATTAACCAAATGTACCATAGTTTGAGGGTGTTCCTTTTCCCCAATCTTTCACCCGACCTATCAAAAGAAATAAACAAGAAAGGAAGGTTCCATTGACAGTCAGCCTCATCTTCTTGCTCATCTCCAAGCAGAAGCACCTTTTTGTTAAAAGATTAAAAACTAATAATGATGATGTGTGGGATGGCTAAGAGGTCACCAATCTTGTCACCTGTGTCAATGTTACTATACAGTACATGAGCATGACTGGGGATATTGGTGAATGTCATGATTAACTCCCTGATTCCTATGTTGTATCCTGTAAAAAAAAAAAAAGAAGAGAACTTTGTGACCATTGTTTTATATCCTTTCTCCAAGAATCAACTGAAATTTTTTTGCCAAGGATGAGCAGACATTGACATACTGTACAGTATTGTATGGAGAAACATGTCTTTTTTGCAGCCATAATTTGAGGAGGAAAGGCAAAAAAGGAAGATGGTAAAGGATATTTGGCACCTGAAGTACTCCTAACTACATGTATACGAACTCACCACCCCAAAGTGCTACTACCTTTATGTAATAAACTAAACAAACATGACTTTCTAACTGTAGTTTGGGGGAAACAGAATTGTTTATGACAAATAATGCTATAAATAATAGGATATGGTAAATAATAATAAATTACTAGAGATATGGACATGTGATTTATATCTTGGTGGTATACAATCTAATCAACAACGCTTCCAATACCTTTTAGTTGATAATACACACTATCTACAGTATACTGCACCGACACACTTTATTCGAGCAAATACCCAGTATGTACCTGGCAGATACCTGGAATGCGCCGCTCCTCACCTCTGACAAGCCCCGTTGCGTTTGCCTTCCCAGCCTGGGTTCATGCCTGGCTGACGGGCGGCTAATCTGTTAAATGATAATGATTAGGATTTAATAGGCTGCAATGCTTCGCGTGTCTACCAGATGGCATAAATTCATGAATTGTAATGCAGTATATATATATATATATATACTGTGCAGTATTGCAGCCAGCGGGAATAAAATGCTTCAATCCCTGCTTGGAAAATACCTCAATGCACTCGGGCAGAAAACAGTCACAAACCTCAATACACCCGGGTATACCCGAATTCGTGGGACTAGCCGAGCTCGAATAAAGTGTTTCGCCAGTGTACAGTCCGTTATTAATACAGATGGAGTGGCCGTTATTCGAACATTTCACGCGTTGAAACATATGTTATGCCGCGTGGTTTTGCGATATGTTCCGTTGCAGACATAATGGCCCATCGGATTAACACAGCAGGGGTCCCTGCTGTGTGAGTCCTACCGGGGTCTGCTTGTCTGTAAGAGACGTGCAGTAAGAGGGCTGAATCCGTCACTCTAACTGTGATTGCTGGGTTTTTATTAAAATACTAACACCACAGTATTGTAGCAGGGGGTCTCCCGAGCTAAACCGCATTGATTTCCGGTCCAGGGACCCCCTGCTTCCCGAGATACAGGCCCCGTTATGGGGTGCCGGTATCTCCTATGCATATAAATGTCCTGATCACGTGGCGCAAGACATTTCCATGCATAGGAGATACCGGCACCCCATAAGGGGGTCTGCATCTCAGGAAGCAGGGGGTCCCCGGACCTCAAATCAATGCAGTTCAGCTCCGGAGACCCCCTGCTACAATACAGTGGTGTTAGAATTTTAATAAAAAAAACCTGCGATCGCCTTTGAGAGGCGCGCAATTAGAGTGACTGTTTCAGCCTATCTCTTATTGTGCGTCTCTTACAGACAGGCAGACCCCGGTAGGATTCACTCAGCAGTGATCCCTGCTGTGTTAATCCAATGGGCCATTAGTCTGCCGTAGCAAATTTTGAGAGAATCTCGGGACATTCTCGAAATTCAGTTCGAGAAATGTTCGAATAACGGCCGCTGCACCTGTACTACCAATCTCTCTCTCACTCTGTATAATATTTAACTAGCTGAATATATCCATCTTACATCACATTAAATGACAATAGCTAAGACTGTGGGTATTCTTTTGGTAAAGGATTTATTTGATTACATATAAAATCCCATTTGAATGTGCTGAAATACTATGGGGCCTATGGACTAAGCTCCGTGATTATCCGTCAGGCTGAAAAAAAATAACCCGTCCGATAAAAAGTGAAGCCGGAGGCGCGATTCACTAAGCCCTTCAGCCCATTTTCTATTGGACGGGCTCAAAACAGCCATAACGTGCGTGTTGTTTTTTCCCCCTGGCTAGCGCACTGAAACTTCACATACGCTAGCTGATAGAAAAAAAAGCCGCATGTAACATTTGCATGGAGATTTGGCATCTCCATGCAAGGCTGTTACAGGCGATCGTACACTAAATAAAATAATTTTAATTATTTATAAAATATTTTACCAGGAAGTAATACATTGAGAGTTACCTCTCGTTTTCAAGTATGTCAATAATAGTATACATGAGCAGGGGGTCTCCGGAGCTGAACCGCATTGGTTTTAGGTCCGGGGATCCCCTACTTCAGGAGATACAGGCCCCGTTATGGGGTACCGGTATCCCCTGCACTTTCAAGCTTCCGCGTCACGTGACCGGGACATTTACATTCTGCAGGAGATACCGGCACCCCATAACGGGGCCTGTATCTCCTGAAGTAGGGGGTCCCCGAGGCTGAAACCAATGCGATTCAGCGGTTTAGCTCCGGAGACACCCTACACATCTACACTACTGTCAAAACACACATATCAATAAACAATCATTCCTTACCTTAGCGGCTATCTGCTATGGTAATGAAGCTGCATTAATGTACATTTTAATAATAGTGTGCGGGAGCAGGGGGTCCCCTGAGCTGACCCGCAATGATTTCTGCCTCAGAGACCCCCAGCTTCCCGAGTTACAGGCCCCAGTATGGGGCATCAGAGGCAAATGTCGCCACCATCTTTATAGTGTAAAAGACGCGACATGGACGCTATAAAGATGGCGGCGACACTGGCACCGATGTCCCAAACCGGGGCCTGTAAATCAGGAAGCAGGTCCCAGAGGCAGAAATCAATGCGGGTCAGCTCAGGGGACCCCCTGCTCCCGCACACTATTAATAAAAATACATTAAAGAAGCTTTCTGTCCCCCCCCAGTGTCAACCCCACACTGATGAGACCCATCAAGGTCGAAACAGCTGTCTGTGGGTGATTTTCTGGGTATGCACCTTAACCCTGGCTGTGCTCAAAGCTGTGACCATGCAGCAAGCTTAAGCCTATAGGGAACCATGTTAAAAATGGTTATTGAGGCAAAAAGTGACACTGTGTGCTCATTTGCATGTCATTTCCCAGAATCCCTTGCTGCAGTGGAAGTGCTGTATGCTGGGTGATAATGGGGAAAGGTGGGGTTGCAGACCTGCCTAAGACATGCAGATGAGCATACAGCTATATTTGCATATTTGCTTTCCTGTGGAGGGTTTTTGTCACTATTTTTACTCACCATAACTTAACTCAGTATTATGGTTTAGCCTATCCCATAAGCCTCTCTTGCATTCCCAGTAAAATCAACCCCACACTGATGAGACCCATCAAGGTCGAAACAGCTGTCTGTGGGTGATTTTCTGGGTATGCACCTTAACCCTGGCTGTGCTCAAAGCTGTGACCATGCAGCAAGCTTAAGCCTATAGGGAACCATGTTAAAAATGGTTATTGAGGCAAAAAGTGACACTGTGTGCTCATTTGCATGTCATTTCCCAGAATCCCTTGCTGCAGTGGAAGTGCTGTATGCTGGGTGATAATGGGGAAAGGTGGGGTTGCAGACCGGCCTAAGACATGCAGATGAGCATACAGCTATATTTGCATATTTGCTTTCCTGTGGAGGGTTTTTGTCACTTTTTTTACTCACCATAACTTAACTCAGTATTATGTTTTATATATATATATATATATATATATATGTAACCCATCTACCCCCCCCACCCCCCGGTCGCAGATTGGACCCCTAGGGTGTACTGAGGGCTGGCTACATGTCTCTTGGTGGTGCATACCTGTGAGGAACAGGAGGGCCTGAGTCTCCCGCGATGGTATGGGGGACAACAGGGACAGGCTTCTGGGGTTCTTGCCTTCATCTTTTAGTGGTGATACAGAGCCTCCATCTCTGGCAAGCCCTATCAGGGTAGGGTGAAATCCTTCCAGAGAAGCCCCCTCAATGGAGCGAGAGATTTCAGTCTCAGACTTTGGTAAAACAAGCAGCACTTTATTGTCCACACAGCAGCACACAGCATACAGCGGCAGCAGTACTTAGGTACAGTAGATCCTCTCCTCCAGACTGTTCCCCTTTCCGGATGGGCTGTCTGGGACTCTCACTGTTCCCTGCCACCACCCCAAGGTACAGACACTCAGGGTGGGGCTAGCTCTTCCCTCATCCCCTAGACAGGGCGAGGGGCACTGGTCCACCACAGTTCTATAAGCTCCACTCAGGTCCTGCCTGAGCTCCTCCTCCAAATGTAATACATCACTCCACTCTGAACATAGGACTCTGCTTAGACTGACTAAATTGGATGTGCACTGCCCTTTATGACTTTGGCAGGCCCCTTCCCTATGTCTCTTGCCTTAGACACAGAGTTAGGGTGCCTACCTCCACCAATCAGGGCAGGGCTTGAAGCGGGGGAAACCCATGATAACTACTAGCAGCCTGCCCTTAGCAGGACTTACACCAGTAGGAGGAAAGACATATAGCCCAAATTCTTTCCAGGGCTACATATATATATATATACACAGTGTTCGACAAATATATACATTTGCACGCCCCGGGCGAGTGGATTTAACATCGTGGCAAGCTCCTATTGGCCGAAGCAGCACACGTGTGGTACTAGGTCGCGAGTAGATTTGTTTGTTCGGCGAGTAGATTTTTTGGGGATTTGTCGACCACTGTGTGTATATATATATATATATATATAGTAGGAGAAAGTAAAGCCCCAAACAAAAGCACTCTAGTATACCTTTAAAGTACAAATTCATAAAATCTTTATTAAATAACTGTCACAGAACAAAAATAAAAGAAAGCAGGGAATAATTAAAACAAGGCATGGATCCCCTGTACGTAAAAGACTTGACATAAATCCTCCAGCAATTAATTCCAAATGGGAAAAAACCCTGTCAAATCTGACAGAAAATGCACTCTAATGTACCTGACAAGGTGAAAAAATAGTACAGACAAGAAGCCAAAAGTGGAGTGGCTATGGCCAAATGGTCAAATCACATGATATCAACACATTCTAATCCCCACAAAATCACAGGGAATGTCTCAAGTGACACAGTGTAGCAATATATGATAGGGCCACAAGATATAAGCCTGAAAGAGCACACCCAAAAACTTATATGCTAGTTGTCATACATCACCAAATGTCAGGCACACTGCAAAATCATGGAGGAGACAAGGAGCAAACGCTCAGAACATGAATACGTGTCCCTAGAGGGGGATAGACCAGGGAGTCCTGCCTACTGCACCTGCTCCTACGCGTTTCGGCCAAGAGCCTTCTACTGGGAGTCTCCTCCCTGTTCTGAGCGTTTGCTCCTTGTCTCCTCCATGATTTTGCAGTGTGCCTGACATTTGGTGATGTATGACAACTAGCATATAAGTTTTTGGGTGTGCTCTTTCAGGCTTATATCTTGTGGCCCTATCATATATTGCTACACTGTGTCACTTGAGACATTCCCTGTGATTTTGTGGGGATTAGAATGTGTTGATATCATGTGATTTGACCATTTGGCCATAGCCACTCCAATTTTGGCTTCTTGCCTGTACTATTTTTTCACCTTGTCAGGTACATTAGAGTGCATTTTCTGTCAGATTTGACAGGGTTTTTTCCCATTTGGAATTAATTGCTGGAGGATTTATGTCAAGTCTTTTACGTACAGGGGATCCATGCCTTGTTTTAATTAGTCTCTGCTTTCTTTTATTTTTGTTCTGTGACAGTTATTTAATAAAGATTTTGTGAATTTGTACTTTAAAGGTATACGAGAGTGCTTTTGTTTGGGGCTTTACTTTCTCCTACTATATTATTTGGCCCATACAGCACCACTGACTTATCACTGTATATTGATATAGAAGTCGGTATTTAGTTACAGTACATTTATTAATCTTGTGGATGCGGGGTCCCTCCTTTCTCTTACAAAATATATATATATTGATTGATGGTAAATTTATTTATGTTGCTTACTTTCTATTTGATTTTGTGGATGACATTGGTGGTTAGGGGACATTGTTCATAGTGTATTTTATTTTGAAATTGATTTTGCATAGTGTTACATGATGTACAGATTAATTGAATCATGTACACACTCAAATGCAATTGTTTGAGATTTGATATATATTTGTCTAGGTGCTGGTGTGTTGGGAGAGGAGCTATCATTTATTTTTAAACGTGCTGGTGTTTTAATGTGAAGATGAAATGTGGTGCTGGTTTAATTTTATTACAATGTGCTGATGTTGAGATTCTGATTTCATGTTTTTATTTATACATGCTTATGTAATCCTTAACCATTTATTTGTATATATGTAATCCTTAACCATTTATTTGTATATTGGTGTTATATATGTGCATATATGTGTTATGTATATACACACATATATAACACCAATATACAAATAAATGGTTAAGGATTACATATATACAAATAAATGGTTAAGGATTACATAAGCATGTATAAATAAAAACATGAAATCAGAATATCAACATCAGCACATTGTAATAAAATTAAACCAGCACCACCTTTCATCTTCACATTAAAACACCAGCACGTTTAAAAATAAATGATAGCTCCTCTCCCAACACACCAGCACCTAGACAAATATATATCAAATCTCAAACTATTGCATTTGAGTGTGTACATGATTCAATTAATCTGTACATCATGTAACACTATGCAAAATCAATTTCAAAATAAAATACACTATGAACAATGTCCCCTAACCACCAATGTCATCCACAAAATCAAATAGAAAGTAAGCAACATAAATAAATTTACCATCAATCAATCAATTTTCTAAACCAATTACAATACAATCCAAATCAATTATACAATTCACTATTCAATTCCTAAAGCCAAACCATTGCCAAAATAATTCTAATTCAAAGTAACCACCATCAATCAAATCTAACTACCAGAAATAAACCCTTAAAAATTGTAACTAAATTGTAACTAAATAAAAATTTCATTACACACACCAATGTATAAATAAAGCTGCTAAATACATTTGAAATACATGAAAAGAACATGAACATTAGCAAAACAATCATTTATTATACCTGTATGTCTATCCATCTAGATATACATAACATACAGGGGCAATAAAAGAGCATAAAAAACAATGCATTTACATCCACAAATCACATACAATACACTCATTCAGTGTCCCTGAATGTATGTATATCCATAGGGATATAGATCAATTCAGGGGCATTGAAAAAAAAATACACGTTAAAAAAAATCAAAAAACCTGTAAAAGTTTAAATAATATACTTTTCTTTTGTTTACTTACCATTAGATGGCCCACTCACCGAAATCCAGGGGAACCAGAAGCTCTCGATCAAAATCCAAAGGTAACCATAACATAATAAACCCTTACAATCCACGTGTGTGTTCTTTCTTCTTTTTTTGTAATCCATTTCGTCACGGGGTCTTCATCTGTATTCTTCTATCTTCTATCTTCTTCCGCTCTCTTCTGGGGTATTCTTCGTCCACGCCCTGGTCTTGTTTCTTCTTTAGGAGGTCCGTCCTCCTCGGCGTCTGCCTTCAAAATGAGACGACATAGGCTTTTATAGGCCTATGACATCACATTTTCGTCAAATGGTTCCCACGGCCCTGATTTGATATTTGATGTTTGAGATTTGATATATATTTGTCTAGGTGCTGGTGTGTTGGGAGAGGAGCTATCATTTATTTTTAAAAGTGCTGGTGTTTTAATGTGAAGATGAAATGTGGTGCTGGTTTAATTTTATTATAATGTGCTGATTTTGAGATTCTGATTTCATGTTTTGATTTATACATGCTTATGTAATCCTTAACCATTTATTTGTATATTGGTGTTATATATGTGTAGCCATGTGTAAAATTGGTGTACAGATCTCTCTTTTGCTGGCAGTAATCCTGTTAAGAAGGCAGAGTTGCCAGTAGTGATCATGGAGGTTTGCCCTCAAACCCCTGTGATGTGTCATATATGTAGCAAAGGAAGTGACAGCATGCTTTGTGTCCACTGTTAGTGACACAGAGGTGGGTCTTTCTGGAGCCTATATATTGCACAGCACTCCCAAAAGTTAGTAGTTCAGTACAGAAGTGTCAAGTGTCAGTTCAGAGAGTGGTTGATCTCTGGAGTTCAAGGTCTGCAGCAGTTCAAGTCTGTCTGTCAGAGTGGTAAGTGACAATCTGAGTACACACTGTGTCCAGGGCTCTGGCAAAGCTGGTGGTCTCACTTAGGGGAGAGGTGGAAGAACAACTCAATTAAAGAGACAGGAGGAATCTTCTGCCTGGAGAGCCTCTGCAAGATGTGCGGCTAAGTGTCGGCCGCTGTGATGGGCAGTCTGCCAAAAGATATGCCAATAAAGATGCCTATGGATAGACCATTCTTGCCTGAGAGTGGAGTTACTCAGGGAGAAGGTGCACCTAGGAGTTCCCCATCAGAAACTCCTTCCTGCTACCATAGGGATCCTGATGGGGTGGAGGCACTGTACCAAATGTGAGTAGGACTCAAAACACTACCTCAGACGCCTGTCATGGTGATATCCCCAACAACATCAAGCGGGAGACACAGGTGTCCTGTTGCCAGCAGGTTCACCACATTACACAGCCATGTAATTGGGATAGTTTGTCACATATGGGGGTCAGGATCAGAAGGGCCCAGAGGGAAACACCGTTACATTTGGAGGCGCTGCTGAGATATCTATCATCAGGACAGGCTTTTGTTAGGCACACTGGGAAACAGGAGAATGTATGCTGCCAGGACGTGCTGTGGATGGATGGGAGCCATGGGGTAGTCAGGAGTGTGACTGTCTGCTCGCAAAGAACACCCTAGGGCCTTGAATGGAGTAAAGTGGGTCTGTAGACAGGGCTATAGCTGTTCAGGTCACCTTGAGGCAGCTAGTCGTAGGATGCCTAAGGGGATAGCCTGGTTAACGCGGGTCAGGAATTCCTGAGAGAATCTGCGTTAGAGGTAGCCAAGAGAGGTTGACGCCCCAAGTACTGCATGGGAGAAGCCAGAGTACTCTAGTCAGTAACCAGACTACTTACCACAGAGCACATACTGGAGGAAAGCAGATACAGCATACAGTGAGAGAGTGAGCCTAGCCTGAGTTAGTGCATACATGAGTCAGACATACATGAGATACATGTAGAGAGGTGCACTGGCATTCTTTATTGCATAGAAATGGTGGCTGCCCAGCAGAGAGGAGCACCATGTGCGATAGAAAGCAACAAGAAAAGATAGCGACCACAAGTAACGTTGTTCCGCACGGTGCGGAGAGTCCAAGATGGCGGCAAGCGCCTGATGGAGAGAGCGCACGTTGTGTGTGTACCACTGAAGATCAAGCTACAGAAGGAACTTTTGTTAGTTTGCTATGGAGTGGCGCTAAAGCAGTGGCTGCGCCGTTTTTGTCCTGCCTAAGAGCCGGGGTGCTGCCCTGGATGAGAGTGTTGAGAACATTGCTATTATGTGTGGAGAGAATGGAGAATCTGATTGCCAGGCGGTGATCACTACACAAACTACCTCAGCTGCTTATGTGAATGGCCGTGCAATCCAAAATGGTGGTTCCCGCTTCCCTGGGAGACCGCGTGAGCCGTGTGAAGAAAATTTTGCAAATCATAATGTTGCAAGAAGTTGGCCAGGAAAGGCGCGAAATAGAGAACCCCACCCTGCTGGGGGAAATGGCGCGAAAGCTGTGGCTGCGCCCTCTTGGACTGTGACAGGCTCAGAGCCAATTCTGGGTCACAAAGTGAATCTGTGGGACCCTCCTCTGATATCCACCAGGGGGAGGGGTCCCTGTATCTGCCTATTGAGAACGGAGCTGTCTGATGGAGGAGCTATAGGTGCGCTTCCTGCCCCTCAGTTGCGAGGAGCTGGTGAAGAGGAGAGACTGCTGTGTCGAGTGTTTCCCTTGTCAACCACCACTACAAAGAGTGCAATGGACATTGCTGTACAACCCTACCTATTGCCAGGAGGCTTTCTGGTAGTGAAGGAGGGTGACAAAGAGACGCTGCGGTGCCTGTGCGCTCAATGCAGGTTACCCGGTGGAGAAGCCAGCACCACTGCAAGATGCCCCCAGTGTAGCATACACTATCTATGGGCCGTGGAGTCATTTGTGCCTGGGCACGCTGCGGAGGCGGGAGGAGAGACAGCCAAGCTTACGGCTGGAGCCTCGCCCAGAGTGAAGACGGAGAAAGCTGATCCCGGAGAATGGGGATCCCTGCTAATGATAGCTACTGGAAAGGAGGAAATTGGGGCCTGCAACCGCAGCAAGAACTTGGAACCTCGCTGTCGGTCCCCTGCGGAAGTACCACTACCAGCGTCGGAGTCTGCCTCGTCTGACGAGGGGCAAGCAAGCCCGACATCGGTGGTGATGCGCCTACCGGCAGGCCACTACAGCGGTGCTGAAAAAGAGCCAGCACTTACCTGTGATGTGGAGGAGCTGTGGCGTGGCGACTCCCATCGTGAGAGAAGAGGACCTCATCGCAAGCCAGTGGAGTGGTGAGAAACCCTCTTCCCTCCCTCAGGCTCTGATGAAGGCGGCGGAGAAGGAAGGCCTAGCCCAGGCCTCAGCAGAGCAGCGGAACAAACCATCGCTTCCCGCGCCGGATGTCGTACTGGAAGAGGAAGTTACGGTGGGGGACCCCACCCAAGATGGCGCCGTGTACCGCGAGATAGATGACGTCACTTCCGGGGGACACAGCAAAGCCGGCTGGAAGCAAGCCGCACCATTGCTACCGCCGTGCTGTACCAGGATGTCAGAAGAGGAACGGAGCAAGAGTCGACAAGCCATGAGGAATCCAGGGAATCGAGAGAAGGGTGAGCCTGACCTGCTCAACGCTGGCACCGGCCGAGGTATTGCCAAACTGCGGTAGTAGTCCCGCATGGCCAGCCCACGTCCCTTTTTGCCCTGCCCCCGGCCATAGCTCAATCCCTGCCCCTGTCACCTCATCATTCGGGTCCCTGTCTAGCGAAGAGTGGTCTGGGGAGTCCCGGGACACCTCTGAGGAACGGACTGGGTCAGTTCTGGACTGGGGGGAATGTTTCACCTCCTATGAGGGATCAGGGAGGGAAATGATTGCGTCTGGGATGTCTTCGAGAACGAGTTCTATTGATTATAATGCAAATGTGAGGGATGGCCTAAACGCCTTGGGTCAGGCTCTAGGTCCACAGGGACGTCGGGAGTTTCTTCTGGGGGAGAACCGGAGGAAGGAGAGATGCTGTTTTAGTGCGAGAGCAGGCTGTAGAGCAGGAAACCAGATGGTGGGCTCCTATGTTTGAGGGGTATGAGGCCTGGTTGGATCGTACGCGGTTCATACTGATACGAGGCGATATAGTTGATCATTGATGGGATATAGGTAAGTACTCCGAGGAGGAATGCCTGGAAGAGTTGAGGAAGCGCTGGTATGACATTCAAAGGGGCATTGTTACTCCACGGGGGTCCTCTATTTTATATGATTCAGTGGCTCCTGAAGAACCATTGTCCTGGGTACTGCCAGGTAAGGAAGGCAATAAAAAGTTAATACGAATCAGCAGGGCTGAGAGGGCCATAGTTGCCAGATACAAACGGTCTCGAATATCCATATGTACCTGAATCTCTCATGCAGGAGATAGAGGATATCATGGCTGAGGGAGACTATTGAGGTCTATATCATGTCAGAATCCGATCATGTAGCACATAAGACAGAGGAAAGGATCTCATGAGGGTATGGAGTGTTGGGCGCAACATTTACATGCATACAATGGAGTATAGGCCAGAGAATGGGCAGCCCAGATCTTATAGTATTACCATGCAGGATGCTAATGGAAGAGAGGTGAAGAAACCTGACCCTAGGCATTACTACTAAGTCAATTCTCCTATGGAGTGGTGCAAATGTACTGCTGTGGCCAAACTGGTCTATGTGATTATGTTCATGATGAGAAGATGCGTTCTGTAATATTGTATTCCTATGCTAATGTATATTGTTCATGTGTTGCAGTGCTACCTGAAGGAAGGTTCCGCAAAGTTAGGTCCAAGAGGGGTGTTGGCTTCCACCAGGGGGAGATTGTAGCCAAGTGTAAAATTGGTTTACAGATCTCTCTTTTGCTGGCAGTAATCCTGGTAAGAAGGCAGGGTTGCCAGTAGTGATCATGGAGGTTTGCCCTGAAACCCCTGTGATGTGTCATATATGTAGCAAAGGAAGTGACAGCATGCTTTGTGTCCACTGTTAGTGACAGAGAGGTGGGTCTTTCTGGAGCCTATATATTGCACAGTACTCCCAAAAGTTAGTAGTTCAGTACAGAAGTGTCGAGAGTGGTTGATCTCTGGAGTTCAAGGTCTGCAGCAGTTCAAGTCTGTCTGTCAGAGTGGTAAGTGACAATCTGAGTACACACTGTGTCCAGGGCTCTGGCACAGCTGGTGGTCTCACTTAGGGGAGAGGTGGCAGAGATATCCCTGTCTCTATTACAGAGTCAGGAGGGAACTTCCTTGAGGTGTGCAACTATGCTGATGTGCAGCTAAGTACCGGCCGCTATGATGGGCAGTCAGCCATGTATGATGCCAATAAATATGCCAATGATTCAAAGACTCTTCTTGCCTGAGACTGGAGTTAATCAGGAAGAAGATGCACCATGGGGTTCTCTTCCAGATACTCCTCCCTGCAGTCGTGGGGACCTGGAAGAGATGAAGGCGCTGTACCAACTGTGAGTAGAACTCAGCACTACCTCACACGCCTGTCATGGTGAATTCCCCACTACCATCGAGCGGGAGACTCAGGAGTCCTCTGAGCCAGCAGGTGCACCACATAACATGACACGAAACGGGGGGCAGTTTCTCACATAGTGTGTGTGTATATATAAGTGTAATATGTATTTACTTTATTTATTGTAATTTATATGTATTAGAAATGGGCAAAAGCATTATTATCCATATGTGGATAATAGTAATTTTGCCCATTACTGTATTGTATCTGTTAGGGGGTGGGGGGAGGGGGGTGAATTTAGTTAGAAATATTGTTTATCTTTTTGGAGGCACAATATTGGTACCGCTGGCCGCGGGGACCCTTGGACTCCTGCGGGGACCCACGCACTCCCTGGGGACCCCAGCTTGGTGAGACGGGGACCCCTGGACCCCCGCAGGGTTAGCCGGGGACACCCGCGGGACCCCCGGCCTTCCTCGGTGACCCCCTCGGTATCAGCCGGGGACACCCGCCGGCCTGTTGTATGGATGGTGTGCCTGCAAAAATGTAAACAAAGAAATTTTTCTAAGTCCTGATTCTTTTCCGCCTGCCTTGGGCTGGCGTGTTTTGTTCGGCGGGTTTTTAAAGAACGGTCTCTTAGCGTAGCTTAGAGAATCCCGCAGAAAGGCAGAAATCTGCTTATTTAGCTGATCATAAGGGTTTGTTGGGACTTAGAACATTTTCAAGGAAAAAGGCAGTTTAAGAACGGAAGGTGCCCGTTAGCGCTGCTCTGTGAATCGCACTGAGCGGAATATCACGTTCGCAAAGCACTTTCCGCTCTTAAAGCCACTTTACAGAGCTTAGTGCATAGCCCCCTATATGTTTATACAGATAGAGAGAATGTCATGGTAACCATTCAAAACTAAACAAAAAAATATTCTACCTAATTGAAAAGATGGGAGCAGATTGCAGAATGGCAAAACTTAAAGGGTTCACTATATTTGTTCTTCAGCAGGTTGTATAGTTTAGGGTTGGAATTAATCTACTAGGACATTTAAGATTTACTGTAGGTCTGTGAACTAAACGGCAAAGCTCAACTTGTAACAATATAAAAGCTTGGACTAGTGAACTATCATTAGAGAAGCACACACAACATACTGTAGTACCGCCATGAATACAGTATACAGTATAAGATTTGATTCTCGTTTCTATTCTTAAAAAATATTCTATGAATATATTGTAAAATAAACAATTTAATAGAATACCGGTATATATAAAAAAAACTTGAGTTGGAAACATGGAGCAGATTACCAAGGGTGATAAGGAGGGTAAACACAGTATAGTAATGCAAAAATGCATGCAATATGCACAAGTGAAGCAATTTATTTGTGAAGTATAAAATACATTTGTATGCCATCTATTACTATGTGTGATAGATCCCTTTGGGAAATCTGGTTCAAAATCAGGAGTAAAAAAGAGCACTAGATACAAGAATGTGCCAAACAAAATAAAATCTGATTGAAATCAATAGGATATTTTTTTGCCCCAGTGCTGTAAGTCATCGTATCCGAGCCTAGTGGATTCCAGCCTATTCGCCTTATTAAAGGTCTTACTAGTTACCCAAACTTTGATTCTGAATGAATTATATTGAAGAGGAGCAGTTTTTGTTTGACTAAGATAACATCACAGCAATGTGTTTTACGACTTTCTATTAACTTTTGTTTTAAATAGTTCTAAATCATTTGCAATAATTTGCTACCTAGCCATACAAACATGAAGAACATTCCTCGGTGCTGAGTTTCAATTAATTAGTTGATATCTTTCAGAAATAATAGTAAAACTTTTTTTTAGATTAAGGAACTAACTAAAATTATAGCCAAACCACTTTTTTTCATTGGGAGTGTGAGAAGCATAAACATTTACTTAACAGATTTCATCCCAGACATCTAATTTCTTTCATTTTTTAAATATTTTATGATAACTTCTGAGAAACTAATATAGAACTCAATTAATTAAAACTCAATCCGACACTTTGGCTCTGCAAGATTTAGGTATTAGTATGATTTTATCTCATTAGATCCTTTATAGCCACGTTCATCCTTTTAATTAAGCATTAAGTCTCTCCAAGCAGAGCTTCATCATCCCATAATGCATTTAGGCTACAACCACTTGTCTAAATGCATATGTTTGGATGACAGCCACTTTAAGAGCACTTTAACCTATTTAGTGCCAGAGCAACCCGCAGCACATTCCAATGTATTCCAGGTTCCTCGAACAGCAACAAAGTTAGTAGAATGTGCAATATACAGTATAATATATAAATAGTTCAACCCCCTGCATCCTATATTTTACTTGCTTATTTCAAAGCTAATAACAACAAACCATCTGAAATCTCCAAAAGACTAGAAAGAAGTATGACACTTAACGTCAATGGAGATTTGGGGCTAAAAATGGCTAAAACCGCTGCTTCGGAATACGAATATAGCCACGCTTACTGTCCCCGCTACCGAGGAAAACCTTGGTATGCAACCACAGCATCTCCCAGCAACATGGTGCTTTTTTTGCCACGGCTCCATTGACGGTAAGTCTGGCTAAATCTATCTATAGGGATACAGAGGATCCTGGATAGATCCTATTGGGGTCAGAGCCATAGGAAGAGATGACGAAACTGAGGGGACCCTTGTATATGTTTTCAAGGTTGTAAACATCTTGTTATATTTCCCCTGTTATACATTTTGGAGGGAGCGCCCGGGTTTTTCCTTGTTCCATAAATCTATCTATAAAATGTATCCCTAAATTCTAATGTGATCCTGCTACTGAAGGAAATATCTGAATCATGGACAAAAAAAATAATTTAATATTGCTTGTTGTTCAACAGAGAAGCTTAATTAATATGCTAGTAGGAAGTATAGAGACAGTGGCACACCGTTACTCATAAAAAGAATCATAAATAATTCCCTCACTGTGCTAACCCTCCGTTGATCCAGGCGTCTCAAAGCAGGAGCCAGAATAATATGAGTAGTTGTGATGGAGGAAGCTCACAGGGGTTTGATATGTCAGCAAAACTTACTCTGTATTTATAACATCAGCAGAGCATGGACAAACGTAACGTTTCAGGACACAATATCCCTTTCTTCAGATCATACACCTCTACAGACAGTGAACAGAAGCACATATATACTGTGGTCGCATTACTCATTACTCACCAATTCCCACCACCGGTGTTTCTTGCAGGGCAGCAACTGTAGCCTCCACCCTTTCTGGTAGACATCTGTCCTCATCGTGCACTGCAGCGTCGGCTGACACACGTGACTCGATGACGTCACGTTGCCAGGCAACAAGCTAAAATAAAAAAAATAGATATGCAGACACTTCTACTGGTTTTTCATTATAGTTATAGCACTATAATGGTAGCCCTATGCAGAGTTTTAAAAGCACAGAAGGAGCTAACAATAAAGTGCAACAATTTTAAAGAGACATCTTGTATAACTGAACGTGGTACAAGGAGACCGTGGGACAAAGGCAGGTTCTTCTTTGCCTGAATCACAGGTAATATCAGTGCAACGGTTGTACCCCCACCCAATCTCATATTGGCCCCTATGTGAGGATTCTATCCCATATTACATGTCATGTCGTATGGTGCACCTGTTGGCTACAGGACTCCTGAGTCTCCCGCTTGATGGTATTGGTGATTTCACCAGGACTGGCTAGTGAGGTAGTGCTGAGATCTACTCACATTTGGTACAGCGCCTCATCTCTTCCAGATCCCCACGACAGCAGGGAGGAGTCTCTGGAAGAGAACCCCTGGGTGCAGCTTCTCCCTGATTAACTCCAGTCTCAGGCAAGAAGGTTCTTTTGATCAAGGCAATCTTTATTAACATCTTCATAGGCAGACTTCCCCTCATAGCGGCCGGTCTCTAGCCGCACATGTTCAAGGTTGCCCACCTCAAGGAAGTCCCTGGACACCACTCCTAGTCAGGGCCCTAGAAGCTGTCCTTGCTCTTCCCTTACTCTCTAATAGAGTAAGGGGAATAGTCTGGCCACCTCTCCCCTAAGGGAGGGCCACAATCCTTGCCAGAGCCCTGGCACTGTGTTGGGTCAGACAGCCACACTGCAACTGACACAGTGAACAGAGAACAAAACTCTAACTTTAGGAAATGATGCATAATATATAGTTCCAGTAGGCACCACCCCTGTGTCAATGTAAGTGGACACAGAGCATGCTGTCACTTCCTTTGCTACACACTACACCTCACAGGGGATGAGGGCAAAACCTCATGATTGCTCCTGGCAAACCTGCCCTCTTAACAGGGTTTACTGCACAGGAGGAGAGAGGCACGTAACCCCAAAATTACACAGGGCTACATCAGACAGAGTGGAACAATTGATGCTGAATAGGAATAAGTTATATCTGGTTAATAAATGATATTATGGTGTACCACTATACAGTATATTAGAACTTCATATACACGTTGGTATAAGGTAAACAATTATCCCCACAATGTGCAAGGAGAGTGAATAAAACATAGGCAACCAGGGAAGGTCATGGATTCTATACCCACTGTACTATCAGAGGGTGTCCAAGTTTGAAAATTAAACAATGGAGCTATGTATAATGATACAATCCAATAGATCAAGATGGTGTCCCTAAATAATCCACCCGCAAGTTTTTGGATTTAAAACTGAAGCTGACCTTACCCCAAGAAACAATGAAGTTCTAGCCTTCCATTCAGGCCCTTAGGGGCAACAGTATTCAATATGTAGGTCCATTTTGCTTCTTTCTGCAGCAAGATTTTCTCTCTGTCTACACCTCTCTTTAATGGTTTCACATGGTCAATAACCTGATATCTCAGCTGTGCTGAGTTATGGCCCATAAGCCTAAAATGACATGCTACAGAAGTATCAGACACGGTGTTCTTAATATTTCCTTTATGCTGGGCAACCCTTTCTTTCAAGTTATTAATAGTATTCCCCACATACACAAGGCCACATGGGCACTTTAGGAGATAGACAATAAAAGTACTAAGGCAAGTATAGAAGCCATTGGTCTTAAATTGTTTCCGTGTGTGGGCGAACAACATTTTCTCCTCTAATTACGCCATTATACTGGCTACAACTTCGGCAGGGAAATGTACCAACCGAAGGTTTACACAGAAATGTGTGCTTGCATGTTTTCAGTAAATCTACTTTAACTACTGTATGTTTGTTGATCTTGTGATGATCTTTGACTAGGTTTTTTGTAAGCAAATATCAGTGTTCCCCTAAAGAGATGGCTGTAAGGATCCGTGGGGGTCGGGGTCACGCACCCCGCAGAACAAGCCTACCTCAACCCGCGATCAGGTGTCTCGCCGAGTCCTCTCTCGGCGCCTCATAGTCCGGCCATCGGTCTTGGCCCATGCACCGCGCGGCTGGAGAGATTCTCGCCACTGGCCCCGCCTCTGGTCTCCACCCCCATGATGCCGTCAGCAGCATGCAGTTCACATGGACGGTGCGCACACGCCAGCAAACAGATCCCTGCAACTCACCACAGCTGCAACGGACTCCTCCCCCACCTATCACAGTACTGCTTACTGTAAACCTTTCCCCTGCAGCCTTGCTATTCATACCTGGTGAGCCCCTTGGCAAGATGGCTGAGCATAAGATTTCATTCAGTGCGAAGAGCTTCCTGCAATTCCAGCCTCCTTGCTTTGTACCTGTGTCTCCTGTTCCTAGCTCCTTCTTGTCTGACCTTGGCTTTCTCTGCTTCTGACCCCGGCTTACCAACGATGATCCCCACCTCTCCAACCCCGACCACGGCAAAGTACTTTCGACAATCAGCAACTCTTCAACTCCGACCTCTGCAAGTACCTTCTACTATTCTGACCTCTATAACCCCGACCGGCTAACCACTACCAATCTACATTCTGGACGTGCTCTCGCGAATGGAGGTTGGTGTTTTGTCAATCCCCACTCGGCCCCGCGGTCACGTCCTGTTTGTGGTGAGCACTCCGTTATAATGGCTTATAGTGTTGTCCCTTTGTAGCAGATGCCAATTCTTAGACACAATTTTTTTTTAATATGTCTTGATGCTACAGTACATTAAAGTAAGTTACAAAGGGAATTCCTTCTATTTTCGGTTTAGGGATAGTGGTAATAAAGTGTTGCTGTCTGTCTCTTTCACATAAAGGTGCGAGTAGCCTGTTTTCCTTAACTGAAGCACTTCACATCCCAAAAATTGATTATTTCTTTGCTATGATTCATAGTGAAATGAATAATTTTGTGACATCCTTTGAAGTATTCCAAGAATTGTATTAGCTTTCCTTCATCACCTATCCATGCCAGGAACACGTCATCAATGCAATGCTTCCATGTGTGGATATTGCCAGAGTATTCTTTGTTTTTAAGGACATGTTTTGCCTCAAAATCCGACATGAATAGGTTTGCATATATTGATGCCATATTTGCACCCATTGATATACATTGTAATTGTTCATAGTAAATTCTATTACATTGGAGTCATTTTTCGTTAAAATAATTTTAAGGAGTGTGAGTGTACAGTAAATTCAATCAATGGTTCTGGTAATGCACTCATCTGTAGAGCTCTTTTCGTTCCTGCCAGGCCATCCATATGCGGGATAGCTGTGTACAGGGTTTGTACATCTACGGTACAGAGCCAGACATTGTCCCCCTGTAAATTTAGGTTGTTTAATAATTGAAGGAATTCATTAGTGTCCCTTAAGTAGGCTGGTGTGGATTGTACTAGTGGTTGCAGTAATTTGTCCACAAAAATAGCTAAAGGTTGAAAGACTGAATCTGTAAATGCTAATATGGGTCGGCCTGGTGGTTTGTCCATGTTTTTGAGGATTTTTAGTAGTATGTAAAGAACAGAAATTATTGGGTGTCGTGATATCATGAATTCCTTTTGGTGTTAATTAATGATGTTATTAGTACAGTATATGCCATTCCAACTATTTTCTTGAGCTGTCTCTGTATATTGAGAAAACAATGGGCGCAGAGAGGCGCACTGAGTAGCTGGTAAATTTATTAGTAAAAAACCCACAGGGGTATTTCATACACATAAAAACCAAATATAGGCAAAGACACTAAACACAATAAGGATCAAACCAGTTACCAAGTTAAAGTCTCATTTTCAAGACACTACCCAAGTTCTCAACATACTCAACAGTATCACTTGGAATAGTAACTATACACTTGTCACTTGTGATGTTTCTTCACTGTACACTGTTATTGAACATACACAAATGTGTTTTGCAGCACAGTACATTTTGGTGAAAGAGGGCACATTCACATCTGCACAGAGATTTTTTGATTAGTACTATTATGTTTACACTAACTCACAATTTTGTTTGGTTTAGTGATCAGATCTACTTGCAAATAAAGGAAACAGCAATGGGCACAAAGTTTGCGCCGAGCTATGCTAATCTCTTTATGGGATTATGGGAGGACCAATACATCTGGTCTCAGCATGAGTTCGTGCTCTGGAAACGTTATATAAATTGCGTGTTTTTTGTTTGGGAGGGATATCACAGCACTTTATTATTGTTTATAAAATATTTAAATAATAATTTTAATTTAAAATTTACTCACAATTTTAGTCGATCACGTTTAGAATTCCTGGATCTGTTGATTTACATTGAGAATGGGGGTATCTGTACAAGACCTTTCACAAGCCGGTAAGCTGCTGCAATTATATTGAAGCAGATAGCAACAATTTTCCTAAATGGTTGGAAAATATTCCTTAAGGCGAGTAAAGAAGGATGAGACTTACTGTAACTGCAGTGATACAAATATATTTGAAGAACAGGTTGTGGCAATTATGGAAAAATGTAAAGCTAAAAATGACAGCAGTACTATTGTTAATAGAGCTTTTCAAAAAGCTAAAAATCTTGATAGACAAGAACTATTAACATACAAAAAAACTGAAAAAGCTGTGGACTTTAAAACTAAAGATGGAACAATCTGTGTTCCATTCAAAACACAGTATAATGCCTTAGCACCTAAAATACGGTAGGTGCTTAAAAAACATTGACATTTGGTTTTGAAAGACTCTATATTGCAAAATCATTTACCTTCCAGCCCGCGAATTATTTTCACTAAGGCAGACAATTTAAAACACACAGTATCCCCTAGTTGCCTTAAAAACATTAAAAATATCACAGGCACACATCCTTTTTTAGATGTGAAAGGGTTTCATAAATGTTTGAGATGCAAAATGTGTAAAATGAACCCACATGTGAACAAAAAGGTCAAAAGTTTTTCATCTACTACAACAAAAGCTCAATTTATTATAAAGAGCTGTATTAGTTGCAATATAAGTAATGTAGTGTATTTAATCCAGTGTCCTTGCAACAAACAATATATTGGTAGAACAACTAGAAATCTTAAACTTAGGTTCGCTGAGCATATCACCAATATATAAAAAAGGACTGCTTCAGCACAGTCTTTCCAAACACTTGAAAGAATGTCATGATCAAAATCCTATGGGAGTGTTATGTATAGGAATTGAAAAACTTGCTCTAAACTGGAGAGGATGAGATACAATTAATGACATTTCAAGATTAGAAACAAAGTGGATACACACTATGAAAACCCTAGTCCTTTTGGATTAAATGCTGAAATCGACTTGGGTGTATTTCTAAATGAATAGTGTGAATTAGCTTACTCCCCACTGATTAATTTCAACTAGTATGCATATTCCTTATTTTAAATTAATATATATAATTCCCATATGGTCATTAGTTGTTATAGCTGGTCTTTCTATGATTATGTTGCATTTTCTTTCTTGATTTATTTATATATTTTAAACATGCCTTTAGCCATTATATTTTGTTTGGAAATATATATATATATATATATATATATATATATATATATATATATATATATATATATATATATATATATGTATTTATTCTATTGTATTGTATAAACACATTAGATATATTAAAATTGTTAGGCTTTTTTAGTACCTTGTATAAATTGTGTTTGTTTATATGTCTTCATGCAATTTTGAAGTCATGCTATTTGGTTAATTGAGCATTATAACAAACCTGATTTTTCAGGTGTGCTTGTTCTCAATTAGCCAAAGGCTAAATACACTAGATGTGTATTTAACTTGAGTGCAGATAGAATATTTAATTTTCCTTATGAAGTTCCCACGCTAAGAACGAAACGCATAGAGCTATACATCTTTTATTGTGCATTTATCTTAATGCTTTTATATGCTATATCTATTTACGGATCACATGTTTGGCTCCAGAGAACATTATATTGTTCAATAGTCCATGTGTTACAAATGCGCAGCTACTGCTGTGGACATTGGTGTCTGACGTCATAGCCACGTGATCATGGTAGTCAGACAGAGAATTCCAACACCGGAGAGGTAACCACATTGCTGGAGCAGCACCCAACCAAGCAGAGCAAAACAACACTGCAGGAGTTAAGAACCCCAGGCACGGAGGACTCCAAGCAGAGAGGGAGCCAGCTGATCTGTACACTGATTGTCTGTGAGGTGAAAAACACCCACACTGCCTGATTTTATCAGCTATGTTGTAAGTAGACAATTTGCTATTTCTATATAAAGTTTCATACTTCACTATTGTGGCCCTTTTTTCATTTTCTTGAGGACCAAGAAAATTGGGACTTGGTTACTACCCTGAACACCTTCCGTGACACATTGTGTATTATTTTATTAATTACTGATATTTTTATCTGCGCCCGTTATTCTTTTCTCAGTTTTGTATATGATAACCTGAGTGTGAGGTTAGGAATTCTGAGGCAGCATTTAATTATCTGTATTTAATGACTTATTTTGATATCGTTGCGTATCCAATTTTTTAAATATATATATATATATATATATATATATATATATATAAAGACAAAGCAGCGCTAAAAACAAACAATTGTATGTACAATATATACTGTAAACAATCAGAAACAGGTTGATTTAAAGTTCAATCCTGCAGAAAACCAATCCAGTGGAACTGTCCTCTAATTGAGGCAAAGAATATGTCCCAAAGCCAGACAGGATATAATATGGGGGGCTGCTATATCCATGGGAGAATCACTCCCAAACGAGCACTGTATAAAAGAAAAGAAACAAGCGCACTCCCCTAGTGCATTATCTTCAAAGATGCAGATGATTAAATTTATTCAAATAGATGTGTGGTAGATAATACACACTTACAAGATAGAGAAAATTAAAACACACGTAATGGTTTCTTTGGCGTCTGGTAACCCTGGGAAGCTACTGCAATGGTATAGGAAAGGGACCTCCTGCTCAACTCACTGTACCCCACATGCCTGTGGAGCCGCCGCCGGGGAAGACAGATGTTAACATATGCCACAAGAGACAGTGCCAATCAATGAGTCCAAGCGTGGTGCAGGTGATCAGAAGTCCCGATAACCTTAAGCAGAGTCTACACAATACAGGGAACCAGAACCGCCTGCCAGTAAATGAAATACCCTCCCAGTAGTAAGGGAACACCATGGTCCTCCGTGATGCGTGATGACGTAATGCGTGATGACGTCAGGCCCTACGCGTTTCATCGGTGCTTACCGACTTTGCATTGTGTTAACACACACCTGAATGCTCCAGACCAGCAAACTGCTAAAACTTCGGCTTTTATAGAGGTGGTCGCACTTGCTGATGATCAATTAATCAAGGGCATTTGATTAGCAGCACCTGTCTGCTACTTAGCATCTTAATTCCTGTGGAAACAGTAAGGGTGTACTTAGTTTTTCACACATGGCTTCTCCATTTTGGCTTTGTTTTTGTTAAATAAATCATGACACTGGGTAATATGTCATGTGTTGTTCATTTGAGGTTGTATTTACCTCATTTTAAGACCTGCTAAGGAACAGATGATTGTTATTATGTCCTGATATGTAAAACCATTGAATTCAAAGAGGGTGTACTTTCTTTTTCACACCCCTGTATATATATATATATATATATATATATACAGTGGTCGACAAATCACCAAAATATCTACTCGCCAAACAAAAAAATCTACTCGCCACCTAGTACCACACGTGTGCTGCTTGGGCCAATAGGAGCTCGCCACAATGTTAAATCCACTCGCCCGGGGCGTGCAAATGTATAGGTTTGTCGAACACTGTATATATATATATATATATATATATATATATATATATATATATATATATATATATATATATATATATATATGCTTCTGTTCACTGTCTGTAGAGGTGTATGGTCTGAGGAAAGGTCCATTATGTCCTGAAACATTACGTTTGTCCATGCTCTGCTGATGTTGTAAATACAGAGTAAGTTTTGCTGACATATCAGACTCCTGTGTGCTTCCACCATCACAACTATTCATAGTATGCTAATAGGATCATACTTTTATATGGAAAATAGCACTCCTCCTGCATTGCCCAAAGCATATTTTCCTGTTTCAAAGGATTCCAGAATTTTAAGATAGACAATTTTGCCAGTAGATTTATGACATAGAAATGACATTTTGACTGATGGTGTAATGCTTCTTAGAAATTTTAGTATTTTCTCCATGGCCGTAATTCGCAAGAATGAATTGTTATATGGAATTAAATTGACAGGAATATAATAAATAAAACCATGCAGTCATTTTTGGGGTTAGTTTTAGAGATATTGTATTTTTGAAAAAGTAAATAATCCACAATGCCCTGTTTTACTGGATGAAGGTCGCTTTATTTATAAAAGCAGGGAAGCCGCGCTCGTGCTGTCAAACGTGGTGGTAGAAATAAGCCCCTTGCTGCTGGATAAGTGGAGGTACTCCCAATTACTCCTGAGTGAAAACACCCTAGGGCGTTAAAACCATGTAACGAAAAACAAAAAGGTGCACACAGCACACCAGGGGTTAAATAACATAAAACACAAAAATAAATATATATATATACATATATAAATGTGTCTAAACAAATAGACTGGTAAATAGTGAGTGAAGGGTGAGCAATGTCAGCAAAAAGTGAATATAAAACTCAATAATAAACACCAAAAACATATGTATAGAAAATGTCTATGTATTAAAAATACAAACAGTATAAGAAAATGAGTAATAAAAACCAACTACATAACCTTAACACAAAGTAACAAACACAATTGGATAAATTAAAACTACAGTGAGTACATAAAACAACTAAGTAATAACTCAGGAACACACAAAAAGTATAAAGAACAAACAAACAACAGAGTGGGAAGCCAAGATACTGACCAGGGAGAGTTAAAAGCAGGACTGCTGTGATCAGCGTTGATGTTATTGTCCGGACTGCACCGATCAAACAGCTGATGTTCCTCCGCTACAGCTCCCCGGCACTCCTGCTCCAGCCAATTGAAGGCGCGCTAGACAGCCTCACTTGACCTCTATGCGTTTCTAATTTCGACTCTTATCCGGATTTGAACTTGTTCTAATCATAGGACTGAGTTCATCACTCCTTTTGAGAAGTTCGCAGCATTGATAAGACTGTCTTTTATTTCCATCTTTTTTGGGTGTATGTTATTACCTTGATGGTTGGTTCATTATTGTTTTCAATATATAAATATTTTTATTCATTTGATATTTGGTATTTTTAGCTGATTGTCACACTTTAGCATTTATATTGTTATTTAATTCCCTATTGCTTCAAAAGGGATCAAGTCCTGTTTTTGCTAATATGGTAAGCATACCTCTATTTCTAGTGATTTATTGAGATATCACACTCCCATTAAAATGGAGGACATTATGTTGATATTAATAATATTGGTTTATTCCTAAAATGTTTAGAGGAAATGAACAATAAAAGTGAACAGTTGGGTCAGATGTATTCAGAGGAAAATCCCATAGAAGATCCGGAAGTGAATCTACTATCCAGGCTCCATGCTTTATCTAAATTATTAGAACAGGAAATTAGAGCATGGTGGGATATGAATACGCTGGAAGAAAATATTAAACACAAAAAAGTACTGAGAGGATTATCGCCACTTATGGTATTAATAATCCTGAATTTGTTAACATATGGGAAGATACTTTAGAACAATGTTCCATAGAGCTCATGAAACTCCTAATAGGAGAAAGAAAGAAGGAGCTACATCTTTTAAATGCCAAGATCATTAAAATTAAGGAAGAAATAATAGGTCTACCAACGTTGGATAAACTCCCTAAATTGATGGAGGAATTAAAGGTAAAAATGAAAAAGTATAAAACGGGAATTATGATTGTTAATAAGAAAAAAATTCTAAGAGATAAAACCGACTATGCTTTAAAAAAACAAACAATTTGAAATAGTAAGGAAGGAAAAAATGGGCTAAAAAGTAACCATAGCCATTCCCCAAAGCTTATATGGTCTAAAAACAAAATATTAAAGAGAACCCCCCTGGAGCATACCCCAAAGTAACCTTTTCAAAATACCCTGATCAGCATATCCCAGATAGAGGTAAATCATATTATTATTACCCAAAATATAAAAAATGGGACAATACAAAAAGTCTGGATAAGGAAAAACCAAAGAAATATTATGGTACTAAAAATGAAAACCATGAGAATGGCTGGGTAAAAGTTGGAAAGCCAAAACTTGATCATAATCTCTATTATAAAAAAAAGAGAAAACAAAACAAAAGCTACTGGTATTGAAACACAAATCACATGAACTTTTGGTTAAAATCCGGTTCCAAGAATTAGAAACCATTTCTAGTGATAGTGATGCTGGTGAAGTTGAACAACAGAGAAAAAGAGAAGCAGAAGACCAAATTGGGATTTAGACAATCCACCATCGGCATCCCTCCCCACATCCCGACAAGAAAAATATCCTATTCTGGAGAGGTAAGAGAGGAGGGGGAAAGCCCGCCGTCCAAGAGGGGTACCCAGACTACAGACATTAGTTTCACGTGGAATATTCAATTTCATCATTAAAGATTGACTATCCACTATTTAAGGTCTTAAAGAAAGGATTGTCATTTTCTCCAACAAATGACCCAAACAAATAAGATTTATATATCGACCTGCAGAATTTTCTTCGTAAATTAACATTGCATAGATATTTCAATGGACCTAAAAATATGGACAAATCAAATGATTCCGTAGCAATTGTAAATGGTAATCAATCTCATAATTTGATGGGTTTGAAAGCTATTAAAGATCTTGAGGATCTTCTTAAGGAAAGTGATCCTGAATTCATCAATAACAGTCACACAGGATTTAAACCCAAATCCATATTTTTCCGTATTTTGCAAGGGGACAGTACGTTGAACTGTTTGGAAAGCTTGTTGAACAAGAAATTATATTCAACAAGTGACAGAGAAGCCCAATGCTACATCCAATATGACAAAAATAAACAGTAAAATACTAAGATATTCTCTTGAAAAAGGGTCATTTAGTTTACCCTTTGGCCAACACATTGTAAACCTGTGAGCCACGACAAGGCAGATCCAGTTCGCAGGTCTTATCACTACCAGATAAAATACTAATATACCTCTATTAGGATTAAAATTCTCATTTATCTCAATTAGGAGGGAGAAAGACCAACATTGGATCTATATCCAGGGGTTCCTAAAATGAGCTTGCTGGGGTTCTACAGTGGCGGCCGCCTTTACTCTCATGCGTCCGCACGATTGATCAGATAAGTTTTTTCCTTTTCCTTTTTCCCTTTGAGTGCCCAGAACATTCTTGCTATTGTTATATATAATATATATATAAAATAAATATTTACCAGATGTTGGTCCCGGAAACAGAGACAGCACACAGCCAGGTAGGTACAAAAAACTGTATTCATATAAGAAGTACATGGCACTACATCCAACGTTTCGCTCAGCAGAATGTGACCTTCCTCAGGGACATGCAGTGAATGAGTGCCAATGAAACACAATATATACCCAAACCAATCAATAAAAAATTTCACTCACCTGTGTGGGAACCCCCAAAGCCCGTGAAAACCGCGTGTATATGATTTCTGTGAACCGCAGCCCTGTCCTGGAATGCACCGCCATCTTGGAATGGCCTGCCCTTCCTCTAAATGAACATAAAGTCACTTCCTTATTGACGCGGCATCCTGAGTGCCTGCAATGTATCAGCGTCGCCACTAACTACTAGCGCGCATGCGCCCTGTGTGTAAAACTTTCTTATTTTACCTAGCTTTCTTTTTTTTTTTTTTTTTTTTTTTACCTAGCTTTCTACTGCGCATGTCAAAATCTGCCGGGTACTGTTGCCACCAGACAGAACGTAGCAACTAGCGTCCTGAGGTTAACATGGCAACGTGGACATGGATCTAAACGGAGAAAGGCTATTGGACAACACTAAACACCAATTATACTGGGTTGTGGACCAGGGCAGTGGTGTGCAATGGAATAACTCCCAATAAATAAATAAATAAAGCAAAATACATGACACTGCAAAGGAAAGGCATGCAACTTATACCATAATCTATGTGATCAACAGCTGGTACAATATTATATTAAAAATAAAGTGACCAGATGAAAAATATGAACCATGCTTTGCTGTTAGTGCTACACCATGCCCACTGACATACCTATACACAGACAGATAGACAAAGAAACAGTTCAGAAAAACACCCAAAAGTGTTATCACGTGTGGGAAGCGTATAGTGCAGAACATTTGGGACACCATGAAAGAACATGCTCATAGAAAATTAGCTAAAATCATAAGAAACATCCCAATTTAAGATCCTCATTGAGTCCATAAGGTGCAACAGTCTTGAGCTCTAAAATGAACCTAGCCTCATTCTGTAGCAAAACTCTATTTCTGTCCCCACCCCGCATGGGTACTGGGACCTGCAGGATTGGCATACACTGAAACGTTGCCAATGAATGCTTTAGATCTCTAAAATGCTTTGCTACCGGCAGGCATTTGAACTCTTGGTCATCAACATCAGCCTGTAGTGCTTTCCGTATCACTGATCGATGGATAGCAATACGCTCTTTAAACATCCTCACCGTTTTTCCGATGTAAAATATAGATGGATAGTACAGTTGGGTACTATGATCCACAGCAGGACTCAATGACTATCTCAGTTTTGCTATGTTTCTTTAATTCTGTACATGTCCTCTTTAATTTCTTTATTCTCTTTATTATTTTATATTTATTTCGCTAATTTTAATTCTGTTATTTATTCAATATAATTTCTATCCTTTGTTTATTTGTTATTTTGCTTGCCCCCCCTTTTTTCATCAGATTTTTATAAATAATGTGTTACTCTCTCTTTTGTTCTATTAATACTCTTTACTTTTATCCATATCTGTTACTCTTTAGCTTCACGCTTGGTATTCATGTTTTTATAGTCACATTTCTCTTATTTGGTATATTCATGTGTGTCTCCTTTAAGTTTCAGTGCCTTTGAACTCTTCCCGCACTAGCATAGCAACAGATGACGCATTGTGATTCACAGAATTTTCTGATTGGTTGCTGGACGCAATGTTATTTTTGGCGCGAATTTGGAGCCCTTTAAAGAGCATGCATGGATGCCTAAGCCCTACGCTCCCGGAAGAAGCCTTTTTGGCGAAATGGCCGTCGGAGCGGAGCAGAGACAGCCCTCTCACTACCCTAGACTCCCAGACCCGTGTGGAACGTGTGGACTACACTGATGTTATTTTCTCTGTGCTGGGACTCCCGCAGCTGGTGTGAACTGTTCTGCTTTGTCTGCCTTACGCTTGCAGTGCTTACTGATGCTGGGCTGCTAGCCCATGGGACTTGCTGCTTTACCTGCCTTACTTGTCCTACGTTTTAGTGCTCATTGCTACTGGGCTGTCAGCTTAAGGGGACTTCCTCACTGCCTTATTTGCCCTATGCTTTAGTGTCCACTGTTGCTGGGCTGTCAGCTCACATCTCACTACTGCCTGCTACTTACCATCAGCATTAGGCTGTTACAGCATCTTTCACAGGGTCTTTTGTAAACTTACCCTCATTATTTATTATTATTTTTTAAGCCATTTGGGTATTTTCTGCTGCATGTTACACATATCTCCACCAGCAATTATTATTCTGTGATTGTTATGTTATTGTGTTATTCTATGCTATATTTGTAATGTCTTTGATATCTGATTCACAGTTTTTTGATTAATTTTTCTGCCCTCTGGTTTGTCCATTTATATTATCTTTTGAGTTCTCACTTTGATCGGCCGATCTTTGTTACATTACTAGGGGAATTTTCTTTCCCCTGGTTCACAGCGGCCGCGGCATGGCCTTCCCTCACCTCATGTTCCTCCTGCTGCTGCGGGGCGCTCCCGGCATCGGCTCCCTCCAGTCTCGGCTGTCAGGGGATTCCCTCCTCGTCGGACGGTTACCAAACCACGGGCGGCTCGAGCTGTGATGGCTGCTGCCGTTCACGAGCGCGTGCCCGTCTCTGTTACAGAGCGCGCGCAGGATCCTGTTAGTTTATTCACTGCTTCTGCAGTGAGGCTCCACCCCCAACAAACACACAAGGATCAATCAGGCATAAAGACTGCTCACCTGTATCCTCCTTTGGACAGCCTATCCAGGACAGCTCCATGTACTCCTCCAGGCCTGCCTCCTCTTCCTATTGGTCAGCCACGCTTTATATTGCCTGTCCTGCCACTCATTCATTGCTCGACATAGTTTCCTCTTGGATTACTACTCTGGCGTTCTTTCTCTCTCATTTACTCAGGTTACGACTTTGCTTGGCGGACATCTTTCTCTGGCTCTCGACCCCCGCTTGGACAAACGACCTTCCGGAATTCTCCAATCTTTGACCTAGGCTAACGGCAACGACAACGGCACTTCTTCACCGGTACCGGCAAGTATTGCTAGCTAACATCACCTGGCCTAGCAACGCCGCAATCACCACACTCCGGACACGCTTCTTTTGCTGCGGGTGCGTGCTCTTATACGTTCCACACCTCAGTAGAAGGGATGGGTCTGGTCTGCGGGCAGTACCGGCGTAACATTATGTCGAGCCCACAAGACGCAGACCAGACTGATGTGGACTCTATGATAACGGCCATGTATCAACAAATCCGGGCCTTAACGGATCAAGTGGCTCTCCTCTCCCAACAGGTACAGAACCTATCTCTACAGGCACCACCTGCGCCTGCGCCGCTGGCACAGTCCGATTCTGCATCCACTTTGTCCTCAGCTCCGAAGATTCCGGCTCCGAAGCCCTACGCAGGGGATCCCCACGCTTGCCGCGGCTTTCTCAACCAGTGTGAGATCCAGTTCGAGATGGCTCCGCAGCTGTATTCTACTGGTCAGAAAAAGGTAGCTTATGTATACAGTCTGCTCACAGGTAAAGCACTGGCATGGGCTTCCCCGATCTGGGAACTGCGACCTGATATTACCCGAGATTACGCAGCCTTCAGGTGAGACTTTCGACAGGTCTTCGATACCCCCGCACGACAAGAAACTGCTTCTGATTCCCTGCTGCACCTTACACAGGGACGTCGACCTGTGGCCCAATACGCCTTGGAATTCAGGACCATAGCAGCTGAGACTCGTTGGGGTCAGGAGGCCTTAGTCTCCGTCTTCTGGAATGGCCTATCAGATTCCCTGAAGGATGAACTTGCTTCTCAAACCAGGCCAGGACTGCTAGAGGACCTCATCACCCTGGCCATTCATATGGACCAACGTCTTCAGGTACGCCGCGCTCAGCGTCAGCAATCCCGGTCTACGCCTTTCCGTGCTTCCTTCTCCAGGTTTTCTACTACCCCGAGACCTGTCCTCTCTCCGCTGCCTGCGCTGGAAGCTCCAGAGCCGATGCAGCTCAGAGTCCAGCAACCCCGGGCACCCTTACGACAATTTCGCTCAACCGGAGAGTCGTGCCATCATTGCGGATCTTCCCTCAGCGTTCCCGCGACAATCCACCGTCTTCGGGAAATGACCAAACCCAGTGAGTATGAAGGGGCCTTTTCTGAACAGACTCAGATTCCACTTTCCAAGAAGAACTCCCCCGTTGCCTTGGTCGGGATTGATAATCGGCCTCTCACTCCGGCATATATCTCCTTGGAGACCGGACCTATCACCCTTTCTACTCATTCTCACAAAGAGATCCTGGGCTTTGATGTGATTCCTGCCCCGGGTACACCGATCACGCTCGGCTTGCCCTGGTTACAGAAGCACAATCCGCTCATCGATTGGGTATCCCCTAATCCCATTGATTGGAGGTCAAGGTCAGAAGAATCTCCTTTGCCTGCCGAGCGACCATCCTTTCTATTAGCTAACACATCCAGTCCTCAGAGGGAGTTACCTTCCCCTTACGCAGAATTTTTGGACGTTTTTAGCAGGACACAGTCTGAGCTCCTACCCCCTCATCGTTCCTACGATTGTCCGATTGACCTGGTACCTGGATATAACTTGCCTAAAGCCAAATCTTACCCTCTCTCGTTTCCCGAGACGGAAGCCATGGACGAATATATTCGTGAGAACCTTAAGGGGGGCTTTATACGTCATTCCAATTCTCCTGCGGGGGCCGGATTCTTCTTCGTCAAGAAGAAAGATGGTACTCTCAGACAATGTATTGATTACCGGGGTCTGAACCATATTACGGTGAAAAATCGTTATCTACTCACACTTATCTCCGAACTCTTCGACAGACTTCAGGGGGCCAACCTCTTTACCAAACTTGACCTTCGTGGAGCATACAATTTCCTCTGCATCCGTGAGGGCGATGAATGGAAGACTGCCTTCAACACCCGTAGCGGACACTACGAATACCTAGTGATGCCCTTCGGTTTGTGCAATGCACCAGCAGTTTTTCAGAACTTTATCAATGACATTTTTCGGGACGTCCTCAATCACTTTGTCATTGTCTACCTGGATGACATTCTTATTTTCTCCCAAAACTTACAGGACCATATCATCCACACGAAGTTTGTGCTTTCATGCCTCCGAGAGAACCGGTTGTTTGCTAAAATGGAGAAATGCATTTTTCACCAGTCTACCACTTCCTTTCTTGGGTATATCATCTCCAACAGAGGCTTGGCCATGGACCCAGAGAAACTGAAAGCCGTCGTGGATTGGCCGGAACCCAATTTCCTCAAATCTATTCAACGATTTTTAGGTTTTTCCAACTATTACCGGAAGTTTATCCGTAACTTTTCTACTATCACGGCACTGACCCAAAAAGGTGCAGATCCTTCATCTTGGTCTCTGGAGGCAGTCACGGCTTTCAAAACGCTGAAACAAGCCTTTGTTTCTGCTCCCATCCTTCGACATCTGAACACTAATTTCCCATTCACCCAAGAGGTTGATGCTTCGGACTGTGGGGCGGGTGCGGTTCTGTCTCAGAAATTTTCTTCCCAGGATAAACTTCACCCTTGTGGGTTTTTCTACAAAAAGTTTTCTTCTGCTGAAAGAAATTATGACGTGGGCAATAGGGAACTTTTGGCCGTCAAGTTGGCTCTTCAAGAATGGAGGCATCTTCTGGAGGGGTCTAAAGAGCCATTCACTATTCTCACGGACCATAAAAACTTACTGTACATTGAGAATGCCCGTCGTTTAGGTCCTCGCCAAGCCCGCTGGTTATTATTTTTCTCCAGATTTAATTTTGTTCTCTCATATATTCCCGACACTAAGAACATCAAGGCGGATGCCCTCTCCAGGCAACACTCTTCTGAAGAGAGACCGGAAAAGACCACCGAGTCCATCCTTCCTAAACAAAGAATCTTAGCGGCTTTGGTGTTCAAGAATCTTGAGAAGATCATCAAATCACAAAAACCTCTTCTGACCGGTCTTGAGGTTCCTAAAGACTTTTTGTACGTAGAACCCAAATTCATTCTTGAAATACTGGACTGGGGACATGCCGCCCGTTCAGCAGGGCATCCAGGATTCAAGAAGACATTGGATCTCATCTGTCGCACTTTCTGGTGGCCCAATATGGTCAAAACCATTCTTGACTTTACACGGTCCTTTCCGGTATGTGCGCGTAACAAGATTCCTCGTCAGAAACCTCAGAGTCTTCTCTTACCTTTACCTATTCCGGAGCGTCCCTGGTCCCACATATCGATGGATTTTATTGTGGAGTTGCCTAGGTCGAATGGCATGAACACCATTCTTGTGGTAGTGGACCGGTTTTCCAAGATGGCACATTTTATCTCTCTCAAAGGATTACCCTCCTCACCCGCCCTAGATGATATTTTCTCCAAAGAGATTTTTCGTATTCATGGGATTCCCACTTCCATCGTATCTGATCGGGGCTCCCAATTCGTCTCCAAATTCTGGAGGAATTTCACCAAAAAACTGGGCATCTTATCTTCCTTTTCTTCTGGATACCACCCTCAATCTAACTGACAGACCAAGAGGGTTAATCAATCCCTCGAGAAATAGTTAAGGTGCTTCGTCTCTAACTCTCAGGATGACAGGGCAGAATTACTTGTCTGGGCTGAGTATGCCTTCAATTCCTCCAGGAATGAGTCTACCCGTGAGACTCCCTTCTTTATCAACTACGGATTCCATCCGGCTCGCCTACCTATTTCCAAAAACTCCTCTGGAGTACCAGCCGTGGACGAGCATATCGCCCTCTTACAGGACTCATGGTCCAGAATTCAATCTGCACTACAAAAAGCCTCCTTGATTTCTAAAACCCAGGCCGATCGTCACCGCCATCCGGCACCCAACTACAAACCCGGGGACAAGCTCTGGCTGTCTTCCAAGAACGTCCATCTCAAGACTTCTTCCCCCAAATTTGCACCTAGGTTTCTTGGTCCCTTTTCCATCATGGAGCAGGTAAATCCGGTTTCCTTCCGACTTCAATTACCTCAAAACATGAGAATCCCTAATGTTTTTCACACCTCGCTTCTCAAACCCTTCATCTTCAGTTCCCTCTTTCCGTACCACACGGTTAAACCTGATCCAGTGATCGTACAGGGCAATGAGGAGTACGAGGTCCAGGCTATACTGGATTCCCGCCTCTCAAGAGGTAAGGTTCAGTTCTTGGTCCATTGGAAGGGCTTTGGACCTGAAGAGAGATCATGGGTACCTCTTAAAGATATCCATGCACCTAGACTTCTCAAACATTTCCGAAATAAGTTTCCATCTAAACCCTGGGAGGATCGTTCTGAGGCCGATCCTGAGGGGGGGGGGTACTGTGAGGATTCGGGGCCCGCAGCGGCCGTGGCATGGCCTTCCCTCACCTCATGTTCCTCCTGGTGCTGCGGGGCACTCCCGGCATCGGCTCCCTCCGGTCTCGGCTGTCATGGGATTCCCTCCTCGTCCTCGGTGGACGGTTACCAAACCACGGGCGGCTCGAGCTGTGACGGCTGCTGCCGTTCACGAGCGCGCCCGTCTCTGTTACAGAGTGCGCGCAGGATCCTGTTAGTTTATTCACTGCTTCTGCAGTGAGGCTCCGCCCCCAACACACACACAAGGATCAATCAGGCATAAAGACTGCTCACCTGTATCCTCCCTTGGACAGCCTATCCAGGGCAGCTTCATGTACTCCTCCAGGCCTGCCTCCTCTTCCTATTGGTCAGCCACGCTTTATATTGCCTGTCCTGCCACTCATTCATTGCTCGACATAGTTTCCTCTTGGATTACTACTCTGGCGTTCTTTCTCTCTCATTTACTCAGGTTACGACTTGGCTTGGCGGACGTCTTTCTCTGGCTCTCGACCCCCCCTTGGACAAATGACCTGGCCTGGCAACGTCGCAATCACCACACTCCGGACACGCTCCTTTTGCTGCGGGTGCGTGCTCTTATACGTTCCTCACCTCAGTAGAAGGGACGGGTCTGGTCTGCGGGCAGTACCGGCGTAACAGTTCTGTTATGTTCTGTTGGAACTCTTACTATTTGGTCTTTCCAGGTTAGGGGTTGATTTGTGTTAAGTTATTATTAATTATATTTTGCAGCAGTTTTTCATGTGGTATGTGTTTGAGTTTGTCTCTTGTGTTTTTATGATGCATTGCTAATAAAGTCCATTTTTCAATTTTTTTATTACATACTATTTGAGTGCTCCTTTATTTTGACCCCTCTTTTTTTCTTTTTGTGTTTATTAACTTATTTGGGTCGGTAGCACCACCAGAAGGTTACTTTTACTTAGATATCTGGTTTTGTGTACTATTAGGTCTCTCAGAGTTGATTTAACTGCGGCACCATTTCTGTGTTTAATATATATATATATATATATATATATATATATATATATATATATATATATATATATATATATATATATAACAATAGCAAGAAAGTTCAGGGCACTCAAAGGGGAAAAGGAAAATGAAAAAACTTATCTGATCAGTCGTGGTGCTCGCAGTGCGGCCAGGATCACCATCCAGCAACAAAAAAAAGATAAATACCCAATATCAAAGAATCTGGAGCACTCACAAATTAAAAAAATACAATTTAATGAAGTAACACAGGCATCAGGGGGTAATCACAGAAAAAAAGAAGCAACGTTTCGGACCTTACGGTGAGCTTGAGAAAGGACCTCTCTGGGTGTCCGTGGTGGGGACATAGGGAAGGCCCTGTTGAAGCGCGAGTGTAGGTGGATCGTGCAGCTGGGCACTATGATGCTGCGAGGTCTGAATGATTATTTGGGCTTCGCAATGTTTCTTTGATTTTGCAATTAAATGTTCTCTCATGTCTTAATATATGGTTCACCTTTTGTTCTCTTTTGCTCATCTCCCTGGTCTGCTGTTTTATGCCCCTGCCAGTCCACACTGACTGGGATTTTGGCATTAGAGATGACATCTTCGTTATGGCCGCATCACAGTACACTGGGATACATCTGCTTCAAGCTAAAGATTAAAGAACACCTGTATGCTTTCAGAAGATAGATGGGATGTTATGCTGTTCTTATTAAGACTCTGATGTACCAAACCATCACCCAAGATATAAAAGAACAATTGATTATTCATAGACATTGCTGTAGGAGTTTCTTATTACATCTCTAATCTCCTACAAACATGGAATCATATTTTGAAATATTAAGCATGGATCTTTGCACTCACCACATACTCTAAGAATGACAGATTTGGCTGTGGACTTAATCATACTGTAATTAGCTCCACCCTCTGGCAAATTTCATCAGTGCTACTACCGCTGTTATATTGAAGAAAGGACCTATCAGTGTGTACTACTGAGACCTCATATTTGCCAATCATAGCTCCAAAGAAATGCTACGTAGATGAGGCTCCTTCCTGGCTCCTGGAGATACTGTCAGCGCCGCGGTGGTTGCCATAGCGACGGCACGTTTTGACATCCCTAACGCGATGACGTCATCAGCGCTACTCCGTGGCTCCCTTACGTGATGATATCACCAGCGCTACCCTACAGTTCCAGGCTAATCAGTAGGATAATCTGAGGGCTATAAAGTCTGTGACGTGATGACGTCAGTGACAACACTCTCAGTGATTACTACTTTCTACAGCTGCTCTGTTTTAGGATTTTTGGCGCAAATTCTGCTCCCCTGCCTCCTCTATATATACTGGCTCATTCCTCCTAAACTCCACTCCCAGAAGAAGACCGTTCAGTCGAAACACATTGGAGTGGGAGCGTTTTGAAGGGGGACCCCTGACTTTTCACCATAAGGGACATACCTGTGTTACTGGCTTTGCCTTATCAGCTTTTGGTGATGTATCAATTCCGCCCCATGTGATTATATGCTGCTTATGCTTCTGTACTTTTCTCACTGGCACTTATTTTTTGAATGTCATCATAGTAACCACTGGATGAGGCTTATGACATCCTCTCCATGATTCTCTAGTACCCATTTCCTGCAGCACTGAGATACTGTGTGTTACATGTGGTTGCCTGTGCCAAGTTGGCTGGTATTTTCCTTTGTACCAATATTGTTTGTTGAGATATCTATTTCGGTTGCTATCTGCTTACTCCATCCATAGCAGTTTTATTGCACCTTATGCCACAAATTTAGTCCATTACACCAGTACACCCTCACAACCATTGAGTTGTCTTTGTATCATATTTAGTTCCCATGGTAATTAGAATTGTCGTTGTGGAGACCCCCTCCCTTTTTAATATTTCATCCCCTGTTTTTATCCATCATTAATAAAATGTATTACTTATATTCTATTTTGGTATACCCGTGTGCTTACTATATGGATGCCTTTTCGTTGTGATATATATATATATATATATATATATATATATATATATATATACAAATACATTTTTTCTATATTGTAAGCTACCACTATTTTTTTTTCTTATACTACAGCCTTGTAATCTTAAGGGCCATCAACCCTGTATATTAATTTGTAGTTTTACCTACATTTTCAATGAAGAGAAAAAAAAAAATACAACATTGCAATATTTACAAAAATGCTTTTCTTAAGGCATAGTATAGCAAATACTGTAGTAGTGACATAGTCCGCACGTGTAACCCAATTGGTTAGTTCCACTACTTTTTTTTTTCTTGACTTCCTGTCCATTATATCCTCAGAGTTCATTTTAACGCTTTCTGTCTCTTGCACATGGTCGGACTGTCTCTTTAGCTTCTGACGGAACTCTGGGGCCGGATAGTCTTTGTCTTTATATTGTGGCCCAGAGTGGCGAGATCTGGATAAATTCAAGGCCAGCGTTGACCTTTGTCGCTTTTGCTTTGCAACCTTTGAACCTTTATGGTACTACTTCTTACTGCCATGTATTTTCTCACAACCAGCTTCACTCTTAGAGATTTGGGATTTTCCCTTTGGGGCAATTATATGGTACTTAGAAGATGAAGCGCTAATTACCTGGAGCACCTTCACCTTGATGGGGCTCTCAATAACTCTGGCTGTACCGTGTGGCATTTTACCTTTGCAGCCGGCAGGCATGTAGCCTTGGGCCTCTCTTTCCTGAGGCCTACATTTATTCAGGCGAAAGTACCGCTGGATAACCAGTGACGCCTTTCTCAGGGTTTGATAGCGAATCCTGTTCTGTGTCATCCTAGTCAGAGACTGAATTTTTATAGTTGCTCCTTTCGTAATGAGGAACCTGTTTCGTACCATGCGGGCACGGTAGAATGATTGAAGAACATAGGCTGCTTTATTCCGGTGATTAAACTGACGAATTTTCATCCCTCTGTAGGCAGCCTGTAGGATGATAGTTGCGGCGCGTTTACGCCAATAATTTTCCTTTCCCTTCTTCCTTGGATAATAGCTTTGCAGTGCTTCTGAATTATTCTAATGCTTTTCTCCTTTTTCAAAACGTTAAGTTCCTCCACGAGAGAATTCTGTTTTGTGCATACATGTCGCAATTCTGTTCTCAGAGCGTCCATTTCTTCCTGGTGCTGGCTCTGAGTGTGCATCAATGCATTCTGTAGTGCTTCCTGCACTTCTAATTTTTCCTGAGTCAACTGTTTTTTTACTTTTTCTGCCTGGTTAGTCAAATCTGAATTTTCCAATTTCAGACTCTCATTTTCTTGCTTTATAGTCTCTAACTCACTTAGGGCAATCTCATGGGTTTGCTTCAACATTTCCAGCTCTGTGTTCAGACCGTGGCCCTCCAGGCGTGAGTTTGCACCTCTGTGCTGAGAGCGTGAACCTCTTGTAGAGCCTTCCCGTATTTCTGTTTTAGGATAGCAGTTACGGTGTTGGCCTTTTCCAGACTAGTCGTCACCTCTTCCAGCTCACTCCGTAAGAGAGACTCTGTTTTCTTCAAAGACTCGTGCTCTTGTAAAGCTGGGAGTATACACCTCTGTAACTCTGCGTTCGCTTCTTGCACCTTCTTCCAACATTCTCGCTCCTTCACCAAATCCTGCCACAGGACTTCATAATCATGGCGGGCAGCTTGGAGTGCAGAAACCAAAGCCTCTTTATCCTGGTTCAAGGATTCAGCTTCCCTTTGCTCCTCCTTTTCCTTTGCCACTGTTCCCGTGACAATTCTGCCGGTCACTCTGGTCTGCAGCACATCTCGGCGCCTTTCTGACGCATGTCCTGACAGCGCAGGTTCAAGTGGCTCGGTCACTTCCCCTGTGACTTGAGGAACAGTTTTCTTTTTCTTCTTCTTTCTTTTTGCTTTATTAGCTCCAGAGATATCAGTGGTACTGGGCACACACTCACTGGTAGCTTCCACATCTTGCTTGCACTCATAGGGCATTGCTTACTTTTGCAGCTGTTTGTCTTTGAAAATTTTGGGGCACACATCTTCCATGTGACCTACTTTATGACAGGCCCAGCATACTAAATTCATCTGTGGGTACGGCTCTCCTCCCAGGACCACATACGAGTCGTCATCATCATCGTATGGCCTGAAGTGACACTGTTTTTCAAGATTACGTGCATTGCAAAACAAACATTCCACGTCGGCCATTTTAGAAACCCGGCAGAGACAATTTGCTAGCTGCAATTTCACTCACTTCAGCAACTTACATACAGCATTTGCTAGCTGCAAATTCACTCACTTCAGCAAAAGGCCTTAGCTTTACAAACAGCACTTGCTAGATGCAAAACATTTTTTTTTCTTCAGCGAAACATTTTGGTTTTCTGTTTGGGTTCAGGGTGCTATATCATCCACACCTCGCACATTCTCTGTGTATGCTAGAAGCACAACTGATATACACAGTGGGACAGACTTCACTCATAGCATCTGTATTTTACTTCAGCTGGGCGGCCATTTTAAACCCCCGCATTTATTTGTAAACCCACAGACTTTAGTGTCGACCCGCATTCTCCACCATATGTGACAAAAGCCCCTCTTTTGTAGCACTGACGTCTCTCTGGGTTCTTCCCGACACAGGGGCCTATGCAGAGAGCAGCGAATTTTCGAAATTCGCCATTTTTAAAATTCGCTGCTCTCTGCATAGGCCCCACAGTCTTCTAGGGTTATTTATACAAAAAACAGGATCATGCAAAGTATTATGCTGCTTAACTCAGGCTTCTGCCTGCTTTTTTTCACCCAAGTAAGGTACTGCAGCTTTAACAAGTGTAGATTAGAGGTACTCAGATACTTTCATTCAGCAGTTCACTTATTTCAGTCTGGAAATTATCTTTTCTGGCGCTGAGGTGAGGTGTAGAAGAATGTACTTGCAATCTCTTCTGTTGAACTGTGACCTCAGGAAAAGGAGAGAAAGAAAAGACAAAACATGCAGGGAACTTGCAATGGTGTATTACCCAGGGGATGACAGAATTATGCAATGAAGGAGCAATTTTTTATATTATTAAAATAACAAGGTTAAAATAACCATGGGTGACAATTGATGAACATACATGTAAAATACAAATTAATATAAAATTTATTGGATGATGGACACGTGCCTAAGCACTATCCACACTCTTGCACTTCGGTGCTTGGTCCAACAATTCCTTTTTTTGCTCCGCCTGGTCTAAAATTGAAAACCTACTCACCAAAAGTGAATAGGAAATAAGCACTTGGTTTTATGGTCTTTGCCGTTGATATCGCCGCACGCCTGATGGTGTGTTAGTCTCTGCAGCCGGGGATCCGATTCAGTGTTCCTGCATGCCTTGCTTCCTGGAATGCACACGATCCGCACGGCGTGATGACATCACCAGTATTGGTCCTCAGCTACGGTGGCTCAACGGTGCCAAAAAACCCTCCAACGCGTTTCAAAAGTACAAATGATGTCTCTCTTCGTCAGGGATAAGTGCTGCTTGTATCTGCTCCATTAAATACCCCAGTTCGTGATTCAAAGCGCTTTGTGATTGGCGCAATCGTTAATAGAGTAGTTGAACCCATCTGCCTTCTACATATAGTCTTATGGAGGCACAGATATATTAATACTAATTAATCATTACGTGATTTCTAGACATATTAATACAGAAACATCTCTGTGTTCTGACAAGACCTGTATATATAGGGTACACTGACCGTTATTTACAATTAATGACTGTATATACATGTATCATTGATACTGTCCCTTATTGTAACCCATCTGATTTTATTGGATTTATAAATGGTTTTGGGTGATCTCAGAGATGTTTATGTATAGCAATTCGGAGGCATAGTTTCAATAACAATCAGTAAATCTCTACACAATGTTGGATATAGTTGGCTGTTGGATATTATGCCATGCTACCCTAATACATTATGTGAACTAACAAAATGAATAAATTGATAAACAAAATCATAATAAACAAATGTTTTAAACTAAACATTCCAATCTAATTCAAAATAAATATTAATATGAAAAATACAAAAATACAAAAATACAAAAAATATACAAAAAATATATACAAAAATGCGGAATATAGATGTTACTTAATGCGGATGTAATTTGAGATACACTTTTAACCATGGCTATTAAATAGCACAGGGAGGGAAAATCTGAGCAAATCATGATTAAAAGTGAATTAATCATAATATTAAATAGATAATATAAAGTGATAATAACTACTTGTGCTTTGTGTTTATAGATACATGCTATAACTTAACATATATGTGCAACTATTAGTTATAAATTAATTTAATGTGTTACTTGAATTTATATAAGCGAATAATATTGATTAATAAAGTGTTATGAACTTATAATAATAACCATATTAATGTGTATTATGTTTAAAATGTGACGTGCTTTTATATAGGTGAATGAAATTTATTTATATATCCCTATTGATATATTAGGTGTTATAAACTTAAAATAATGATCATACTAATAACATCATCAAGTCGGCAGGCAATATGAAGTTAGGTTACATCACTATGATTTAAAAAGTTAGGTTAAATCACTATGATTTTAAGAAGGCTGACAAATCAAATTCAATGTTTAAACCTAGTGGACTAAGAGTCTTCAACTTGAAAATCCAGAATGACTCTCTTCTCGAAATGAAATAAATTTTATCCCCACCCCTCTTGCTAAAGTTTGGACATTCGATGCCATGACATTTCAGTCCTATAGGGTTTTGAGAATGGGCTTTTTTGAAGTGAAGTGACACATTGTGAAATTCGAATCCCCTCTTTATATTATAAATATGTTCTCCTAGTCTTCTCTGTAGTGTTCTACCCGTGCGGCCCACATATTGGAGGCCACACGGGCATTCTAGGAGATATATAACATATTGACTATGACAATTAATTAGAGTTCTAATTGGGTACTCTTTTTGTGTGACCTTAGATGAAAACTGTTTTGTTTTAATGCTGAATTGGCAGGCTGTACATTTGGCACATGGATAATAACCTTTGATGTTATTATTTTTAGTAGCAGTGTGTTTACTGAAAGGACAGCTTGGTGACAGATATGTTTTGAGATTATTAGCTCGCCTGAAATATATTTCAGGTTTTTCTTTTAGATGTTTACTCAAAATTTCGTCCTGTCTCAATAAACCCCAATATTTAGCAAAAAAATTTCTTATCTCTGGTGCTAGTGTGTTGTATTGTGTTATAAACGCTACAGTATTTTTATCATTATGTTGATCCTTAGGTTTATAGTTTAATAGATCTCATCTGGTCATATTTCTTACAGTTTCCACTGCTTGATCTAACTGATGTTTATTGTATTCCCTGTCTAGGAATTTTTGTTTCAAATCTTGTGCCTGTAATTCAAACATATGGGGTTCAGAACAGTTACATTTGATCCTGACCAGCTGTCCCTTGGGGATGTTTTTTATCCAATTCGGGTTGTGGTTACTACTGGCCAGGAGATAATTGTTAGCCTGCACTGGTTTATAATAAGTTTTTGTCTGTAGGGTCTTATTTTCCACATATAATTGGAGGTCCAGGAATTCAATATTGTCCTTGCTCTCTTTGAATGTGAAGTTTAAGTTCCTATCGTTATTATTAAGAAATATTTTGAACTGATCTAACTCTATAACAGAACCCCTCCAGATAAAAATGACGTCGTCTATGTAGCGCCGCCATAGGACCAAATTCACCCCCAGCCCTGCGTTGGACCAGATGAAATCATCCTCCCACTTCCCCATGAAAATGTTCGCATAGCTGGGGGCAAACTTGGTCCCCATGGCGGTGCCACATACCTGTAAATAAAATTGTTCCTGAAAAAGAAAATAATTGTGTCTTAATATGAAGAAAAAAGAACACAAAAGTGCACCAAGATGAGAGATATAATATGTAATATCAAAGAAAATAATAATAGTAACTTACATATAAAATTTCTTTAATGATCCCCGGTTCAGACGTTAATCACAGGAGTAGGGCATCACACAGAAAATATAAGGGCAGTCTCAGTCCTTGGAGATCAGTCCCGCGTGCTGGGGCTGTCTCTGTTGTTGCTCCTATCCTCCACGTGTAGTAGCGTGGTGAGGAGTGTAGAGCGCATGCGCTGGAACCGGAGCCCTCTATAGGTGTCCTTAGGATGCCTGTCCGTTTTTATTAACGTTTAAACGATCGGGAATGAGCAGGAACATTGCACTTGAATGTGTACCGGTGGTAGAGAGTAAAACCGCCAGCCACAACAGTAGCGACGCGTTTCGTTTACCAAAGTAAACTTCTTCTACTTATCGCCTGACTACAGACTACAGTAGGAGAACATATTTATAATATAAAGAGGGGATTTGAATTTCACAATGTGTCACTTAACTTCAAAAAAGCCCATTCACAAAACCCTATAGGACTGAAATGTCATGGCATCGAATGTCCAAACTTTAGCAAGAGGGGTGGGGATAAAATTTATTTCATTTCGAGAAGAGAGTCATTCTGGATTTTCGAGTTGAAGACTCTTAGTCCACTAGGTTTAAACATTGAATTTGATTTGTCAGCCTTCTTAAAATCATAGTGATTTAACCTAACTTTTTAAATCATAGTGATGTAACCTAACTTCATGTTGCCTGCCGACTTGATGATGTTATTAGTATGATCATTATTTTAAGTTTATAACACCTAATATATCAATAGGGATATATAAATAAATTTCATTCACCTATATAAAAGCACGTCACATTTTAAACATAATATACATTAATATGGTTATTATTATAAGTTCATAACACTTTATTAATCAATATTATTCACTTATATAAATTCAAGTAACACATTAAATTAATTTATAACTAATAGTTGCACATATATGTTAAGTTATAGCATGTATCTATAAACACAAAGCACAAGTAGTTATTATCACTTTATATTATCTATAACAAGTAGTTATTATCACTTTATATTATCTATTTAATATTATGATTAATTCACTTTTAATCATGATTTGCTCAGATTTTCCCTCCCTATGCTATTTAATAGCCATGGTTAAAAGTGTATCTCAAATTACATCCGCATTAAGTAACATCTATATTCCGCATTTTTGTATATATTTTTTGTATATTTTTTGTATTTTTGTATTTTTGTATTTTTCATATTAATATTTATTTTGAATTAGATTGGAATGTTTAGTTTAAAACATTTGTTTATTATGATTTTGTTTATCAATTTATTCATTTTGTTAGTTCACATAATGTATTAGGGTAGCATGGCATAATATCCAACAGCCAACTATATCCAACATTGTGTAGAGATTTACTGATTGTTATTGAAACTATGCCTCCGAATTGCTATACATAAACATCTCTGAGATCACCCAAAACCATTTATAAATCCAATAAAATCAGATGGGTTACAATAAGGGACAGTATCAATGATACATGTATATACAGTCATTAATTGTAAATAACGGTCAGTGTACCCTATATATACAGGTCTTGTCAGAACACAGAGATGTTTCTGTATTAATATGTCTAGAAATCACGTAATGATTAATTAGTATTAATATATCTGTGCCTCCATAAGACTATATGTAGAAGGCAGATGGGTTCAACTACTCTATTAACGATTGCGCCAATCACAAAGCGCTTTGAATCACGAACTGGGGTATTTAATGGAGCAGATACAAGCAGCACTTATCCCTGACGAAGAGAGACATCATTTGTACTTTTGAAACGCGTTGGAGGGTTTTTTGGCACCGTTGAGCCACCGTAGCTGAGGACCAATACTGGTGATGTCATCACGCCGTGCGGATCGTGTGCATTCCAGGAAGCAAGGCATGCAGGAACACTGAATCGGATCCCCGGCTGCAGAGACTAACACACCATCAGGCGAGCGGCGATATCAACGGCAAAGACCATAAAACCAAGTGCTTATTTCCTATTCACTTTTGGTGAGTAGGTTTTCAATTTTCGACCAGGCGGAGCAAAGAAAGGAATTGTTGGACCAAGCACCGAAGTGCAAGAGTGTGGATAGTGCTTAGGCACGTGTCCATCATCCAATAAATTTTATATTAATTTGTATTTCACATGTATGTTCATCAATTGTCACCCATGGTTATTTTAACCTTGTTATTTTAATAATATAATAAATTGCTCCTTCATTGCATAATTCTGTCATCCCTTGGGTAATACACCATTGCAGGTTCCCTGCATGTTTTGTCTTTTCTTTCTCTCCTTTTCCTGAGGTCACAGTTCAACAGAAGAGATTGCAAGTACATTCTTCTACACCTCACCTCAGCGCCAGAAAAGATAATTTCCGGCCTTCAATCCAATTCTGGGTAGAAGTTACCAGAATAATCTTTTCAAGGCAGCTCCAGGACTACCATTTGGACTCTGTATCTAAGGTTCATTACTGTTCATTATTGTTGTTTACATAAGCGCTGATTGCACACCTATTATTTCATCACTTATTTCAGTGTTTCTGTATTTCTCACTCTGTTATTTTTAAGAAATAAAACCAAAATCATATAAACAAAATCCTATCCCTTTCAGGGATCTAACTACACATCAGAATCAGTCTCTCTAACAGCTGCTGGCCAACTAACCTGGTTACCCAGCTTAAAACAATGCTCTCTCATTTAGGGTCACTAGATACAGCACAGTCTTTTAGAAACAGCAATAACCATTTGTTTTGTCTTATCTGTTCATGGTGGGAACTCGGTCCCATGTGTCCAGGCAAATCCTCTGGTACTGTGATACATGGAGGGGCCATCCACCCCAAACTGGATTCCGGGGAGCAGCGATACCCCCAGCCTACAGGCTCTAAGGAGAGAGAGTGAAATGCAAAACCTCTCTGCTCTAAATACCTGTGCATGTGATTAGAAGAGCAGGTGAGGGAGAACTAGAGCCATTGTAATCTGTGGTCTTGATTTTCCATCCAGCTGCCTGAGTTAATGGGAATTTGTGGAACGAATCATTTTGAACTATTCCTGCACTTTCTGACCTAAAATGGGGCAGAAAGCTGCCTAACATCTTTGGACTATGTCACAATACATTATATATATATATATATATATATATATATATATATATATATCCACTCTCTCCCCCTCCCTTCCCTCCCCTTTCCCCCCCTCTATTTCTCTCCCCCTGCTCTCTCTCACCCCCTGCTTTCTCCCTGTCTCCCTCTCTCTCCCCTGCTCTCTCCCCCCCCCCCCATCTCTCTCTCCCCTGCTCTCCCACCCCCCTTGTGCTCTCTCTCTCCCGCCCCCCCCTGTGCTCTCGCTCCTGCCCCCCCCTGCGCTCTTTCTCCCTCCCCCCTCTCTCACCCCCCCCTCTCTCTCTCCCCCTTCTCCTTTCCCCCCTCTCTCTCCCCCTTCTCCTTTCCCCCCTCTCTCTCCCCCTTTTCTCCTTTCCCCTCTCTGCCCCCATCCCCCCTCACCGTTTGCCTCCCCGGCACCACCACTCCATTTTCCTCCCCACACCACCACTTCATTTTACCCCCTCCCCACACCACCACTCTGTTTTAACCCCCCTCCCCATTCACATCTCTTCATTTTCCGTTTCGTGTCCCCCCCTGTTTCGTGTGTGTGTCTCTGTTTCGTGTGCCCCCCTCCCTGTCAGAGGACAGCAACAACCAATGCAATACAATACAAGCTCCCAATGCTTGTACTGTATTGCATTGGTTTTGCCTTGCTCTCCTCTGATTGGGTAAAGTAGGTCATCTGAAGTCGGAGCTGCAGATTCAAAAGTTTGAAACTCTTGAAACTGAGCGTCGACTACAGCTCATTGGCACGCGCAGGAGGGAACTCACACAGGCCACACACATTGTCTCAATGTGTCTCATCGTGGCGAGCGTGAGTGCCCGCACCAGCTCAGCGCCACCCTGGACACAACCTTAGACGTACAGGCTTTATGTAGCAACATCCCTCATAATAAGGGGTGACAAGCTGTTGAATTTTCCTGACGTCTAATAAACGATTGCCACCTGTACAAACTGAATTCATTCTCAAATCCATTGAGTTTTTTCTGAGTCACAATTATTTTATGTTCAAATCCAATTATTATTTAAAAATATTAGATACAGCTATGGGGACCACTTCTGCCCCATTGTTTGCCAATTTGTATATGTGCCAGTAGGAATCCCTGTTTGTCACCAGGGTGCCTCCTCTGCAGTTGAAATTGTGGAGGAGGTTATACTGTAGATGATATTCTAATTGTTTGGGAGGTAGATGAGGAGTCCTATTTGAGCATCGTCAGTGTCCTTAATCATAATCAGTGGAATCTCAAGTTTAGTGGTGCTAATAGCACCACAAATATCCAATTTGTAGATCTTGAAATCTTTAGACATGAAGATCAAATACATACAAAGACTCACTTTAAGGACAATAATGTGAACTCATAACTCCACCAAAACAGCTGCCATTATTCTAAATGGATCAATAATATAACGTATAATCAGTTTTTAAGACTGAAAAAAAATAGTAGCAATAATCAATACTTTTCAGATCAAGCAGCATTCCTTAAAAATAGATCTGTCCAAAGACGACAATGAAGCACTAATAGACAAATCTTTGAAAAAGTTGAAGAAAGTGAAACCATGCAAAGAGTAAAAGAATACCAGTCCAATCAATATCGGATACAAAGAAGAAAGACCAATTTGGAGGTACACCAATGTTAAGTACACAGTTAAACAGAGCACATAATCCTATTAAAAAGGCATTGAACAAACATTAGAAAATTCTAGAATTAGACCCGATATTGGGTCCAATTCTGAAACCCAGACCAAGTGTTATCTTTAAGAGGGCTCCAAACTTAAAAAGTATACTTGCTCTGAGCCTATTAAAGGTACAGAAAGAGGAACCTCTAAGCATTAGATCTCAATTGGGAATAGTAGGGAACTATAAGTGTCGCAGGTGTAAGGTGTGTAAACACATGAGAGCAGACAAACCAAAAAAATCAACGATTACACAAGTTAAATATCCTTTGAAATGCTTTATTAATTATCTCACAACATATGTGGTTTACGTAATAGAGTGCAGTTGTGGGTTGCAATACATTGGGAAGACCAAGTGTCAACTAAAAATAAGAATATTAGAGCACTTAAGAAACACCAAAAATATTCTGATTGATAACTTTCGCCCAGAAGGGCTATGATATGGAACTTGTTCAGAAGTCCTATGCCAAAGTGAGGGCAATTAAGAGATCGACACTTTTGGAGAAATCCAAAAAATCTATATCGGAGTTGTAGAGGTCATGTAGCAACAAACACTTATGGTGCTGATTCTGTTAGGAGTGGTACAAAGTTTATCACGAAGTACAGTACAATAGCTGTTCAAACAAAATAACTCAAATTCTTAATAGACACTGGAATGTGTTACTCTGTGATCCATCCATGTCATTATACAAATTACAAATATTAAAAACACACTTGCACAAAGCAAACTCAGGGAACTTGATGAATCCAAATTAGTTTGGCTATTGGTAACCATAAATGTGACAGGTCATGGTGTCTCATGTGTAAACACATTATTGTTGATCACTTATTCATCTCTTTATCCAACGGGACAACTCATTGTATAAAAAGTCCTATTAACTGTCTTACTTCTCATGTTGTGCAAACTCTCACCTGCTCTTGCAACATCCAATATATTGGACACACAATGCATCCACTATATGTGAGTTGAAAGAAAAAATTAAGCGCAAACTAGTGTCAACTTTAAAATTAATATACAATTGAGATTAAAAAGTCAGAAATAAACTGACATGAAGGTGAAAATACAAAATACTGTATTAAATTGTGAAATACCACAAATTACAATTAATGAACCTCCAAAGTGTTTAAGTGAATTAAATTAAGTCATAATAACGAGAGATGCAGCTGGTACAGTAGGTGTGATGTTTCCCAACATCACATACAGGGAATGGCAGCAATATTTCTCAGCGAAAGGGACTCTGAATAGGTTCATGTAAAAAAGGATGACCTCTGAGGAAGCTCACAGTATTTTTGAGCGAAACACGTAAGGTGTTTATTTTTCCCTGCTCCCGCCGCATGCTATATAGTACCTGCTGCCATTCCTGCAATTTGCTAGTGTGCAAGTTTGAATTTGCTGCTGCAACTCCATGCTCTGAGCTTCCCCCATCAGACCGGCATTCTTTGTATCAGAGGAGAAGCTGGTGAGATCTTTGAAGGATGCCTGCTATTTGGTAGCATTCCTCGTGCGACAGAGGGACCAGATATGCATTCCCTGTCTGCGTCTCTGACCACCAATTCAGCTGAGGATCCGAGAAACGGAGACACAGAGGGAGAAGCCATTTAACTCTTGGTGACTGGATATGACAGAGCGTTTGGGACACCATAGCTGCAGGACCCAGAGTGGTCAAATTGACTTTTAATTAGTTGGAACCGGTAAGTTGCTGGAGATCACGGCTCTATTATTAAATTGATATGTACTACAGTATGTCTGCTTTTTATTCTCTTTAATTCCAGTTGCAACCAGTTCCTGATCAGATTATATCTGTACATGTCTTCTAATTTCTACCACCACATGAGTGGGCATTTGACAGTTGCTTTTCCTCTTTTAGTTTTGGTGTTTAGCATGTCTGCACTATGGGGGCTATGCACTAAGCTCCGAGCTTTCGCACCGGGCTGAAAAAAATTAGCACGTCCGATAAAAAATGAAGCCGGTGACGCGATTCACTAAAGACATCAGCCAATTTTTTATCGGACGTGCCCAAAACTGGCTTATCGTGCGTGCAATGTATTTTCCCCCTGCTAGCGTTCTTAACCTTTACGTGCGCTAGCTGATTGAAAAAAAAGCCGCTTGTAACATTTGCATGGAGATTTGCCATCTCCATGCAAGGCTGTTACAGGCAATCGTACAATAAATAAATACATTTTAATTATAGTGTACATGAGCAGGGGGTTTCCGGAGCTGAACAGCGTTGGTTTCAGGTCCCAGGACCCTCTATTCAAGAGATATAGGCCCCGTTATGGGGTGCCGGTATCCCCTGCAGAATTTAAATGTCCCGGTCACGTGTCGCGGACGCTTGAAAGTGCATGGGATACCGGCACCCCATAATGGGGCCTGTATCTCCTAAGGTAGGGGGTCCTCGGACCTGAAACCAATGCGGGTCAGCTCCGGAGACCCCCTGCACATCTACACTATAATTAAAATGTATATTAAAAAAAGAATTATCAAACATCAATACACGACCCACATCCGCCCTTACACATACAGTAAAATAATGTGCAAAATAACTATTATCCAGATATGGATAATATATTATTTGCCCATTATTAAACACTGCATTAGCATACCTAAATAAAGTCAATAAAAACAGCAGCCAGTTAATCCAATCAATACAAGCAGTAACAACATCAACAATTATTTAATTAAACCATTAACCAATGAAACCAATTAATTCCTAAACCAACTCAAAATGAATAGTAACACTAACCAATCAAACCAATTAATTACAAAAACATTAATGAATGTAAACATTAAAAGACAAAGAAATAGGGATGAGCATGGGCGGCTGGTTGGTGATGGTCGCATAGTCACACAGCTCCACCAACCGCCGGCAAATTATAGAAAATAATCAATACCAAAACCGACTTTTGAATAAATTAAAATAGCGCTACGAACGCCCAAACTCACTCCGGTCCGGCAAATAAGCCCTAAACATTGATGGCAGCAACGAGGCAGAAGACCCGACGCAAGTCGGATGTCAGGGCCTACTTCACCGGACAAAGCAAGGCTGGGGCTGCGGAGCTGTCAGCGGTCTCTGACTCCAACTCAGTCCAAGATGCAGAGGGCTCGAGGGCAGCGGCAGAACAGTCCAAAGTCATCAAAAAAGAAATATCTCGGCTCCTAGTGGACTTGAAATCCTTTCTCAGGGGGGAGGTGGAGGGGCTCCGGCATGATCTTATGCAGATCGGGACAAGAACTAATGACCTGGAGGAGCGCATGGAAGCCAGCTCAAATCTACACCAGGAAACTAACACACGGATACAGGCCCTGGAGCAGAGGGTGATGGACTTGGAGGCCCGACAAGAAGATGGAGAAAACAGGGACAGGAGGAACAATTTAAGAGTCCGGGGGATCCCGGAGGAGATTGTGGATCCAGAGGCCCTGCTAACCCACTGGATGGCCTCTATCCTGCCGGATAAACCGGAATCTGATTTCAGGATGGATAGGTGCCATAGAGCCCTACGTTCTAGGCCATTACCCTCAAATCCCCCTAGAGATGTGATCCTCCGACTCCATTACTTCTCTGTAAAGGAGGAGGTGGGAAGGATTGCCCGTGCCACCCACCATATTACCTTTGAGGGTGTCACCCTCATGGTGTTCAAGGACCTGTCTCCCCTCACGTTGGCCCGGCGAAGAGCTGTAGCCCATGTTACAAGGGCACTAAGAGACAGTGAGGTCAGGTATCGATGGGCATTTCCTTTCGCCCTTGTGGCCATAAAAAATGGCAGACCCCATGTGCTCAAACACCCTTCGGAGGGGGCAGCCTTCCTGAAAAAACTGGGTGTGCGGGGGACTCCGACAATGCTCCAGAGGGGGACCAACAAGGGCCTAAGGCGGACTCCCCAACAGGACGGCAGGGATCCTCTTCCCCGAAGGAAAGGAGACCAGATAAAAAAGGAGGGGGCAAAAAAAGCCCCTAAACAATGGCGGGAATAAAGGCGTTATGTTATGTTGCGCTTGTTGCGTTATTAAAGAAAGTTAATTCCCTTCAGAACTGCTAAACTATCACCTCAAGGAGAGACACTACCGACGCTGGGTTTCCAAGTCACAGGGCCTCAACTGGCAGTCGTTGATCCCATGGAGATGGCACAGCTATCAGAGATCTAAAATGGCGTCTTTCTACTTACCCGGGAAGGAAGGTGGAGAAGAGGCGCGAGGACCTGCATGGCGGCTAGATTTTCGGCGGGAGGGAATGCTCCGAGGAAGAGACCCGCCCAGGGAGCTTCCTCCAGCCCAGCCTTCTCTCCTTGGGAGCCCGCCTACGAATGAGACTATCCCGCCCAGTCCAGTGACGTAGATGTGCTGGATCCCGCGAGAGTTACTGAAGGGACGCCAGCGGAGGACCAGGAAGTCAGAATGACGTTTAGAGGGAGGCGACAGCCCGGAAGAGTTGTGGGCCTCTCTGGCGGGGGCGCGCGAGTTCCGCCGCCGGGGAGAGTCACTTCAGCAAGCTGAGAGAAGGGGACTTGAACGCTGCTAGTGGTGCAGGAAGTAGTTGTTTTGATAATCGATAGGGGTGACCCGTGGAGGCGGTGGTAGGGGGGAGGCGGGAGGGAAGAAGGAGTAAAGAGTGCTCCTAAGGGAGCGGAAATTGAGAGGGGTCTTAAGGGGGACAGTGAAAATAAAATTAAAAATAAATATTTAGTCAGCACCAACATGCGGCAAGTTTAGGGTTTAGAGAATTAGCATAGAGAGTGAATTTGGAGATAGAGAGGAGAGTGGAAGATAGTTATGGTTTAAACCATGGTTAAAAATGGCTAAATTTTCAAGTAGTTTAGAGGTCAGAGGTCAGGTTTTGGCTAAGCATAACTGCCGGCGGGGGGGGGGAGTAGCCACCACTCTGCCTGCAAGTATGTGCGTCAACTCCAGGAGGGGGGGCAAGACCTACCTACCTGGCAAAGACCCGATTTCCGGTTTCCGGGGCCAAGGAGGTGGACCAAGGAGGTGGTGGGTCCAGAGAGAAAAGAACTCTACCGGGCAATGAACCCGAGGTCTGTCAGGACCAACACGGTTCTTGTTGTTTTTACATGTGATGTATATGTGTACTCTTCCCTCATGTTTTTTCCCTTCCTCACCCCAGCCCCTACAGGTGTCAGACTGAAACCGTTATACAGGTGCCAGCATTACAGCTCGCAAGTCCATCAGGAGCCCAGGGATCTGGGTAAGAGCAAGTTCGCCTATATACTTCCGCCGCACACACACCACACCTTAAAATGGCGGTAACTTTCATTTCACAAAACGCCAAAGGGCTCAATTGTCCGCATAAGCGGAGGGTCGCCTTCGCAGAGTTTAAGAGGAGAAAGGCAGATGTTGTCTTTCTCCAGGAAACACACTTTAGCTCACGAAATAGCCCCAAATTTCTAGACTCACACTTCCGAAAGTTTTTTCTAGCATCCGGGGAGGAAAAAAAGAAAGGGGTAGCTATATTGATACATAATAACACCCCATTCCAGGTCGAAAAGATCAAAAGAGACCCTAAGGGAAGGTACATCGTGCTGGTCGGGCTCCTCAAGCAGGCCAGAAAAACGTTGGCATGTATATACGCGCCTAGCGAAGGACAAACAGACTTCTTTAACGCTTTCTTCCAGAAGCTACAGCAGTGGGCTGAGGGACATATAGTCTTGGGAGGAGACTTTAATACAGTGATGAACCCCAGGGTAGATCGCGCTACAGCCCAGCCAACCATGAGGAGGGAGGGAAACATCCCACTACTGAAGGGTCTAAAACAAATTGGACTAGTGGATATATGGAGAGAGCAGCACCAAGGTGATCGCTGCTACTCCTTCTATTCCCATCCCCATGACAGCTACAGTAGGATTGACCACTTCTTTGTATCGGGCAGAATGGTCCCACAAATCTCCGACACAAGCATACATGATATTACATGGTCGGACCATGCATCGATAAAGCTAAGATGCAGTCAAATTGGGTTTGTCAGGCCAGGAGCAAACTGGAAGCTAAACGAATCAATAACTAAAATCCCGGAAATACAAAAAAAAGTCAAAACTGAAATTTCAGACTACTTTCGGATAAACAGTGGCAGTGTGGATTCCGAGTCTCTGTTATGGGAGGCTCATAAAGCCACGATTCGTGGGGTTCTAATCAGTATAGCTGCAAATAGGAAAAAGAAAAATGAAGCCAAATTAACTCAGCTATATCAAAGGTTACACGAGCTCTCTATACTACATAACCGGACAGGTAGAGAGGATACCCTTAAGGAGTTGAAGGATGTTAGGATTGAACTAAACCTCCTCCTTACCTTCAGGGCTGAGAAAGACATGAGTTGGACACAGAGGAAGTTTTATGAGAAAGCTAATAAACCGGACACCATGCTAGCCACCAGACTCCGTAATCGGAAACCAAATTTTAATATTCAGTCTATCAAAACAGCGGAGGGCCAATGTTCCTCAAACCCCAAAGTTATAGTAGGGGAGTTTGCGAAATTTTACGCACAGCTATATAATGGGGAGAAGGTGGTTCACAACGCTAGGACAAGTAGTAATCTACGGAAATTCCTGGCGGACGCGGCCCTGCCACAACTGACCAGATTGGAGCGAGAGGCATTACAAAGCGACTTCACAAGAGAGGAATTAGAGGCGGTAGTAAAAAACTTAAAAGCGTCAAAAGCCCCAGGCCCGGATGGGTTCTCTAATCTGTATTATAAAATTTTTATCGGAGTTCTTGCTCCACATATGCTCCAGTTGTTCAACGGAGTACTAGCAGGGGAGCCCTTTCCGGGGCAGATGCTCCAGGCGTCAATTTCAGTAATTCATAAAGAGGATAAGGATCCCACTAGTTGCCAAAGCTACCGGCCAATATCATTAATTAATACAGATGTTAAAATCTATTCTAAATTACTGGCCAATAGATTAAATATAATCCTGCCAAGGCTTATCCACCCGGATCAAGTTGGCTTCATTAGAAATAGACAAGCGGCCGACAATACTAGAAGGATTGTGGATATAATAGACTTTATAGGAGCCAACGGGATTCGAGGTATAGCCCTAAGCCTAGATGCGGAGAAGGCCTTCGACAGGATTGACTGGCCATACCTGGAGTCCACGCTTGGAGCATTTGGGTTTGGAGGCATATTCCAACAGGCAGTCAAGGCATTATATACTGCACCAGCAGCTAGGGTGGTTCACCAAGGATTCCCCTCAGAACTTTTCCCAATTAAAAGTGGTACGAGGCAGGGGTGCCCGCTTTCGCCCCTGCTATTTGCCTTATGCATCGAGCCACTCGCAGCACAAATTCGGAACAACGCTGATATCTCTGGGGTACAAATCCACTCCCAGGAGCACAAAGTGGCTTTGTACGCAGATGACATCATTCTAACCCTTACCAAGCCGCTCATCTCGCTACCTAATCTGTTCGAGCTTCTAGAGCGTTTTGCCCAGATCTCTGGTTTTAAAATAAATCAATCCAAATCAGAGGCCTTAAGCCTCAACATGCCAAGAGAAATGGAGAAGTTGATTGAACTCAATTTTGAGTTTAGATGGCGTCCGTCTTCCATGAAATACCTAGGAGTGCATATCACGAAAAAGATAAGCTCCTTATATTCGGCTAACTATCCCAAACTGTTGAGGACTCTCCAAAAAGAGCTACAGGATTGGAAGGCATATGGTATTTCTTGGTTGGGGAGGATCTATAGCGTCAAGATGAATATCCTTCCCCGGATTTTATATCTGTTCCAAACTCTTCCGATTGCCGTGGTGCGAGCAGACATTACAGGGCTCCAAAAATCGATCTCACAATTTATTTGGAACGGTAAAAAACCACGGATTAAAGTAAAAATGAGGCAGAAAGCTAAGGAAGCTGGTGGCCTAGCGGTTCCGAGCGTTATATCCTACTACAAAGCGGCACAGTTGTGCCAAATTACGCCTTGGCACGGAGATCCTGAGCTCAGATGGTGGGTGGCGCTGAAGTGGGAGGTGTGCGCTCTGCTGGAGCTCAAGGACCTGATCTGGTACCCGAAGAAACGGGTGAAGGATGTACTCATTCTACTGACCTCTGTGCTCAACTCACTCTCGGTCTGGGAGGCTTCTAAAGATAACGGCTCAATAACCTCCAAACACACTCTTATGGCTCCCTTATATGGCAATCCAGATTTTGCTCCTGGTTTGGCAAACAAGAGCTTTCCGTTATGGCGCAAATTGGGGATTAGGCGATTGAAGGACCTGGAAGGTAGTGGCAAGATTAAATCCTTTGAGAAATTACAGTCGGAAACAGACATACCTAATACTGAATTTTTGAGGTACCTCCAGGTTCGGGCATACTACAACGCACACCCGGTGAGACCACCGTTGACGAATTTTGAGCAGCTCTGCGTGCGCGGGGCAGACACGCGGGAACTGATCTCTGCCTTATACAGAGGGGTGGTAAATACTGACTCGGACAGGACATTCAAACCCCGTTTCATGGTTCAATGGGAGGAGGATCTCCAGGGTCAATTAGAGGACGAGGACTGGGCTGCGGTGTTCAAAGCCGCGGCTACTAGCTCCATTTGCACGACATTGAAGGAGAACTCATATAAGGTATTACTACGCTGGTATCTCACCCCAGTTAGATTGGCAAAATTCATCCGGGGCTCTTCCCCGCTCTGCCCCAGGCAGTGCGGGGAACAGGGGGATCTGGTTCACATGCTGTGGTCTTGCCCGAAAATAGTGCCGGTTTGGACCCAGATCCGAGATTGGCTGCAGAGGATCTTTTTGGGTCTCAAAATTCAGCTGGACCCGTGGCTATTTTTATTAGGTAAACCTACGAATGAGGTATCTAGGTCGGATAACAAGCTGATAGCACATTTTGCTACCGCTATGAGGTTTGAGACCGCAGCACTGTGGAATCAGAATGCGATCCCTTCAATAGACAAAATCAGAAACAGAATTTGGTTCATTTGCCGAATGGAGAAGTTGACGAGTTTAGTTAACGATTCAGCCGATAAATTCGAAAAAGTCTGGTCATTATGGTTGGCTCAGACCGATATCCAGGGGATGAACGATGCCACAATATGGCTTTGATAGATTTGGGTGAGTTCTCCTTGGATGGCGGGCGGGGAGCTAGATAGGACGATCGGACAGAAGGGCGCCCCCAGGGTTTTAGCGATACTCCAAATTGATAGAAGCCGAAAAACTGAAATGGATCTGGCTCAGGGTCCTCTGCGAGGTGGACAGGAGCAGGGAGGCAGCAGTGGTGGTGCAGGACACCTGATAAACACGTGGAAAGTGATTCAGCTACGCCGTTCCCCCTCCCCTTCCCTACCCCCCCCCACCTTCCCGTCCCTATTCTTTTTCCTTTGTTGTTGTTGGTCAGTTAATGTCTTGTCCTGTGGTCCCCCCATTGTGCGTCCGTTATTTGTAGTTTGTCCCTGCAAGTTAGGTGTATACGTGAAACAATTATCAATATTCTGTAATCCACTGACTGTATGCACAAAAAACTAATAAAAACAAAGTTGAAAAAAAAAAAAAAAAAAAAGACAAAGGAATACATTCAAACAATTTCAGAAAGAACCATAAAACGCATTAGCTAACATAATACAACATTAACTACAAACGAACACCAATCGCAAACATTTTATTACATTAAGCAGGAAAAATACAAACAATTACATCTACATAAGAAACTGACATTAAAAAAACCAACAGCAATACCAAGCCACAAATGCCCCCAAATATTGTAATAATAATGTATTAATCTGTACCCTAAAGTGGTATAGATTAATATATTATCAGTCAATGTGCCTCCCCCAAAAAAATCAAAAATCACATCCAATGAAAAAACCTGTAAAAAGAGACATTTATCCTGGTCCAAAAAATACTTAAAATGTGAAAAGTAGATTTAGCAGCAGTTTTAACATGTAGGAGGACAAGGGACACCTCACTGTGTAGATGTAACACGTAGCTCTCCACAAATGAGGCGCAACCGTGGGGCTGAGGTAGCCCCCCCCCCCCGCAGCGCAACCGCAGCCAAAGACCCGACCTGAGACCATCACCAAAGTAAGCCTGAATTTTATATGTATTGGGGGGTGTATTTTTTATATGTGTTCATGGGGTGTATTTTTTATATGTATTGGGGTGGGTGTATTTTTATATGTATGGGGGGTGGGTGTATTTTTTATGTATGGGGGGTGGGTGTATTTTATATGTATGGGGGGTGGGTGTATTTTTTATGTATGGGGGGTGGGTGTATTTTATATGTATGGGGGGTGGGTGTATTTTTTATGTATTGGGTCGGTGTATTTTTTTTAATGTATTGGGTCGGTGTATTTTTTTTAATATGTATTGGGGGTGTTTTTCTATATGTTTTTTTTTGGGGGGGGGGGCGCATCTTTTACCATTGTGTCCAGTATTTTTGGAGAAGCCACCTGGCAACCCTATGTGTGTCTGTGTGTCTGTCCTGTGTGTATTTGTTCTGTCCTGTTGTGTGTGTGTTTTCTGCGGCTGTCTGTGGGGATGAAGGAGGGGGAGTGAGAGAATGACAGGGGAGGAAGAGAGAATGACAGGGAGGGCAGGGGGAAAGAGAATGAGAGGCTGGGGGAGAGAGAAATTGTGAGGCGGAGATAGTATGAGAGGGGAGCAGGAAGAGAATGAGAGAGGTTGGGAGGGAGAGATAGAAAAAAAAGGGGGGGGAGATTGTATGAATGTTAGAACAAAATCTTTAGGTATAACATTGTTGTTTTCAGTTAGATAGAACAATTTTCCAAAGTTTTTTGTTGGGGGTGGGGGGGCAGGGAGAAGGCAGAAAGTTTGGGCACTGACTACCTTTGCACCGGCCCTGGATACACACAATATTTACTGTACACATGCGAAAGACACTGACCTGTATCAACACACCAACTATCGGCCTCATGTAGCATCCCCCTCCCCAGTAGGAGGTCCTTGACTACCTCACATTTAAAGGGGCAACAGCATAGCACTACCCTAGGCCAGCTGCTTCTTCCCAGCTACTTACCTTAGCCACCTTCTTAATAGCTTGTAGTCAGCACTTCCTCCCTGGCAAGCCCGCCCCTGACCATTAACACCACACAAATTTAGCTTTTTTGCTTTTATTTCATCCCCATCTCTCTGTCTTCAACTGCTCTGCAAGTCTTCAATATGCAAAATGAAAACTTAACAATATATAATGAATACATTTGTAATTAGTTCAGCTCTATTGTTATGGAGAATCATTATGTAAATGGTTTTGCATGATCAAACATAGATATAGGGATAACAAAACACAAAACCCCAGCAAGCTCTTTTTGGGAACCCCTGAGCCCCCACAATATATATATATATATATATATATATATATATATATATATATATATATATATATATATATGTGTGTGTGTGTCAAAAAGGAGTGCTATTGAGTGTGGCATATGTATACAACAGACAACAGAGACGCCCAATGCTACATCCAACATGACAAAAATACACAGTAAGATACTTATATATTCTCTTGAAAAAGGGTCATTTAGTTTAACCCTTTGTCCAAAGCGTTGTAAGCTTGCGAGCTACGACAAGGCAGACACCTGTTCGCAAGTCCTAACACTACCAGATAAAATACTAATATACCTCTATTAGGATTCAAATTCTCATTTACCTCTATTAGGAGGGAGAAAGACTACATTGGATCTATATCCAGTAGAATGAAAGGACCTACTAACTTGGGAAGTGGGGAGGGGCAAGCTTAAAACCTTGGAAGGAGGAGCCACTAACCTCCAACAGCTGAAACAGCTGAGAATAGGTTAACAAAACACAAAACCCCAGCAAGCTCTTTTTGGGAACCCCTGAGCCCCCACAATATATATATATATGTATATGTGTCAAAAAGGAGAGCTATTGAGCGTGGCATATGTATACAACAGACAACAGAGAAGCCCAATGCTACATCCAACATGACAATAAACAAACAGTAAAATACTTATATAGGGATACATGTCTTTAGCAAAAAAGCTAAAATAATTTTTTTTTTGAAAGACACATTTGGAGGTTGTTTTGGCTACAATTGGCAATTTATACTGTATGCTAATTGCAAATGGCTAAATTGACCTTATTCCCTTTTTGCAAGTGAATAGTAACGGAATCACTAATCGCAACCTCCATATCCAGAACAGGAGAACTATCAATAGTTGAAGCTTCTTTAAAGGTGGTTGAATATTACTGTACAGTACTTTCGATTGTTTTACTCTATTATCATGGTAACCTGCTGTTATAGTTTTCATGGCCAACTGATTTTGAATGACAACAACTAAATGGAAGTGATAAGAGAGAATAAGTTGGTTAGCTGCTTAATATGTGTCATTGATATGTGACCTATCTGAAGCACATCCTTATTTCTTTAGACCCCACAAGTGAAAATGCAATACATTAATTTCTTAAGTACAATTTTATTAGAAATAGGAACATTTAAATGGCCTACTGCTAGACGAAGAGTATTGAAGTGGTTAAGTGCACATACCGTAATGTTATTATTTAAAACTGTGTTAAGTGCTATTAGTATATGCTGGGATGTACAGATGTAGCAGACATTATACTGTAGCTCCAGTTAACGTAATGCTTTGTGTTAATGCTGACTCGCTATTTATCAGTTGTGCTATTAAAAACAATGGTTAAGGAGATCATTTAACATAACGTTTAACTTTTTGTTGTGTGTTATATCATGTTAACAGAGGTAATACATTCTGACACATCTCTACGTAGTAGAACAATGCCTGTTAAATATAACCCTAAATAGAAAGCTTACAATTTAATGTTGGCAATTCAGTAACAGCCTTAAAATATGACCCTCCCTAGGACATGCAGAAATGGTGCTTGAGTGAATTTATTCTAGATTTCAGACACTGATAGCTTAATTACGTCATTTGTTTGTTTTTGAGTACTCTGTACCCTGTTAAAAGTTTCTTGTTTTGTTAAACTGGATAGACATTGATAAGACATTCTTGGTGCACATTTGATATCTTGCTTATTCTCGGAAAGCTGTAGGCCAAACTTTACAATTCTACTGAGTAGGCAATCTAAACCTGTCCTTTTCAAGAATGATGGGATTAGACAACAAACACATTTGCAATATATCCCTGATAGGGGACCAGGTACAGAGATTCATCCTCTCAATTTAAAGAGATTATTGACTCTTATAATCTTAAAAAAACCTCCCTGCTTTAGTAATAAAAAGCCACCTATTTTAGAGTGCATTAAGGAAAAAGGGCTTTTCATTCTCTGATAACATTGCAGCATTTTAACAAGTTGACTGGTAATATTGCCATTTGATCCTGAAAGTTGATGTCAACGTTTGTAAATGTAATAAAATGAAAAAGGAATAAACTATGATTAGATCTCTTAACTTTATAGGGGCCGCACTTAGAGTATCAACAAAGGATATAGTGAGAGATCAGAGCCCTAAACAAATGGACAATTACATCAAGACTAGATTAATGAAATGAAACTGATTCATAAGGGCGTCACATGTTTCTTCCCCTGAACATTTACATTTCACTGGTTTTGACTTTTTAGAGAATAAGTGGAATAAGTAGAATCAGACAATTAAATGTAATCTGAAAAGATTCCATTTTTTTAATGTTCTTTTTCAGCTATTGACTATTTACCAATAGAGATGGGCGAAACCTTTGCATATATTGTCATGTTTGGTATCTTTCCGAAAACTCTCAGAAATGAAAGTCTCTAAACGCTAGGGTAACAAATGGTTATCAATATTTCTGTGAAAATGTCCGCAACTTTGGCGAAACTTGATGAATTTCACTAATGCTACAAATAGTCGATTACATTTAAAAAGAATGCTTCTTTTCAGCATGTCAACTTTAGCATACAGTATTATAAGTTTGAAAAGCTCCCAAGAACATTTGTAAGCTGAACTACAGTAGTACAACTTCACACATCGATATTATCATACGCCTATTATATACTGTTGCAGCGGCCGTTATTCGAACACTTCACGCTGTGTATACCTCGGAATATTAGAAAAATTCCGAAAAGGAATACTGAAGCACAGCTTGCATGTTGGATTCTATACCTCGGAATACCCATGTGATGGCTTGTGATTTCTTCCAACAGTACCGCCTTTAGACACGAGTGCAGGCGAGTGCAGAAAATGGCATTTTAGTGTTATGGTTTTTAAACACCTGAAATTGACAAAGTAGCACAGTACTGTACACATTGCAATTCATTCATTTCATTGCACACAAAGAAACAGAATCCATGAAATTTAAACAAAGTAACTCCAATAAACACATGTGCCTGGGGCGATTGGCCACGTTCATGCTGCATGGAATAAAGCAGCGCACAAGAAAACGGCTCTGTGATTTGTTCGAATAACCGCCGCTGCATCTATAGGAATATTCAAACCTTTAACTGAAAATAAGAGATGAGTGAATTGGTTGTGGTCCATTTTGAAATATTGTTTTGCCAATTTTTTCAAATTTAGCAATTTTGTGAAATTGTACTTTTTTGCTAAACAATTTACAATTTCCAAAATGGTTAATTTTAAAAATGTGTCAAAAATAGCAAAATGTTGCCATTTTTGCAAAGTTTTTTGTTCTGAAAAACTGCATTAAAAACAAGGAACACATTCAGAAAACTGCTGTGTTTTTCACAAAAACGTTAGCAAAAAAAACCCCCATAATTTGCCATATTTGCAAACTTTTTGGAAAAGGTTGCACATCTCGATTCAAAAGCTATTGCTTTATTAACATTTATTTTTAACATGAGAAACGTCGCCTGATTTGAATTGACAAACACATTATAACACTATACTTTTTTTATACCTTAGCGTCAAAAATTGTATTTCATACAATTTTGTATTGTACACTAACAATACCATCTTTTGACATTTTGGTCTTTGTTCTATGGAAATTATATGACAGTTTTGTTCCACAATGTGTCATTCCATTGAGCGGTATCAATTCTGGAAAAATCTTTCCATTTACTTGTTTTGCCAGATGATTCAGCCATTCAGTTCGCTGTTTGTCAAGGTCAAAAGAACAAATGGTCTAATACCGTATATTTTTAAAGTTTCCTGGTAAAATGTTTTCAAGATAGTGTAACACATATTCCCCCCCCCCTTCCTCTGGGAGATTTTGCTGCTACATGGAGTGTGGTGGTGCATACCTGCTGGCTCACAGTAGATATGAGTCTCCCGCATGGTGGTAGGGGATGTCAGGCTTCTGGGGCATAAATTGATTTGTACTCACGATGACAGTGCCTCCATCTCTTGCACGCTCCAGGGATGAGAGGAGAAATCCATGCAGGAGAGTTTCTTTGCTCTTCTTCTTGATAGATTTCAGGTTCAGGCTAGAAGATATGGTAAAACACTAGAACACTTTATTCTCACTGTAGTTTCCACAGCACACAGCAACAGTAGAGCTTAAGGCCTTCACCCTCAGGATGTTCCTGGACCTGCACTCCCAGCCTAGGGCACCAGAAGCAGTCCCAGCTTTTCTCTTACTCCCTGGTGGAGTAAGAGGAATAGTCTCCCGCCGCTCCCCTAAGGGAGGGCCCACAGATTGGCAGAGCCCTGCACAACTGGTTTGGGTAAACTGGCCTCTCTCAAAGGTAGAGGCAACTGAACTAAATCAGGAAGTGCAGCTCATTAAGTACAGAAAAAGCAGGAACCAGATCTGAGTCCCTAATTGGACACAAGGCCTGGTTACACCGCCTCCCCTGTGTCTCACTGAAGCTGCATAGGAGTTTGGGAAAACCCATGATTACTCCTGGCAGGCCAGCTCTACTTGGGCTTACTGCCAGGAGGAGGGCAGACTTGTAACCCCAAATCAGCCAGGGCTACAATAGTCTTTGCCAAGAAATGTTTTTTGATATATTTTGCTCAATGAGCTAATTTTGGCATCCTTTGTTTTAGGTTTAGGGTATTGAAAAAAAGTTCAGAAGTTGATTTGAAATATATTGCATATTGTGGCAGTGCAGCTGCTAAATAAAAGTTTTACATGCCATATTCGGGGATCTACATCATCCAGGGGGTTAGACAGCCCGGAGACTGCTTTTTACCTTCAGTCTTACAACATCTGTAAATGAATGTGTGTAAACTCATCAATGTCTATAATATTCTAAATAAACTATATTTTCAAAAATAGAGATAAGGCTGTGAATACAACCTGATCCCTAACAAGAAGCACACTTATTGGAGCACACCTGGGCTATTTAAAACTTAACATTTAATATTCCTACAATTAATATGTCTACACGTTCAAAATAAAGTTATCAAATATTATTGTGTGTATTGAAAATATACTTCCATTCAGCACACAGGTAGCACCCAAATGACACTCTAGGCATTAGGGCGCAATTCAAATATAAAATACTTATTGCACTTAATTATCAGTGAGCGATACATTCTCTTCTGATTTTATTCCAAATAAACAAACAGCCATGAATTTCAGTAGACCCACTTGGAATAAAGTAAATACAGTAATGGTTTGATATGTTAGTTCTTTTGTAATTGTGGATCATTTAATTGGACTGCTTTAGGGAATATAAATACACAAACGTATTTATCCGCAGAGAGGGAGCGGGATGGAGGTGAGGGGGAGAGAGCCTCCTCCTCTGTCAGATTTAATCTGAGTGTGGAGTTTTAACAATCCAACCATAGATTATTAATCTGCCATCTGGATTGCCAGTGGTAGAAAAAAAAAAATGAAAAAAGCAGATCACCGTTTTTGAGACTGAAACGCGGAAATCTGCAGACCAAAAGATTCTGACGATCTGAGGCAGATCCAAAGCCGCAAAAAATTTTTTAGTCCATTTCTAGGTAGCAAGGCTATATAGTTAATGGAGTCTGTATATATATATATTCATTCTGTTGCAAATAGGTTTTTTACTTTTCCCTGGCTTTAGGAACATTTTAATGACCATCGTGATTGCAAAAGACAAATGGCAAACTGCCTCCAGCAGAGAAATGCAACGGCATAATGAGGAGCTGTGCCATGCCTAACGTAGCTGTTAGTGCCAGAGTGCTAACAATGTGTGCCAAGCAGGTGTGGGAGGTAGGGAGAGTGGCACATACCCCTGGGAGATTGCCAACAGGTAGGACAGCATGGCGACATAGACACCTCTTCGTTGCCCCAAACCAGTGTGGACTGAAGAGACATTTAAAGCTATATTTAAAGGCTATAATCATCTATTTGCTGTTTAGAAATGAGAAAAATGCATTCAATAAATTAAACTATAGTTTAACTATACATGCATGTATAACAGTAACTCATAATTGAATTGGTGATCCGTTGAATAATAATAATTTATATTCTTATAGGTTCGGGCCTAGGCGGAACCGTTCTGAACTGGCTCTGAGGATGGTTCCGGCTGGGAGCGAAACGCATGATGAAGCGCACTAGTGTAGGAAACGCGTTGTGGTATAGAGCAGAACCAGATGTCCTGTGAAGTTCCCGCTTGCTGAAGTTAAGCCCGAAAGAAACAGCAAGCAGTGATCCGTGTCTAACGGCACAATACGGGATACGCGAACCCGGAAGTGTCCCACTATGATACGGGACAGGATACACGAACGTGAACCCGGCGTCGATGAATAGCTGATTCCAGCGCACGGAAACACACTGATTAAAGACCAACTCGGCCTATTGTTTCTTACGGTAAACAACCAGGCAACACGGACAGGTTAATACTAACCCATTGAACTGCAGACATTTTAAATGTAAGTTTACACTGGCTTTTTATGTACTGCTGATTATATCTTACCTTCACCTTTGGTGCGCTCTGCGTTTGTTTTTCTTTGCAACTACACTACCGACACACTTTATTGAAGTGTGGTCGGTACCGCAAGCCGGGAAATCTCCCGGCTTGCTAGTGGCCGCCCCTCGGCGTGCCGCGCGTCATAGACGCGCGGTCACGCGTCATCGGGAGCGTGCGCCCGCTGCATGCGTGTCCAGGGGCTCCCCGAGGGAGCCCTGGTGTCCCGCGATCGCGGGACAGCGGCAGGGGGTTCCGGGGGACCCGGCGGACCCGGCAGCGGTAGGGAGAGCGCCCCGATCGGAGGGCGCTCTTCCGCTGCTTCGGCGTGCGCCCGTCACACTCGGGCGCGCGCCAGGCTACTGCTGCGGCACAGAACGGGCAAATGCTCGAATAAACTGTGCCGCAGCAGTATTTCATCAATCATTTTTTAATTGAAACTTGAATGCACGCTGTTCTATATGGATATACACCGTGTACAAGAAAAATTCAGGAATGTTTTTCATCATATCTTATATATTTCTCGCTCAATCACCATGAGAATTTGCATAATTGTAAGTCTGTTACAGTATGTAGATTAAAACTAAATAAGAATCACAATGTAGACAATCAACTGATGTTAACTACATTGATGTCACTGTATTATGTCAACACGTACCAGATACACTGCGGTAGGTTCATGTTAATTAAATGGGACATAGGAGTTTCTCCTTCTTAAAGTAGTTGTAAATGTGTTAAACTGTTGTAATCTAATCTGAAACACTAAAATTACTATATAGATTGAGTTCAAAATATGGTTCAAAGAGTGTGTTCAAAATGTCCTCATTCTCCTGAAATGCATGCCCAAAGATAAGATCGCCACTGTCTGAGTGTATAATCGATAAGGCGTTGATCCAGCTGATCCCAATCCTGATCGATACATTGTTCAACTCTATTTCCTCCTTCTAGTCCATCCTTCATCAGGAAACATTTTATGTACTGTAGATGCTTTGGTCCAGAATTCGTGCTCTATCACAAGCAATTTATAACATACTTATCATCTTCGCAAAAAAATGATTTTGTAATTGTATGCACTTGATGAGGTTATCATGCTGTCACAAAATTCCAAATAATATTTTTTAGATTAAGCATAGGTTGAACTTGATGGGCGCATGACTTTTTTCAACCTAATCTACTATGTAACTATGTAAGATGATCAAATGTCTTAAATGTGATTATCTACTGTGACAGACCTATAATTGTCAAACTTTTCATGAAAATGTAGTGATTTTTCTGCAAGAAATTATGAAAAAGAAAAGGTCCCTTTTTTCTGAACATGGTCTATATTGGAATTTGGATGGGTAGTTGTTCCAGAAAGCCCCAAACATGGCTTTAAGAGCACCATAAGATATAAAATACAACACATTTTTTCTCTTAATATTATTGTGGAATACTTTCTACAAATGCAAGGAATTATTTTCATGTTTTTGTTGTTCATTGTAACAGCAGGCGGGATGTACTGTACACTGCTCCCAGCGACTCATGGCCAGCAGTAGGAAGAGCACAGGGCTGCAGTGTAATGGGGTAAACTACATGACAGTAGCAGCTGCTGGTGTGTTTCGCCCGTCCGAAAACACTGTGAAATGTTTGTGTAATACCGGATGAGCTGATGCTTTTACTATGGCCACATGGGCAAGGTTGTAATACTGTAGAGAGTGGATACTAGGAATGTACAGTACTAGCTGTACCCACTGATCTACAAGATCTGGAAGGTTAATAAACATGACTTTTTGTTTTCTCCCCTCCCTGTAGTGCCCTGCTGTCTCTTGTCCCGTCTTCCCCACCTTACTCTCGTCCCCCACCCCCCTTATTACTCCCTGCCTTACTGTGTCTGCTCCTCTCTATGCACACTAAACTCCCTCCTTTCCTACTCATTTCATCTTATTTGTCTTGATAATTTGTTATGGGTCTTTTCACCTATCTGTTACCTGATAGAGTTAATGTGTACTACTTTGCTTATTTCTGACCTTTCTCGCAAGTATGGAGTCTGGTTTATTCCCTTTTTGATGAAACTTGCTGTACCAGGCATAACATACGCGGACCTTATAGATCTTAAAGGCTATTACTTTTACTCTTTGTTTTCACCTCTCCCAATAATGTCTTGCCGTCTCTTGTCCCCTCTTTCCCAACTTACTCTCTCCTGCGTCATGCCCTGCTTCTCTTTGCACTCTCTGCTCCCCTCTCTTTGCACTTCCTGTCTTACTGTGTCTGCTCATCTCTCTACACACTACACTCCCTTCTCTCCTCTCCTTGCTGTCTCTCTTTCATCCTCCTATTCAATTTACTGTCTATCTTCCTCTCTCTTTGCCCTCCCTTCTGCCCCATGTGCACACTGCTCTCCATTAGCCCCTCATCATCCCTCCTCTCCAAAATAAGAAGTTGAGTTACAGGATTATTTGGAATTATTTCTGCTTATGTAGCTAAGGAATGTTCAGATATTTGAATCTGTATATTTCATTATATTTTTCAAATTATTTCTGCACATGCAGCATTCATTACATTATATGTATATCTATGACATTTTGACATTGCTATTTTATACTAGTAGAATAATAATTAAACATACTGGTTCTTTTTACTCCATTGTGCACACAGTTTTAAGCGAGGTATGATAAAACTATTGCATCACTATAATATGATTCACAAACTTAGTGTTTTTAAACAGCATGCTTTGGGGAAACGTGAAGGCCTGAAATGTATGTCTACTAAAGTTTATATAGAGAAAAAGACTTATTAGGAAACCAATAAATGGAATGCATTATATTCAAACTAAACAGCTTACTTTATTAAACATATTTGCATATAAAATTATGGCACACAAGAATGGTAATACAATTTAGGGAAGACATCCTGTACGGTTAATTAAACAAAATTCACAATAAATCCTTTGTTCACAATTCCAGGTTTGTAAAGTAATAAAAATAAAAGAGTTGTGTTAATTTTATGAGTTGGAAAAACATAAATAGACAATTTAACGGTTTCGTTGTTTAGGCCAAGGCCCCAATTGTAGAAAACTGTTCACACTTATAACCGGGGATAACATGGACAGCAGCATGAAAGTAACTTACTCATAAGATTTAGTGGGAAAGCAGAAATACTTCTCCTTTCAAAGCTTTAAACGTTAACCTTGAATATTGTAAACTTTTTATGATTACAGTGTTCTCATGTTTTTGCTTCTGTTTCCTAAAACCTACGCCTTGGTTTCCTTTTAAAGAAAAAGGGATTTATAGTGAAAAATATTGTTTCCTTCCTTTAACTTTATCATTAATATACAGTAGCATGGACTTTTTGAAAATGGTGTCAAATAACTTGGCTCTCTTAGGGGAATATTCATTAAGCACATGTATGGTTTAGTGTACACAATCTGCCTATACCTTCCATTAACTTGGATGGGAGTTAATGACGGATCGGGTGCGTTTACCCGAACTGGTGCTTGAAGATGCTGCCCCTAAATAACACTTTACCTGCCAGTATCTCAAACTTCAAAAATTAGACTGTAAGCAGTCCTGTATAGGGAGTGGGACTTATTGTCAAAATGTTTTGACAAGCATTAAAAGTCAATGAGCAAGGTAACATGGCTCTTGATATACTGATTTTTACTGACATATTCCTTCAATTCTGGCACAAAGTAGTAAAGTCTGTCAAAATTCTAAAATTCCAATACAAATTGGAAAGTTTTTGGTGAAATTCTGCTAAATGCTTTGGGAGACATACGTGAACAAAGCAAATAATTACTTGAAACAAATGTACCTCTCTAGCTTAGATAGTCTCTAGTCAGCTGAAAGGCTATAGTAACACCTTTGGGATTCTGTAGTTATGTTTTTTTGTATTATTATTTTGTTGCTAAAAAAAAGAACTGTTGACCGAGCTGCTTCCTGAGCCTCTCTGTACCACGTGCCCACTGTATGTTTTACCGCACTTTTGCCCATGGTTCCCAGCAGGGAGACTTTAATACATAACACCCCAAAACTGATCCATTTAGAATGACTTGATATACATGGAGGTCGGGAAGGAATTTATTTTCCCCCTTATGAGATAGCATTGGATGATATTTCACTGGGTTTTTTTCTTTGCCTTCCTCTGGCTCAATATACTGTAAGTACGGATATAGGATAAGTATCTGTCGTCTAAATTTAGCATAGGTTGAACTTGATGGACGTACATCTTTTTTCAACCTCATCTACTATGTACTGATGCAGCGGCAGTTATTCGAACACTTCACGCAGCAATTAATGCGGGAAACCGTGATCACAACGGGGACAAAGCTTGCTGTGTTTAATGAAATGACCACGATGCATTAGCTTCCCAAAGCAGGGACCCCTGCTGTGTGAATGCTACCGGCGTCTGCCTTTGTGTAATAGACGTGCAGAAAGAGAGTCTGGATCAGTCCCTCTAACTGCGTGCCTCTCACAGGCGATCGCGGGGGTTGTAATAAAATTCTAAAATTACAGTTTTGTAGCAGGTGCTCTCTTGAGCTGAACAAAGTTGATTTCAGGTCCGGGGACCCCCTACTTCCCGAGTTGCAGGCCCCGTTATGGGGTGCCGGTACTCCCGCCATGTGGGATCGAATCAAAACAATGCAGAGGGATACCGGCACCCCTTAACAGGGCCTGTATCTTGGGAAGTAGGGGGTCCCCAAGGCTGAAATAAACTTTGTTTAGCTCGGAAGACCCCCTGCTCCCCTACACTAGTATCAAACCCCCCTCCCCTCCAAATAAAAAATCCTTACCTTAGCGGGTAGCTGCTAAGGTAATGAAGCTGCTTCCATTTTATTTGTATTCATAGTGTGCGTGAGCAGGGGGTCTCCTGAGCTGAACAAAGTTGATTTCAGGTCTGGGGACCCCCTACTTCCTGAGCTACAAGCCCCGTTATGGGGTGCCGGTATCCCCACCATGTTAAAATTGTGGGTCACGTGACCGCGGGATTAGAGGGATACGGGCACCCCATAATGGGGCCTGTAACTCGGGAAGTAGGGGGTCCCCAGACCTGAAATCAACTTTGTTGACCCCCTGCTCACGCACACAATAAATAAAAATTAAAAATGTAAGCAGCTTCATTACCATTTGTGAATGGATTGATTGATGGTAATTAATTTCTGTTTACTTGTTTTGTTTCTAGGATTTGAATAGTGAAGTGTGTACAGTAATTCATTTGGATTGTATTGTAATATATTTGTGAATGGATTGATTTATGGTAATTTATTTATTTTATTTTATTTAGAGCATTGCTTGGCATACAGTACTGTAGTGTATGTGTCAGAATGTACTGTATTGCGGTGGTAGTAAGTACAGTAGAACTGCATTAATTTTATTATGCTACTGTAGTTACTGTAATGTGTTTAATAATGGTCCAAATAATCTATATTATCCATATCTGGATAATAGTTATTTGGCTCATTAATGTAATGTAATGTATGTGTGTTTGGTGGTACGGGGGGGGGTGATTTATTTAAATGTAATGTACTGTGTAGGCCATGTTTTAGTTTTTTTTACACATAGGGGTGGCACCTGTGCCTTAACCCCTTCATTGCCTCAGCAGGCATTGCTAAGGTAATGAAGCTGCTTACATTTTTATTTTTTATTTATTGTGTGCGTGAGCAGGGGGTCTCCTGAAATGAACAAAGTTGATTTCAGGTCCGGGGACCCCCTACTTCCCGAGTTACAGGCCCTATTATGGGGTGCCCATATCCCTCTAGTCCCGCGGTCACGTGACCCACAATTTTAACATGGCGGGGATAACGGTACCCCATAACGGGGCCTGTAACTCGGAAGTAGGGGGTCCCCAGACCTGAAATCAACTTTGTTCAGCTCAGGAGACCCCCTGCTCACGCACACTATGAATAAAAATAAAATGAAAGCAGCTTCATTACCTTAGCAGCTACCCGCTAAGGTAATGACTTTTTATTTGGAGGGGGGTTGATACTAGTGTGGGGGAGCAGGGGGTCTTCCGCGCTAAACAAAGTTTATTTCAGCCTTGGGGACCCCTACTTCCCGAGATACAGGCCCTGTTATGGGGTGCCGTTATCCCTCTTCATTGTTTTGATTCGATCCCACAGGATTTTAACATGCCGGGTGTACCGGCACCCCATAACGGGGCCTGTAACTCGGGAAGTAGGGGGTCCCCGGACCTGAAATCAACTTTGTTCAGCAAAGGAGAACCCCTGCTACAAAACTGTAATTTTAGAATTTTAATAAAAACCCCGCGATCGCCTGTGAGAGGCGCGCAGTTAGAGGGACTAATTCAGACTCTCTATCTGGGCTTCTATTACACAAAGGCAGATGCCAGTAGCATTCACACAGCAGGGGTACCTGCTTTGGGAAACTAATGCGACGCGGTCATTTAAAAAATAATAACACACCAACACCGGGGAGAATTAGGGGATTATATCGTTTTCGAATTTGTGATCCGTTCGAATAACGGCCGCTGCATCAGTAGCTATGTAACATTTGTTATAATCACTCAGGTTACTGGGCTCCCCTAACCACACATACTGTATACTGCATTTAATGGAGCTCTCATCCATCCTTTCAGGTCAGGGCCCTACAAAGCGTTGTGACATCGCTGGCTAAGGATAAAGACAAAAAAGATTTCTCTAAATCTAAAGTTGACAGTTGTGATTTGTAATACTGAACTATAACCTTTGACAGTCAGCTAAGACAATGTATCACATCCAAAGCCGCTAATGATGTTGTGTCAACAAAATGGACTTGGGTCTCTCTATTTTAACCCACAAGCACAGTCATAGGGACAGATACTGTGCAAACACTTGCATTGCTCTCTGGTTTAGACACGACATTTTGATTTAAGGTCTATCCCACTGTGAACATTTTCAGGTCATAATTCAGCATGGACTTTGATTAATTTGGAAAAGATTTACAGCACAGTTTTAAAATGAAGTTCTAGTTAATTAAATGTCCTCGAATCACTTTTTGATACATATACTTCCTTGAGTATTTTAACAGTTTGCTACAAATGGGTCCTGGTCCTAAACAATGAAACCGTTAATATGTGTTTTTCCAACTCATTAAATTAACGCAACTCTTTTATTTTTGTTACTTTACAAACCTGAAATTGTGAACAAAGGATTTATTGTGAATTTTGTTTAATTAACCGTACAGGATGTCTTCCCTAAATTGAATTACCATTCTTGTGTGCCATCATTTTTTTATGCAAATATGTTTAATAAATTAAGCTGTTTAGTTTGAATATACATGATAATGCATTCAATTTCTTGGTTTCCTAATAAGTCTTTTTCTCTATGTAAACTTTAGTAGATATAAATTTCAGGCCTTCACGTTTCCCCAAAGCATGCTGTTTACAAACACTAAGGTTGTGAATCTCATATTATAGTAATGCAATTGAGTTTGTACATAAACTTCAATACATATGCAAAAAATGCAGACATATTTTTCAGTTCTTCTTTTATCATTCCTTACTTAAAGCTGCAGACCAAGCATTATCCTACGTGTGGTTTTTTTTTTAAATAAATCACATTTATTTAAACAATTCTACATGAATTTTTTGTTTTTTTGCAAATTCTTTATTTTCAATTTTTTGTATACAGTATTATATTAGCACCCCTCATAATGGTAAACATCATAACATGAAAATATTGTATAGTGCAATGTTTAAGCTTCATATTGCTTCCTTGCATACAGCTATATGATACAATACAATCTATTATTTAACATAAAATCTGAACTAAAATAAAATGTAGAAATAACTAAATTCAATAAAATAACACTGATGATAGAATTAACCATCTCATACAGTCACAGAATAAAACATAATAACATAATATAACTTAACATACCTACCATAACTGAGCCAAACCCAAAGTGTCAATTAAAATTATCCTTAGTATCTTGATTTTGGTAGTTAGCTTCCCTTTCTATTTCCTTTTCTTCTTATAAAGTCCTATTCTCTGTATATTCTACCCATGGTAACCATAGGAGTTCAAATTTTAGCATTGTACAGTATCTCTGGTTATATATGATAACTGGTCCATTTTCATAACCTCCCACATTATCAAATCCCATTGTTCTATGGTAGTTCCTCTAGTTTTTTTTCCAATTGGCCGCAATGGCGCACCATGCTGCATTTAGCATGTGTATTAATAATGCTTTCTAAATTTTGTGTTCTTTGAACCCTTCTCCGTTTAACAATGTAATACTCGAGTCTTTTGGAATTCTAATTTTAGAATCTTTAAAATCTGTACCAATATCAAATCCAAAAACTTCTTACATTTTTTCCAATCCTACCAAATATGTAGCACCGTTCCCACTTCCCTGCAGCCTCTCCAACATTTATTAAAAGTCCCAGGATAGCACTCGCTTATTTGGCTGCTAATCCTGCTGGGAGATTTATGTTTAAAACCCTTTTTTTGTCAAATTAATTTTAAAATTATATACTACACCAGGGGTGCGCAAACTTTTGCTCCTGTGCCCCCCTGCCTTGTGTCACCTGGTGCTTGCGCCCCCCCCCCTTGCTTAGTGCGGCATCAAATGACGGCTATGGCAGCACGCATGTGACATCACGCCACATGACCCCGTGGCGTCACTACGTTGCCATGTAGACACTTCCAGACGCCGGCTGAATCACAGTAAGAAAAATCTCACGCCACCCCTGGAGGTCGCGTCCCCAAGTTTGCACACCCCTGTACCATACTATATTTACCCCAAACTTTCATTATATTAAGCAGTTATATTAAATGACTTGTTATTATTAAAATAATATCATCCGCATATAATGCTATGTCTGGGTGATTTCTTATTGATTCTGCTAGAGGCTCTATTACTAGAGAAAAGATCAACGGGGACAATGCGCAGCCCTTCCTCGTTCCATTAAGTATTTTAAAAGTATTCAAGACTTGCCCATTCACCGTGACCCTTGCCGATGGGTTACTATATAGTGCTTTTATATATTTTCTGAACATATCTCCTGTTTCTATATGTTCCAGCATTTTAGTTCCATTGCACTCTGTCGAATGCTTTTTCTGCACCAATAATAGTATCATAGTTGGGATCTGCGTTTTATTGATCTGGTTCAGTATACTATTTATTCGCCTGGTGTTGTCTTTGGCTTCTCCTTTTGGTATAAAATTATCTAAATTCACAAAGTTTGGTAAATACTCGTTAAGCTTATTCGCTAATATTTTAGCAAGAATTTGGACATCCACATTTATAAGCAATATTGGGCAATAGCTTGCACAATTCAATTTATCTTTCCCTGGTTTGGCAATGACCGTTATGTGGGCTTCTGACAAATATTGAGTCAGGATCCGTGTTTCTCTTAAAGTTTGAAACATACCCTGGATACAGTATATACTGTGAGAAAGTTAGTAAACATTTTATAGTATGTATGCGGTAGTCCATCAGGACCTGGGCTCTTCCCACTGGGTAATTTATTTATCACTTTTTCTATTTCCTCCCTTGTTATCGCTGGGTCAAGCTTAGTCCTCGCTTCAGTATTAATTGTTTTAGTTTTTATGTCTTTCATAAAATTTTCTATATCCTCCTCCATTTGCTCCTATCCTAGTTTGTGTGGCTATTCCTTAATAACTTTTCGATCCTGTGATACTGTTCCATCCTGTTTCCGAATTTTGCTAATACACTTGAACCCCTTTTTAACGCGATGCTCGGGGTCTACATAATTTGACCGCGTTATAACCGGGATCATCGGAAATAATTTGAGCAGGGAAGTTGCGCCAGACGTCTGGTGTCCTGCACATGTGCGCGGTGCCGGGTGGTCCTGCTTGCATGCATGGCGCCGGCCGCACTATTAGTGTGCGTGCGCGGCAGGGTTTACAACCTCTTCTGCGCATGCGCTGCCTAGACGTTTGGCGCATGCGCATAGGACGGTGGACCTTCTGCTCATGTTCAGGGGATGACAGCCGCTCGGCAAATGCTCAGAAGACGACTGCCGTTCGGAGCATGCGGAGGTGTAGGGTGGTATTGTGCATGCGTGGTGTGGCCTGCAACCTCCTCTTCTGCGCATGCGCTGCCTACAACCACTGTGCATCCTGTAACTGGAAGGTATGTGTATACGTGGGCACGCACCCATCTGTATTGTGACATCGCTTCCATCATGCTTTTTCGTTACAACACAAGGGATTTTTCCTATCAGAGCACTTTAGGTGTCAGCAAAGAAGTTTCACTTCAAAAATTGTGAAATATACAGATTCAAATATTTGATCGTTCTTTAGCTACATTAGCAGAAATAATGCCAAAGAATCCTGTAATACAACTTCTTATTTCGTCTTTATATGTTTGGGGTTGGTAACCAGCTTAGCTGGCGTTCTAGTTAGAGAGGGCCGGAGTAATGTTTATTTAGTTTCCCTAAATGGAATAGGTGTTTGTTTTATGATTTGGGTTTGCTTAAAGGGACAGTACACCTAATGTTTAGTTGTTTGTGTGGAGAATAAAACCACTTATTATGGTTTACCCAGAAACACATATAGGCCTCATCTCTGACCTCACCTAAAGGCCGCTCTGTCACAGTCTCTCTCTAGCAAAAGCCATATTTCATGCTCCGTATGTTTGAATATAGACTTTGTGGTGATTTGCAATTTTCTCTCACATTTCATTCTGCTACTTCTGAACATACAATGAAAGTTTTGGTACAAACATAGAATTAAACATGGCATCCTGGTTGCTTCAGCTTTTACTGTACTTTTGACCAGCTGTGATATGTAATAGCTATAATAATAACTTTATTTATATAGCTCTTTTCTCCCAATAGGACTCAGAGCGCTTCACACATTTAAAGCTAACAGTTACAAAAAAAGAAAAGGAACACATTAAAAGCTATACAAAGAAACCAAAAACAGGATACAAATATACAAATAGAGGATGAACAGAGTATAAAATTGAAGTATACTGTAAGTTTTGAATGCCAAAAATGTTATGGTGCACTTATTAAATGCCTGGTTCAAGAGGTACTTCTTAAGACTTTTTATAAAGATTTCCAGGGCAAGCCTCTCTTACCATACTAGGTAGAGCATACAAAAGAGTGAGAGCAGTGTGGCTAAAACCTGGTTCCCCAAAAAGAAGTTGGGGAGATTCCAGGAACTGTTAGGAGTCCTTCACCTGCAGATAGAAGTGAGCGTGTTGCAGTGTTGGGAAACAGGAGCTCTTTCCGATAGTTAGGTCCCTGATTATGTAGGGCTTTGAATGTTAGCAAGCCAATATAGAAACAAATTCGCTGTCTTACAGGCAGCCAGTGCAGAGTACGGAGAAAAGGTGTCGAGGAAAGTATGGGTATGGTTAGTTAACAACCAGATAATAGAGAGGAGTGCTGCCCACCTTAAAAAGAGAAAAATGATACAATTACCGGTGCTCCAATGTTAGAACGAAAGCCTGCAGTCAGTCCTGAGTACATAGAGGAAGGAACAGAGGGCACAGCGGATTTTGCAAATTCAAACTCATTTATTGAGCCAACACAACGTTTCGACCATGGAGGTCTTTTTCAAGTGACAATGGCATATACAAATCTGGTCTAACAACATATAAATAGTGCCCCAAATCCCCACAATGCAACCTGCTCAATCAGTGTTGATGAAGTCCATGTGCTTAATCAGTTCCTTGAACCAATGTCCAGTGTGCAAGCTTGAATAGGTGATCCCCAACAGCTGTAAATCCTCCTTTAGATATCGTGATGTTCATGTCCTCCCACTTCCTGGTTATTCGGTATCCATCTTTGTGACGTCATCACTTCGGGTCCTCAATGGTTGGAACGCAGCGTCCTCGTGCGTTTCAAATGAGCGCATGCGCACTTCCTGATTATTCGGTATCCATCTTTGTGACGTCATTGATTCGGGTCCTCAAAGGTTGGAACGTAGCGTCCTCATGCGTTTCAAATGCGCGCATGCACAGTAGACATACACTCGAGGCGTAGTCTGTTTTGGTGTGCATTTAAGTGAATTATTTTAGGGGGCACATCCATTTTGTGTTTCCCTTCACCTTTTCTGATTCGTAGTCAGTGCTGACTGCATATGAGTCATTGCACAAGCGTCAATCTTTGATCATTCCTTGTCCTCAGTAGTTGGAACGCACGATCTCATGCGTTTCAAGCGCGCACATGCGCAGTAGGTATCCACTCGATTTCCTTCAAATTGAAACGCCAGAAGTGCATGTTGTGTACCAATCATTGCACTAACGTTAATCCTTTTAAATGTGTGTGCAGGATCACATTTAAAAAGATTAACGTTAGTGCAATGATTGGTACACAACATGCACTTCTGGCGTTTCAATTTGAAGGAAATCGAGTGGATACCTACTGCGCATGTGTGCGCTTGAAACGCATGAGATCGTGCGTTCCAACTACTGAGGACAAGGAATGATCAAAGATTGACGCTTGTGCAATGACTCATATGCAGTCAGCACTGACTGTGCCTCGAGTGTATGTCTACTGCGCATGCGCGCATTTGAAACGCATGAGGACGCTGCGTTCCAACCTTTTAGGACCCGAATCAATGACGTCACAAAGATGGATACCGAATAATCAGGAAGTGCGCATGCGCGCATTTGAAACGCACGAGGACGCTGCGTTCCAACCATTGAGGATCCGAAGTGATGACGTCACAAAGATGGATACCGAATAACCAGGAAGTGGGAGGACATGAACATCACGATATCTAAAGGAGGATTTACAGCTGTTGGGGATCACCTATTCAAGCTTGCACACTGGACATTGGTTCAAGGAACTGATTAAGCACATGGACTTCATCAACACTGATTTAACAGGTTGCATTGTGGGGATTTGGGGCACTATTTATATGTTGTTAGGCCAGATTTGTATATGCCATATCACTTGAAAAGACCTCCATGGTCAAAACGTTGTGTTGGCTCAATAAATGAGTTTGAATTTGCAAAATCCGCTGTGCCCTCTGTTCCTTCCTCTAGTTAACAACCAGGCCACAGCATTCTGTACCTGCTGAAGGCAGTGCAGCTACTGTATGTTTCTGGCCAAAGTGCATTGCATTAGCCTATGAGTGAGCATCAAGTAAAAGAATGAGGATTTGATCATGGTAGACACCTGATGACTACATATTAAATAATCATCAAAGACTAGAACAGAATTCCTCACATGGTCAGAGTTTAGAAGCTGAGAAGCCCTGAGCTTCGAGCCTGTTAACCTAGCTGAAGTCTTGTTGTCATAAGACGGTGAAGACTCATCACAAGCACCTCGGTCTTATCATTTATTTATCAAATATTTTATCAGGAAAATGTACATTGAGAGTTACCTCTTGCTTTCCAGTATGCCCTGAGTACCAATTAATACGTTGACAACATTATAAATTACAGTTACAAACATGTTTAAAGTATGAAACAGAGGAAGAACTTAAACAGGAGGCGGTTTTGAGAGACTCTGGTAAATTATTTCAGAAGTTGGTTGTGTGAAAAGAGAAGGAGTAACCAGAATCTTTATTGAACCTTGGAACCATTAGCATTCTTCTCGTGGCAGACCTAATGTAAAAAAAATACTGTGGTTTTAGATTAAGAAGCATGTTTAGACCATTGGATAGCATGTCCAAAAAGTATTTGAAAGTAAGACATGAAAAATGGATTTTGTGTCTGAACTCTAGGTTTAGCCAACCTAGTTCAAATGTAATTTTACTTACTTTGATTGTTGTAAAGTTCTGGGACATTTTGCTGGACAGTTTGTTTTAAAGAGAAAACTTTTTGTAGGTGTGGTTTATATCATATGGAGCATATCAAAAAGCATAAAACCTGGGTTGGGGAGGGGGGTGTAACATGAGTCTTTAGCTTGAGAGTAATATCAGTGATTTAGAGTACCTGATTATGAGCAATGTATGTGACTATTTTCCTTCCATCCTTGAATCTGAAAACAAAGTACTAGTTGGAAAATGTGATATTGTTTTTTCTTTGTAGAAAAATGAAGAGTACATTCAATGAGATTAATATGCACATCTTTATGTAAAAATTGTTAATAACGATAATTACACATTATACAACATGGCAGGGTAACTAAAAAAACAAACGAACTGATGCATAACTCCAAATTACCCAGGATAGAAATATAAAGGAAGGAGGGCATGGTACCTGATTGAATGCCTCCCCTTTTTGGTGATGTCACATCATTAAAAGAAAATGGAAGCCATTGCATGGTACATTCACCAATTGGATTGGTGGATGTACCATTTGACAGTCAAATGTGCCTGTCACGTCTCATTTGACCCCAAGAAGATGGTGGATCAACATCTCCTGCACCTGTTGGGGAAGAAATAAGAAGATGATGAATATAATAAGAAAAGAAAGAAGATCTACTCACCAGGGCCTCCTCTGCAAACAGCTGAGGATTGTGGACTTCTGTGCATCATGCTGATGCAGATCATTGCATCGTAGGTCAAGGGTTGGTGCCGCAGTTGAATGAGGAGGGGGAATATTCATCCCGGCAAAGGTAAGAAACACATTGATTGTGTTTTCTTTAATTGTGCCCCTTTGAGGGTATAAATAATCACATCATAACAATCAATGCCTTTTTTGTCAAATGTTTGTTTTTATTTAATTGCAATCTATTTTATTTTGTGGATGTTTTTTTTTTATGGTGCCCATTCATTGTAATTGTGGTAATCCTTGCTGCCATTGTGGGCATGGTTTAACACAGTGACAACCAATAGGTTTATTGGATAATATTTGTTTTTATTTAATTTAAAAATGATTTATTTTATTGTGTGGATGTTTTTTTTTGTTGCCCATTCATTGCCATTGTGGTAATCCTTTTCCCCCATTCCGGGGATAGTTAACCACAATGACAGTCAATGGGTAGAGAGGATGGGGTGATTAAGGGATTAATAGTCAGTAGTTCTCTTTTTTTATTTTAATGTCGGTGCCCACTGAAGACAAGAAGGACGCTGCGGCTGAAGATGAAGATGGGCTTCATCCTGGCAGGGCTAAGTACAACTTTTATTTAATATACAGATGCAGCAGCCGTTATTGAAACAAATCACGGCGCCGTTTTTGTGTGCGCTGTTGTTTTCCACGCGGCATGAACACCGCCAATCACCCCAGGCACACGTGTTTCTCATGGTTGCTTTGTTTGAATTTCATGGATTGTGTGCAATGAAATGCAATGAAATGAATGAATTGTAATGTGTACAGTACTGTGCTACTGTGCTACTGTGTCAATTTTAGGTGTTTAAAAGCCAGAACACTAAAATGCCATTTTATGCACTCGCCTGCCCTCGTGTCTTAAGGCGGTACGGTTGAAAGAAATCCCACGCCATGACATGGGTATTCCGAGGTATACACCACGTGATTTGTTAAAATAATGGCCGCTGCATCTGTAGGAAGTGGCATCCCAAGGGGGAATGATTAGGCGGTGCAATGTGTTCAGAGAAAATTGATGACAGAGGCTGGATCACTTGGCAGATATAAAAAACTGTTTATTGGATCGTCTGCAACATAGTTGCAAACAAAAACCTGGAGAGGAACCTCTTACACATTTCGTCAAAGAGTATAGTTCCTCCCATTATACAGGAATATATAGGGACCACGGCCCAGAAGTTTTGCCCTTCATGTCACCTCAGAAACCATCCCCCATGGTGAGGAGTAAGGCATCAAAGACCGAATGGTGGCCCCACCGGTGGGGGGTCCACATACAACCGTGCACCAATTTAAAACAACTATTACATACACCCGTGAAGTTACATAAACCCTTATAAGCCAACATATGGTCAGTGTTATTTGAGAATATATACATGTTTTATGTTGATCAAACATCTGACCTCATTTTATAAACCTAACAAATATAAAACTTGAATTAAAACCTAATTAAAAACAAAAAATGGTTCTTGTGTACTTTATAACCTAATAACCAAATTAAGTTACAGTATTATGAATTCAGAATAATAATGTTAATAGTAATAATGGTACTAATGATAAACCAAGAACAGAATATACGGTACATGGGTAGATGATGCATTCATGTTAAGAAGAGAACATCACCTTAACAGCTGTTTCGAATTGTATATGGACTGTATATAAACATAAGATTGTGTACAATCACTCCAGATGTACCTCACAGAACACATTTACATTGTATATAACTTTCTCTAACAAGATTAAGTTCTAGAAGAAGTAAAAACATATGGAATTCTATATTTAGAAAATTCCAAATGGAGTCAAAAGACAATAGAATACATGATAAAATATGAATGTCAACCATAGATATATTGTATTCTCATGTGAGAAAGTGTTTCAATTCCCAGTCAGAGTTTATGCCAGCCGGGCTTAATGTGTCTAGGGTAAATATCCAGAACATCTCCCTTTGATTGAGCATGTCCTGGCGATTACCCTTCCTGATTGGGAGTGGGATGTGCTCAATTCCACTAAACAAAAAAATGTTAATATCGCTGTGATGGCAACTATAAAATGTCTGCATACTGGAAACCTCAGGTCCTTGTTCTTAATGGACGTTAGGTGTTCCATTAAATATACCTCTCAAGGTCTAACAGTCCTACCTATGTAATTTTTGCCACAGCCACATCTCAGTATGTATACAACAATATTTGTGTTGCATGTAATGAGAGTTTTAATTTTGTATCTATATTTTGTTGCACTAGATGTAATAGATTTAATTGGTCTGGCATAATTACATAAACTACAGTATCCTCATTTGTGGAAGCCTGTATGAGGTAATATATCTTTTGTTTGTTGTGTAGGGGATCTGAATAAACTCAGCGAATGATGTGCAGAGAGAGTTCTTAAAGGTAAATTTAGGACTCTTTTGGACGAATGGTTTGAGATCTGTATCTAAATGTACTGTAGGATGTCCCAATGTTTCATGACTATAGATTTAATGTCGTCAGTATGTCTGTTGTATTGTGTTATAAATAACGGGGCACTTTCCCCTAAATTTTAATTTTATTTAATGCTAGTATTGGTGTTTCCTTTAAGAAGATCAGATCTCAGTGTAAAGAATGCATTATCGAAGGCAGTCTGTATGTCAACCGATTTATAACTCTGTTGATGAAATCTCAGAGCGAAATCTCTAGATTGCTCAGTGAACAACTCTGTACTGGAGCACACTCTCTTCAATCTTAAAAAACTGCCCTTTTGGTATCCCTCTGCTGAGGGATCTAGGATGACTACTACTGTAGTGCCCACGATTATTCTAACACTAACCAGTGGCAATCGCCAAAAAGACCCAGGTACAGCAAGGTACATGATGGATACATGCCTTAAACTTGCCTTAAACTAGACCCAGCATTTCTGCATTGATTAATGGCCCATCAGATTAACAGCGGGGGTCCCTGGCAGTCCCATTCAAACTGAATGGGACTGCCAGGCACCCCTGCTGTGTTAATCCTATGGGTCTAGTCAATGCAGAAATGCCTTAAACTTGCCATAAACTAGCCAGGTTACACCCAGCAGATACCCAGAATGTAACCGGGCTAGTTTAAGGCAAGCTTTAGAATATTTGTGGTCTCGTCTGTATTAGCTTTCAGAAACGCTTTTCTCGAATTCTGTTTATGAAATATGTAACTCTGAATAGAGTTGTTCATATATATGGACAGTATAAGGTTTAAATAAGTAATGTGATTTATATGAGCAGGATGAGTACAATTTAAACTACAGTATACTCATTATGATTCAGAGACTCCACGAATTCCCTCAATAAATCAATGCTATGCTCCCAACTTAAAATAATATCATCTACTATCGTATATCCCATAAATAATTTTGCATAGGTGCGAATGATGTGCCCATGGCCGTGCCTTGTTGCTGTAAGTAATATTGTTTATCAAATAAAAAAAAATTATGTGTAAGAAGAAACAGAATAGATTAAATGATGAATGTGTTTTGTGCATGTGAAATGTGGGAAGTGCCTAAAAAATATTGAATAGCTGATATACTGTGTTTGTGAATGTGGGACAGCTTTGTGGTAGGGTCAGTAAGAGTACCAAACAGTGGGTAGGGCTTTTAACTTCAGTGGTTTATTTTCGAGAATCAAATAAACATTTGGCACACGTCCCTTTAAGGTAAACACAAAACATAAAATAAACACCTACAGTACTCTAAGGTAGGGAGGCTAACTATACAATACATTCCTATCTGCGAGTTGGCTGATTAAACTGGTTACCAACGTTAAAGAACAGATTCATGTGTAGAGAAATAATACAAATTCCTTATCTGTTTGGTAGGGACTCCTGTCCTTAAGAGAGTTAAGGCAATACTTCAGGATCTAGCAGCCTGGACAGCTATGTAGTATGAGAGACCCATCTACCAGCAGTAGCCTCCTAATCAAGCTGCTTGACAGCTGTGTTAATTCAACTCTGATTGCTCAGGTGCCTCTGTCTGGGTTAACCTCTGACTGCTGGTTACAACAGACCGACGTATAAGTTTCCCTGGCATAATTGTCAGCGAATGACTTCACCCTGTCACAGTGATCAATAATGATATAAAATGACGTGACATCAAGTGTAACCCAAGTGTATTTGTGTGACCAAGTGAAATTATCAAGAGCATTAAGGAGATCCGTGGAGTCCCTCAAGTATGATGGTAATTTGTGTACCAATGGTTGCAGGAAGTAATCAATATACCTTGATGAACCATCTCCCAAAGATCCAATGCTCGATATAATTGGCCTGCCAGGTCAGAGATATATGGATCTTTGGGAAATGGTGGAATATCGGAATGGTGGGGTCAGTGACATACAGGAATGCTCTTTCTTTCTCATTTAATACCTGGAGTATGACTCCCACGTCCAAAATATTTTTGAGATGAGATATAAATACATCAGTGGGATCACCCTTAAGTTTCAAATAAGAATGATAATCAGATAATTGTCTAAGGGCTTCATTACTATAGTCTTTGGTGTTCTGAATGACTATACTGTAGCTCCATCCTTGTCAGCATTTTGAGTGTTAGGCTGCTGCAGACCACATGGAGGCATCCGTGCGTAGCGCGATCACATTACCTTAAGGTATTGATCGCACCCATAGTCGGCGTGGGCGTGCGTGCGGCAGCAGGAGGGGGCGCGTGTTGCGCAAGAAATCAGTTGAAACTGATTTCTCAGTGCGACGGGCAGGACACGTGAGCTGTTCGCCCAATGAGGGTGAACCAGCTCCATGATATCACTGTTACGCCCATAGACACGCACCACAGTGGCACATTTAGCATGTCCAAAAAACGCACCGCTTCACGTGGGTGACGTTACGGACGCGCCCGCCTCCGCAGTGAAAATCTAAATCCCTTGGGCAAAGTACGTAAATCTCGTTCTACCAGCTTTTCGAATGTTTTTATATGTGGCCCCTTTACATGTGTGGGATAAAAGATTGATTTGTTTTTAAACCCTAAATCGACAGAACCCAATAAGAAGGAGGACATATCATTAATATTATCCTCCTTAGGTACTATTTCTTCTAATAGATTATTCATGCCCTGTAATGTACAGAATTCAACAAAAGTGGAAAGTGTGCATTCACCGTGTGGATCCAAAGGAGGCTGACGTGGCGGTTCATCAACAAGATGAACAGCCAGGCTGGCATCCAAGTTGCCATCGGTCAGTGCAGCCACTTGTTCAACAGTTTTATTAGTATTGAAGAATTTCCTCAATATCAATTTTCTAACAAATTTTTGTAAATCTATTATTGTTTCAAATCATTTGAAATTCTCAGAGGGGGCGAAGTTTAAGCCCTTGTTAAGGACTGATAATTCACTTTCTGTTAATTTAGTCCGAGAGATATTAAAGATGGACTGATCTAGAAGTGCTTCTTTCTTTTGTTCACAGAGACTTCTCTTTGTGTGTCAAGTCTTCTGGGGGTTTTGTGTCCTGTTGACAAAAAAGAGATGGAGGATGTATTTTCTCTTTATGGGTATACCATCCTGCAAGTTGTTCCTGGTTTTGATCCCTACAGTTCTCATACCTCCCTGTTGCTTCATTGCTGGAAAACGAGACAGCATACAGTAGGACCTATTGTCGCTGTCCGATGACTCCGATACACTGGACATCACCCTTTGTTTTTTTTTGTTGAAGATCCATTGATGCGGTGTAGAATTATTTGGATATCCTGCATGACTCTCTGTACCTCCTCATTGCAATCTACCGGTCATCCTGGTCTGGCGACTTGGTTTTTGCCAAATGTAAACCTTGTTCCGCTCGTAGTCCACCCGATCTCACTCAAACTTTTTCTTCATTATTTCTTTCTCCATTGTGTTGTTATGTTGAGATAATTTCTTGTCATTACTAACAAATTCATGCATTGTTTGAAATATATCCAATTGTTTCTATAGACCTTTTATATTGTCTTAAAAAGAAACTTTTTCTACTATTTTTGATTGAATGATAAGTTCTATGAGTTTTGTAGAAGCCATCTAGACTTTATATCTAATTTTGTTCAAATTTCTTATATGTATAAACGTAGAGATTGACGCTCATACAAGTGTATGGACTCACAAGCTGTATTTCAGCATATAAGTAGATGGGAACTTCTATAAATAATTCCAGCATGTATATAATACTAGGCGGGACATGAACATGGGACCTAGCGGTCAGTCAGCGCGACTACCGCAAATATGGTTTACCCTGCTTACCCCCCTTAACATATACACTTCCCTAAATAGGGACCAAGGTAACATTGAATGAGGACTACTGCCCATTACCTTTCCATTGAGTGTATAGGGATACGAAATCCATCCAGGCGAAGTTCCACTGCGTGCAGTCCTGATCAGAAGAACCAGAGTGTAGAGAAGCAAGGAGCACAGCTGAAGTAGAAGTCTGCAGGGAGAATCCTGTACAAAAAATGAATGAAGGGCACAACTCCGTGCTAAAACAGAGGGTGATTTATTGGATAAATGCACAGGGACAGAAACACAGCCCACACACCGACATGTTTCGTCCCACGGGACTTTATCAAGGTGTGATAAAGGTTTATAGGTGTGATAAAGTCCCGTGGGACGAAACATGTCGGTGTGTGGGCTGTGTTTCTGTCCCTGTGCATTTATCCAATAAATCACCCTCAGTTTTAGCACGGAGTTGTGCCCTTCATTCATTTTTTCTACAGGATTCTCCCTGCAGACTTCTACTTCAGCTGTGCTCCTTGCTTCTCTACACTCTGGTTCAAATTTCTTAGTCTGGAATTAAATTAAAATAATTGAATATATGCTGGCTGGGTAATGTTTTATTGTTAATGGGAATATGCGCTATTATTCAGATCTGAATAGGACTTTTACCCATTACTGTACTGTATGTGCTGCGGGGGGTCTTGTTGGGGGTAGAAGGCATTGGTACAGTGGCGGCCGCCTTTATCCTAATGCGGCCGCCCCCGCGGGAATTTTAAAACCACGGAGGCGCGCGACTTCTTTTCGTCCGCTTTCCCGCGCCTCGGGCGCTTTCAATGATAAGCGCCATTAGCGCTTATCTGATGATGCGGCCGCCGCGCGGGAAACTCCGATACAAATGGAGAAAATGCCCGGATAAATCCGGGTAAGTGTTAGAATGTAGGTGGCCGCAACAGTAGTAGGGTTCCCATTCATTGCCAAAGTGGTTATCTGTGCTCCCATTGATGCATAGGTAACACAGTGGCAATCAATGGGTATATTGGCTAGTTTTTGTTGTTGTATTGTATTTTAATGTTTATTGTATATAATTGTGTATTTTTTGTTTTTTGCATCACAAATGGGCAAAAGCGCTATTAGCCATTTAGTTACTAGTGCTTATGCCCATTTGTATATGTGGTGATGGGGTAGAGAGGGTGGGGATAGGGTAGTTGTCTCGGGGCGGGTGGTTAGGCTTAACGGGAGAGTTGCGGTAGGGGTTTACACCTTCATTACCGTAGCTGTTTCAACTGCTAAGGTAATTAGCTAAGGGATTAGAGCATCCTGCAACCCCTCCTCAGAGCCCTAACCACCCTCCCCAGGGAAACTACAGAACACCCTTCACCCACTCTATTAAAATACCAGTAACCCCTTAAAGACCTAATAAAGGTAATTAAGGGGTTACTTCTGTTTTAATTGTTGGGCATTAGCCCTTACATGTTTGTGCAGAAGAGGAGGAGGATGCCTTCATCCAGGCAGGGGTAAGTAAAACATGTATTAATTAAAATTGTAAGGGGTGGGTGGTTATTACTCTTGGGTGGGTAGTAGCAGGGGTTAACCCCTTCATTACCTTAGTGGTATGGGGTGCCGGTATCTCTCTGCAGGTTTAATTCTCCTGTGTCACATGACTTGGATATTTAAACATGCCGGAGATACCGACACCCCTTACCGGGGCCTGTAACTCTGGAAGAAAGGGGTACAGGGGCTGAAATGGAAATAAAATAAAAGCAGCACAATTGACTATTAGAGGTGCGCCGAGAGAGGGACGGATTACGTCTGCTCTTACTGCACCGTTTTTCCAGACTCATTCGGGCCAGTAGAGGTAACAAAGCTGGAGTCCCATTCAGGAGCAGGGGGACCCCTGCTGGTCTCTTCTTCATGATACTGTGCACATGGATAATAGTGATATATGGATTGGTTATCTGAGTACATCAATGACAAACTACTTTGGCCAATTAAAATCTATTACAGTAAACACTACAAAGAAACCATTGCATATTATCTAGATCAATATGGCTACTAGAATTTGCACTTCTACATACTGGACCTCCCAAAATATGAATCTACCTTTAGGTAAAGTATACTTTCATAACATCCTGCAGCAGATTACATTTTGGGTATGAATATGGGAATATCCAACAAACTCAGCAAACCTGTTATCAAACTTACTTTTTTTTTTCTGTCTTTCTAATCAGTCTTAATAGAAATTGCAGAACAGTATGATCTTGGAGGTGCCTAATGTAAAACTGCAATAATTTCTCAAACGCAAGCTCAGAAGTAGCAGTCTGCATGAGCTGCAGATGTGCAAAGTGGCAACTTAGGAAAACCATTTCTATTAAAGAGCAAATGAAAGAATATAAATCGGTATAGTAAAACTCCAGCCTGTGCTAATCAAGTGATTATGAAAAACAGCAGAATCTCACAGCAACGCTTCAAATTACATATTAAAATTATTAGGCTATATCTATCTATATAAATACTTATTTATATGTATGTATAAAGATAATTTTGGGGGTTGTGGTTTAAATAATGACAGGGAATAATTGGGTGATTTCTATACTGTGAATAGGATGGTAGAAAGAAGAAGAATAAAATATGACCATCTGCAAGGACAGATGTCATGCAAAGAGCACAGAAAGAATATGAGTATTTGTGATACAACAGAAAGGTTCTATTTTAACAACATTCCGTTATGTTTTTTTTTTGTTTTTTTTTCAACTTAAATTTTTTTATTGGAGTTACATGTTCAGACATTGTTTCACAGCCCATTGTGTCATTTCCAATTACAGAACAAAAATTTGTTAACATACAACAACAACCGACAGAAGACACTACAGACAAGACAAAACAGACAAGGGATCCGGGGGAGGGGGGGAAGGGAGAGGGGAGGGAGGGGGTGAAGGGACCCGAGGCGTCGTGCTTCTTTGCTTGCTGCTGTCCTTGTACAGTCCTGGTAGATGATATGTATTGTATCTATCTGGGGAAAGGCCTTCCTTCGTGTCCACTTACCGATCTTCTATCGTTGGGACTGTCCTCTACCAGTTCGTCGCTGTGTCGTGTCGTAGTTCTGACCCTCAAAGGAGAACGCATCTAATCTTATCATTGAAATATCGCGGTGGCATCCACCCCTGGGATGTCTAACTGTGCCAGCCAAGGTGCCCAGACTTTTAGAAAATTTGTGCCTGTGTCATTAACTAAACTTGTTAATTGTTCCATCCGGCACACATGCCAAATCCTGTTTCTGATCTTAGGGATAATTGGGATTTCTTGTATCTTCCATAATGCTGCGATCTCGCACCTCGTGGCTGTTGCAAAATGCACAATCAATTTGTGCACTGCATTCGACAGACCCTGGATCCGTCTGCCCAACAGGAACACCCACGGGTCCAGGGGGATCTCCAAACAGAGAATCCGCTGTATCCAATCTCTAATTTGTTCCCAAATAGGGGCCACCCTTGAGCAAGACCACAGCATGTGTCGCAAATCTACCACCTCCCCACATTGTTTGGAACAGAGAGGGGAGTAGCCCCTAACAAATTTAGCTAAGCGAGTTGGGGTGTAATACCACCGCATAAGGACTTTATATGCGTTCTCCTTTAATGTGGTGCAGATTGAGCTTTTTGCTGCTGCTTGGATAATTCTGTCCCACTCTTCGTCCTCTAAAGTTTCCCCTAAGTCCGCTTCCCAGTGTCTAATGTAGCACAGTCTGTTTTTGTTGGGCGTCGTTGGACAGATCACTTCCCTGTACATTCTAGACGTAAGTCTCCTTGTGTCCGTACCTCTAGAACACAGCTGCTCAAAATTAGTTCGTGCCGGTCTGATTGGTGTTTTATTGTAAAAATCTCTGATCTGAAGGTATCTAAAGAATTCCTTATTTGGGATAGCTTTAGTGGATTTAATTTGCTCAAAGGTTTGTATCTATTTTCAACCCTACAGATCTTTAAGACGGGTTATCCCCGTTTGAGTCCAATTTAAGAGGTTCTTGCTATTCAGTCCTGGAGCGAAGTCTGGATTGCCGACAATTGGCGTCATCAGTGATCCTTTAGTAGTCAAATTACAGCTAAATTTAGTGACCTCCCAAACTCTTAATGAATTAACCATGGTCTGTAGCGGCATTTCCATCTTGCGTACCCCTCTTTTGGGTAGCCAGATTAAGTTTTGGAGTTCAATCGGTGCACAGCAATTCCTCTCCAACTCTACCCATCTCCGTAAGCTTGGGTCCGTGTGCCATTGGAGAATCTTCCCTAATTGGGCAGCTTTGTAATAAGCCAGCAAGCAAGGCACCGCTAAACCTCCACTTAATGTGGGTCGCTTTAGAATACCCTTAGCAATTCTTGGGTTTTTCTTATTCCAAATAAATTTCATGATTTGTGACTGTAGGGAAAGGATGTCAGACTGTACTAAAGGGATAGGGAGACTCTGGAAAAGATATAACATCTTTGGGAGGAGATTCATTTTCACGCTATGTATCCTCCCAATCCATGAAATACTCCCCTTCATCCATGTCCTGAGATCCTCCCCCAATGTCTTAATTACCCTGGGAAAGTTTGCTTTATATAGTGTTTTGTAGTCCCTTGTAAGATATACCCCTAAATATTTGATAGCGGGGGCTTGCCATTTAAAATTAAAATTGAGGTCAATCAGTTTTTCTACTTCTTTAGGTAAGTTGACATTGAGGGCTTCGGATTTGGACTGAGTGATCGTAAACCCCGAAATTTGGTTAAATTTGCCCAGGATGCTAAATACGTTTGGGAGAGACGTGAGAGGTTTGGATAGTGTTAGAATAACATCATCGGCATATAGGGCGGCTTTGTGCATCTGATCTCCAACTGGGATTCCAGAGATGTCTGGGCTATTTCTAATGTGCGCCGCTAAGGGCTCTATGCACAGGGCAAACAGCAGTGGCGACAGCGGGCACCCCTGCCTAGTTCCGCTCCTGATTGCAAATTGGTCTGAGGGGAAACCCTGATGCCTCACTCTCGCTGTCGGGCCCTCATATAACGCGAGGATGGCCCGCAGGAGGCGTCCCTTGAAGCCAAACGCTCTCAATGTTTCTGTTAGGTAGGGCCAGTCTATCCTATCGAAGGCTTTCTCAGCGTCCAGACTTAACACCATGGATTGTATGTTTTTCTTTTGAGCCAGATCGATCAAGACAATGATTCTCCTGGTGTTGTCTGCCGCTTGCCTACCTCCGATAAACCCCACCTGGTCTGTGTGGATTAACCTGGGAAGGACAATACCCAGCCTGTTGGCTATAAGTTTGGAGTATATTTTAATATCTGTATTAATCAGTGAAATTGGCCGGTAGCTCTTACAGTCTGCCGAGTCCTTTCCAGATTTGTGGATCACAGAGATTGAGGCTTGTAGCATTTGTGCCGGGAAAGAGGCCCCTGCAAGTATTTTGTTGAATAGCTTTAACATGTGGGGGGCTAGTATTTTGATATACTTCTTATAGTATAAATTTGAGAAGCCATCCGGCCCTGGTGCTTTGGCAGGTTTTAATGCTTTGATGACCTCAGAAAGCTCCTCTATCGTAAAGTCCGTTTGGAGCGCCTCCCTCTCACTTCTTCCCAAGACCGGCAAATTCGCCTCTTTTAGGAAGGTCTTTAACGACTCTCCTGTTCTAGCATTGTGGGTAACCTTATCTCCATTATATAGCTTTTAATAATATTTTTAAACTCCTCTACAATTTTCCCAGGAATAGAGGTAAGGTTGCCCTTTTGGTTTCGAATTGCGTGAATGTGGTAATTTGGAAGCTTGTTTTTTTAGCTTATTGGCAAGGGTAGTGTGTCAGGCTTGTTCGCTTTTTTAAAACATTTCCGCTTAGACTAGGCCAATTCCTTCTCAGCCTGGGCGGAGAGGAGGAGATTGAGTTTTGTTTTGGTGTCTAATAACTGTTTCAATGTGTGATCGCTCTTATTCACTTTGTGTAGGGATGAGAGCTCCGTTATCTGCTTTTCCAATTCTTTAATCTTATTCTCTCTTTCCCTTTTTCTTTTGGTGGCCAAATTCATTAGTACCCCCCTGAGGGTAGCCTTATGGGCCTCCCACCGCATGCAGTGTGAAGCCACACTCCCTCGTTCTCCTCAAAATATTCTTTGAGTTTTTCCCCTATTTCCTGATCTAGAGCTGGGATTTTCAGCAAGATCTCATTCAGCTTCCAGTTCGCTCTAGGTCTTTCTAGCGGTATTTTGTGCATCGCAGCTCAATAGATGCATGTTCAGACAATGAAATATCATGGATCTCGGAGCAAGAGACCCCGGGGACCATTCTATTGGACACAAGGAAGTAATCTATCCTACTGTAGCAGTTATGTGGGTGGGAGAAGAAGGTGTATTCTCTCACTCCCTGGTGTTGTTCCCTCCATATATTGAGTAGTTGGCAGTCTTTTAGTCCTTTTTTAATTGTTAATACGTCTTGTCTGTGTGTTTTGTTAGTGTTCGAGCATCTATCTAGGTCCTCGTTCAGTGCCCTATTCAGGTCTCCTGCTACAATAATGTTCCCTATTGCCACTTTACTAAGTTTCCCGAAGAATTTGTTTAAAAAGTCTGTGGCATTTTCATTAGGGGCGTAGATTGCTGCGAGTGTGATAGGGTACCCTCGTATTGCTCCCCGCACAATGAGTAACCTACCCTCCTTGTCAGTAAATGTTCTGTCTGGTACAAATGGTATGCGGTTGTGTATTAAGATGGCCACCCCATGATTTTTAACCTTTGCGGAGGACAGGAAGTGTACCCTAAAATCTTTATCAAAGTACTTGGGACAGTTGTTCTGGGAAAAGTGTGTTTCTTGCAAAAATAAAATTTCTGCCCCTTGCGCTTATAATCCCTGGAGGCAACCCTACGCTTTGCTGGACTGTTGAAACCCTTAACGTTGTGGGATATTAGCAGGAGTTCCTTACTCATTGAAGAACATGGATCGACTTTCCTGCCGTAGTCTATTTCTGTCCTGAGCGGCGGGTCCTCCGCTGGAGCTACGACTCTTTCTTGCGTCCCAGATCACCTCACTCCCACCTGAGGAAACAAAGGGGGGTGGAACACACACAGGAGAAAACCGGGGGATACATAAACAACACACAACATGTTTCGAAACATAGTATTTCTCGACGTCTTGTCGAGTTTGTCCTCTCGTCGAGGCCATCGCCTTTGGGTTCCCGATCTCCTCTCAGTAAGTCCAGATTTGGCTTGGAGTGGGTGCCGCCCCCTCCAAGAGTCCTGACCCAAAGGGCTTCACTAGGGCCCTGAAGAGCTTCCCTCTTCATCCCTAGCGTGTGGCCCATGCGGACTTTGAAGCAGGTCACCTCCTACCACTCCTGCCCCGCTCTTCCCTTATCTTTACTAACGAAACCTATCTAACTTCCAGTGGATGAACCCACAACCCAGTTCTCCCAGTATTCTGTTATCTCCTGCCTACCTTTTCCCCTCATTCTTAATGATGCTTTGCCCTCTGTGTGCCCCTGCCGACTCCTATGGCTATTTAATGTGTGTACTCCTCCCGTACCTACCCCCATAAGCCTTTTAATTGTATTTAGGCGGATTAGGCGAATTGCCTACCCCTTTCCTCCTTCAAGTGGTCTGCCCACCGCCTATGCTTCTTCCTCTGCCTTCGTCATCCGCTCTGATTCTTCCGTACCATCCCTTATTCCCTCCATCTCTTTACCGGTAGCTTACCTATCCTCTCCTTTGTACATAGCACTCCCAACTCTTCACAATCCCACACTTCCCTATCTCCTTCAACTAGTGGTGCCACCCAGTTCTCCCTCTATATCTCCTTATGCTAACCCCTTTTACCCCTCTACCTCACGACCTACCTATTCCCTACTCACCAACTTGCTCTTTGCTTTCTCTCACGCACATTCTAACTTCTTCCATCTGTTCCTTTACCCTCACCTATCCGTATCCCTGCTATCACTTCCCCCTTTCCCACCTCTACCAGTCACCACTCACTACTCCCTTTATACTTTCACGTCCTGCTATCTTCCTTGTTTTCTCCATATGTATCTTTTCTCCTCAGCAATTTCAGCTCACTTACCCTACCAATTTCTATCACTTCCTTGGTCCCTTCTTCCGCCTCTCCCTGCCTCCTGCTCCTTCTCTACCCTCTCACCCTACGCCTTCACTCCCCCTCTAGCCTTCCATCCTGCTATCGCCCATTCACATACATCTCATTTTCTACCTCCCTCGACTTTCTGCTACCCTGTCCTTGTGCTGCTTCTCTTCTTATTTCCCCACTCTCTTTCCCTCCCCTCTTGCTATCCCCACTCCTATTGCCGCTGCCTCACCCGTTTCTGCTGTGTGCGGCAACCTCCCTTCTCTCACTGCGCCTACATCAGTGCTGCTTGTTTTAAATCTCCCGCCGCTACCCTCTGTCCACTTCATTGCCTGTTTCTCCCCCGGCTTGCCGGTCTGGCGCTCCTCGGCCACCTTTCGGGGCTTCCGGCCTTGACTGTCCTGGTGCTGATGTCATCCGTCTGCGGCGGATGGGTCCGTCTGCGCGCCACATCCAAGATGGCGTCGTCGCTTCCGGCTCCAGCTGGTGACGCGCTTCCGGGCCGCCGCCATTTTGGATCTCTCGTCTCACCAGGGCAGAGGTATGGGCGCGCTCTCCTGCTTCCCGCTCTTCGCTCTCTTCCGGCTCCTGCGCTTCACCTTGGATTCCCGCCATCTCAGGTACCATCGCCATCTTGTTTAGGGGGGAGCATTTGTGAAAAAGGAAGGCCAACTTCTTTTGTCGATCGGGGCCTACCGAAGCGCCCCTTGGCCCAATACTGTGGGAGGTAATGTTCTGTCCTTTTGTGGCAGTGTCTCTCCCTCTGGGGATGGGGGCCTGTCTATGACGTGGAGCCACTGGGATGTGGTGACAACTTTTTAGCAGTTTAGCTTAACTTAACTACTGCCGCAACATTAACTTGAGGATGCCTTCCTTTCAGTCTTTTTCTCTCTGCGCCCTGGGGGACTTAGCGTTCTGCGCCCATATGGGTTCTGGGAGCAGGCCCGCTGGTTCTGTGTCAGTAGGGTCATTGCCCAGGCCCAACTTATGTAGGAAGGAGGGCCCCTCTTCCAGCTCCCTCATCGTGACCGCCTTGCCTCCCCTAGCCACCAGGAGGCCGAAGGGGAAGGTCCACCTGTATCTGACCCCCTTTTCTCTCAGGGCCTTCGTGATCAGTAGCAGGGATCTGCGGCGGGCCAACGTTACAGGGGACAGGCCTTGGAAAATTGTCAGCCTCGTGCCCTCGTACTCCACTACAGGGTCTGGTTTTATGTAGTAGTACAGCTTCCTTTGTTCTATAGTGATGCATCCGGAGCACAATATCCCTGGGCTGCTCGCTTTGGAGCGGTTTAGCTCTCAGGGCCCTATGGCATCTGTCCATCGCCAGGCACTTTGGGGTGTCCGTGAGCAGAGTCTCCAGCCATTTTGTGATATATTCATTACAGTCTAGGACAGTTTCAGGGACTCCTCTGATTCGTAAGTTGTTGCGCCTGTCTCTGTTCTCAGAGTCCTCTTGGCACTCCCGTAGTTCGTTCACTTGGTCCTGGAGGTCTGTGTATTTTCTATCTTTTCTCTTAATCGCTCAGATCGAGTGGTCCACTATAGTTTCTAGTGTGCTTGTCCTCTCCCCCAGGCCGGACACCTCCTTTTTTAGTTCTTTGATCTCCGCCTGGAGTAATGTCTTTAGGTCTGTGTATAATCGGGTAAAATCACATTGCCGGACCGGCATCAGCGCTGGCTTGTTGCGCTCATCCTCCTCGCCGTCTGGCTCCGTTTCAGACCCGGCATTCGAAATGGGCGCCATTTCTGCTTCCGCTCCGCTCAGCCTGGCGCGTCCAAAGTACTCCGGCAGACCCTTCTTCTTTGTCGCTTTGGGTCCTTTCCTGGACATCCTGGGGCGATGTATGTGATATTTGGGGTATTTGGCAGTAGTTTAGAGGGTTGTGATAGGTTTCAGCGTTCGTTTTTATTAAAGCGAGGCACGGAGCTCCTAACCTATGCGACCATGCTCCTTACCGTCGCGCATGCACCTCCCGTTATTTTTTTTAGAGTTTTGCTTTGAATTTTATCTCCTTTAATTCGCTTTGATTTTTTTTTTTTTATAAATTAAAATATTTGAATGCTTTAAAATAAAAAAAATTGCACAGCTAACATTTGAACCTAGTAACATACAGTATTAATACATTTTTTATTTAGGATCGCTTTACAGTATGTCTTTCCAAGCCTTTTATAATTACCTTACTGTATTAGCCTCTACCACCTCCATTGGGAGGCAGTTTCATGCATCTTCTTCCATGAACAGCTTTGTCACATTTCCCCTGATCTTAGCTCCCTACAGCTTTAGAGCATGACCTATCTTTCTAACACTTCTCTATCTCTGAAATATGCTTGTCACGGTAACTTGTGATAGACTATAATAATACACACCAAAAATATCTCTGGGTTGAATTGAACACGACATAGATATAATAAATACAGTTTATTCTTAAGGTGAACACACAAGATATACAAATAACAGGCAAAATATAGACACATACTTAAGGGGTTGGACAAGAAAGCAATCAGGATACAGGACTGGCAATTTCATCCACAATACAGGTTCAGATGTAGACATCACGAAAAGACACGAAGACAACTGAGTATAGGATTGACACTGGTTTATATGCAATTCCAGTCCTATACCTTATTATTGAGTGCAGGCAATTGGAGAACAATTACCTGCACCCAATCTCTCCTTGCCACCTCACCTGAGGGGCACCTTAATACCCGCCCACTGGGTGGATATTATTCTAATCAGGGGATTATTTCCCTAGCCCCATGCCCACAAGCTTGATGTCTTAAAGTCTGGCTTTGCCAGGATACCCTTTGTCCAAGGTGTGAAGTACAACACTTAATATCAACTACCCATGTCCTGCAATACTTTGTGTTCGCATACACAAGCAGGGTGGGGGAGTTTTTGATCAGGAATTTATGATAGACCACTTGTCTCCCTCCCTGACCATTAACATAACATATGGGCTCTGAGTTTTTATACCAGACCCAAAATACAATTCACTCTTTAATATCTTCACATATTAAAATAATCCGTTCTGCTGGGCCCAGTGGGCTGAAACTGGCCAGTCCCTCATGCCGGAGGTGACTCTCCATGGTGGCCAAGGTTCAGCTCTCTGCGACCCCCTGAACCGGAGATACAAAAAACAAGTTAAAATTCTTATTTCTTTAATGCAGGATTCTCCGCTCTAAAAATGAATCTCTGCTTTTCACTCTTTCCCATTGAACTCAACGGGCTCCGCCGCTATAGGCTTTCAATGGAGCAACTCCGCCGTTGAAGTCAATGGGCTTCACCGCTATAGGCTTTCAATGGGGCAACTCTGCCATTAAAGTCTATGGGCTCGGCCGCTATAGACTTTCAATGGAGCAACTCCGCCATTGAAGTCTATGGGAAAACCACAGTTCTTTACATTTGTCCATACTCCATCTGGTTGTTTGGAGAGGGCTGGAAATGGCCATGCAGTCATGCCAGAGCAGTGACTACATGCAACCCAAATCCCAGCCCTCTGGTCCTCGCAGAACCGGAGATATGGACTTACACATTCTACAGTTTCGGACTTAGCTGTTTTAACGCCACGCGGCTTTTCCCCCATTGGAATCAATGGCCAGCACCGCAGTAGGGAATGCATGGGTGAGCGCCACCATAGGATTCAATGGGACCTCCGCTCCACCATTAGAGTCAATGGCGACCCTCCTGCTGAGCTCGACCCTTTACGGGAGTCTCTCATTCTCGGACCCGGTGGTGGTCGTGTGTGGGGGTTCCTAGGGGCTAGGGGCAACAAGAATTTTATTTCTGGGTGCCCTAGAACCTAATATTCCCATGCCAATTGTAGTTTACCTTGAACAAGTAGTGATAAAAGCTCTCTTAAGAAAATGTATCCACTTTTGCGATCTGCGGTTTGGATGGCTGCCAACCCGTTCCTGGAGGTCGGCGTCGAGGAATCCCCATTGAAGTCAATGGCTCCATTAACTTACAATGGGAAACCGCTGCTCCTCCTCTCGGACGCCACCTGCTGGTCTTCGATGGAAACGGGCCCAAACCGCTGGATTCGCCATAGGTTTCAATGGAGCTGCAATGGCGACCTATGGGAAACTGCAAAATGGAGCCTGAAAAGGCGGGAACATGGAACAAAGGTCTATAAACACTTAGTTAACCTTAACCCTTTCCCTCCCGCATCAATCCCAGTATATGAGTTGGTGCAAACACTGGAATGGGAACAATACACATTTACAGGGGAATATACAGTTGGTTGCTGAAGCAGGGAAAAACACATTACTGCACCGTAGTCCAGTTAACCCCTTGCTCCCCAAGTGAGAGCAGGGGGTGGCCAAATGGGGTGTAACCCCTTTAATACAGGCCAAACCCCCTCTCCCATGACAATGCTTCCTTCCTGTACTTTGCTGAAACCCTTTATGTATTTGAAAGTTTCCATAACCACCCCCTCTCCCTTTACATATTAAAGTCCTTCAGCCTATCCAGATAAGTTTTATGGTGTAGACCATGCATTATTTTAGTAACCCTTATTTTTTCAATCTTTAATTTAGTTATGTTTGTCTGGAGATATGGTTTCACCATTGTTTTGTTGCATTATACACCTACTTTAAAGTCAGTTGAAATAATGGCTCCAATGTCCCTTTCCTCTACAGTAGTTGACATTACAGTGCCATTAATCCTGTATTTCGCTTTTGGATTTTTGTAATCCAAGTACATTATCTTTCACTTAGATTTACAGTAAATTGTAGCTGTCACACTCTTGACCATTCCTCTAATCTGCCTAAATCATTAATCACTTTGTTAATTCCCCCAGGACAGTCAACCCTGTTGCAGTTCTTTGTGTATCTGCAAAAATGCATATTTTAGTTTCCTGACCATTTGTAATGTCACAGGAATGGACTTTATTTTACCTAAATGAACATAGTAGCCTCAAAGCTAATTATAAAACAATGTCTGCAAAACATCTAATTAGCATACTGTAATATTAAGGACATGTTACAAAGCTGTAGTGCATATGTGCCTTAAACTTGTTGGAGCTTATACGTGTTAACAAATACTAACGCACATAAGCAGTCATTAAAAATAACATACATGAACACTGAGAAATGTAGTGTGCATGGCCATTCACAAAACAGACTGCACATGCGCGTTAACTACAAATACCACTCATGCACAATAAAATGTATTGCACACATGCCCACATGGGTGGTACTTAATAAATAATCTAGCAATTTAAAAAAAAAAGATGCATCGAGCGGATAGCCTCTATGAAACGTCTCTAATTGTAGCCTCTGAGAGACAGCTGTGGGTAGAGATGAGCAAACCTGTTGGGATCTGTTCCACTGATTTTTCCCAGTCTTTAGTGTTCCAATCCGATTTTAGGCATGAAATCCGGAGTTATATTTTGTCATCTTAAATCCATGCAGAATCTTCAGAATCCGCTGGTGTGTTCTGGCAATCAGCAGCCAGAATCCATCAGAATTCATTCTTTCAGACCCAGATTCGTTACTCCAGATGTTGTCTGCTCATCTTCTGGTCAAATGAGAGGTACCAGGCCCTACTGTATATAAAGCCTATGACATCACATTGTATATCATCAAGAATGTATCAGATGAGCCCTCATATTTGCCTGAAAATGGATTCCTGTGAGGATCCGCCATTCGGGCAGTTCTGACCCCTTAACCCTCACCTGTCCATCAGGATCTAAAGACACAGCTGTCGCGCACAGGACTCTCATCTCTCCTCGGGTCCCACCTCTGGTCTCCGCCCCCGCACTGACGCGGGTGCCGTGGCGCGCATGAGTGGCACGCGATCGGGTCGCTCGGCAGATACGCGGGTTACGTGCGGCGTGCACGCAGTCACTAGTTGCTCCACCTCCACTCCTAATCGGCTGCACAATAGGGCGCACCTGCGCGATCCAGCAGCCTATCAGTGAGGGTGCCACTACTTCCTGGATACCTCCCATTGGTGGGAGGCATTTTAAATACCCTGTCTGAACTTCCTTTCATTGCCGAGCATAACCTTGGTTTGTGACGTGGCATCTCGCTGCAATTCTGAACCCTGCCTTGCCTGCCTTTACTCTTGCTGCCTGACTTTGAATTGGACCTTGGACTCTGTGATACTCTCCTGCACTGGGTATACGACGATATTGCTTTATCCTGCGCTTACCCTAGCTTTGGCTTTACGACAACTCTACTCTCTCCAATCCTAATACCGGCTACGTACCCCAACGATCCGCTACTCTCCACTCCTAGACCCGGCAATTACCACGTTTACGCTGTCTTCTATAATCCTGACCCGCTTGCAAGACAATCCTACACACTAGACGCACCCTCGCGGTTGTGGTCGGCATTCTATACAATCCCTACCTCAGCCCTGCGGTCGTGCCTCGTTTGTGGTGAGCTACGCGGTACACCTCTAAAGCTCTTTGCCTTTCCCTGTCTACAATTACTATCGGCTAGTGCTAGAATCTGCTTTTTCTGAATGTATGTGAGGATTCGGGGGTTACAATGGTCGCAGCGTCACCTCCCCTCACCTCTCGTTGCTCCTGTTGCTGCGGGATGTCTCCCTCGCTGGTCCCGTCCGGTCCCCATGGTTGGGGGACTCCCCCCTCATCCCCGGCGGGCGGTCGCTGTTCCGCGGGCGGCTGGGACTCTGATGGCTGCTACCACTCCTACGTTCGCGCTCCCCCTCGTTACGGAGCGCGCGCCGGACCAAGTTCATTTATTCACTGCTCCTGAAGTGAAGCCACGCCCCTGGCACACACACAGGCTGCAATCATTCCCCAAAGCTGCTCACCTGCATTCTCCTCAAGGCAGCTTATCCAGGACAGCTCCATGTACTTCTCCAGGTCTGCCCCCTCTTCCTATTCGCCAGCCGCACTATATAATGCCTGTCTTGCCATTCCCACATCGCTCAACATAGTCTCTATTTGGGGATGTCTATTCTATCTCTCTCGCTTGTCTTCGTTTATTGAGGTTACGACCCGGCTTGGCGGACTTCACTCTCTGGCTCTGGACCCCGGCTCCCACCTGACTTTGCTGCTTCTCACGCCCCTTGATCTCAGCTTGGACCCCGACCTTCCAGATCTCTCCTCTCCCAGACCTTGGCTAACAGCAACGACTACGTCTCTTCTTTTACCGGTACCAGCAAGTATTGCTACAGCTATTTCCACCTGGCCTGGCAATGCCAAACACCACACTCCGGACACGCTCCTTTTGCTGCGGGTGTGTGCACATATACATCCCCACCTCAGTATAAGGGACGGGTCTGGTCTGCGGGCAGCACCGGCGTAACATTATGTCGAGCCCACAAGACCAAGACCAGACTGATCGGTCTTCTATGATGATTGCCATGTATCAACAAATCCAGGCCTTAACTGGTCAGATGGCTCTCCTCACTCAACAGGTAAAGGACCTTTCATTTAAGGCACCACCTGTGGCCGCACCGCCGGCGCAGGTAGAACCGGTGTCCACTGCGATCCCAGGCCCAAAGATTCCGGCACCTAAGCCGTACGTGGGGGATCCGCACGCCTGTCGTGGATTTCTCAATCAATGCGAGATCCAGTTTGAGATGGCCCCGCAGCAGTATTCCACTGGTCGTAAGAAAGTGGCATATGTTTACAGCCTACTCACCGGAAATGCGATGGCATGGGCCTCCCCGATTTGGGAACTACGTCCCGAAATCACTCGAGATTACGCTGCCTTTAGACGTGACTTTCGACAGGTCTTTGATACACCCGCACACCAAGAAACTGCCTCTGACTCTTTGCTTCAGCTTTCACAGGGACGTCGGTCCGTGGCCCAGTACGCCTTGGAGTTCAGAACCATAGCAGCCGAGACACGATGGGACCAAGAGGCCTTAGTCTCAATCTTCTGGCGAGGCTTAACGGATTCTGTGAAGGACGAACTCGCCTCACAACCCATGCCTGGAGTTCTGGAGGAACTCATCTCACAGGCCATTCGAGTGGATCAACATCTTCAGGTACGCCGCGCTGAGCACCAACACTCCCGATTTATGCCTTTCCGTGCCCCTTTTCCCAGGTTCTCTTCAACCACAGGACCTGCCGTCTTCCCGCTGCCTACTCTGGAGGCTCCGGAGCCGATGCAACTTGAAGTCCAGCGTCCTCTGGGACCGATACAACAATTTCGCCAAGCTGGTGGGTTATGTTACTACTGTGGATCTTACGAGCATCTGGTCTGCAAATGTCCACTATGTCCGGGAAACAACTAAGCCCAGTGAGTATGAAGGGGCTCTCCCTGGGTGCTAAATCTCCTTGACCATTCCCGTCTCCCTCTTTGGTCCTACCTTCCGCACCTCCACAGCGGCATTTATCGATTCCGGAGCGGGAGGAAATTTCGTGGACCAGACCTTCTCTGAACAGAACCAGATTCCACTCATTAGGAAGAAGTCTCCCGTTGCCTTGGTCGGGATCGACGGCCGTCCGCATACCCCTGCATACATCTCCTTGGAGACCAGCCCTCTCACCCTTTCTTCTCATTCCCACAAGAAGACCCTGGCCTTTGATGTAACCCATGCTCCTGGAACACCGGTCACCCTTGGCTTACCTTGGTTGCAGAAGCACAACCCGCACATCAATTGGACATACCAAGATCCCATTGTCTGGAGGTCAAGGTCAGAGTAGTCTTCCCCACCAGCTGTACATCCGCCTCAACTGCTGGCTAATACATCCAACCCTATGGGAGATTTACCCACCCCGTACGCAGATTTTTTGGATGTCTTCAGCAAAACTCAAACCGAGCTACTAACCCCTCATACGATTGTCCGATAGACTTGGTACCAGGATACACATTGCCCAAATCCAAATCCTACCCCCTCTCTCTGCGTGAGACGGAAGCCATGGACGAATATATTCGCGAGAACTTGAAGTGGGGATTTATACGGCATTCCAATTCGCCCGCGGGGGCTGGATTATTTTTCGTTAAGGATGGTACTCTCAGACTGTGTATAGACTACCGGGGTCTGAACCGCATTACGGTGAAGAACCATTACCCACTCTCACTCATCTCTGAACTCTTCGACAGACTTCAAGGTGCTAACCTGTTTTCCAAGCTAGACCTTCGCGGGGCATATAATTTCATTCGCGTCCGGGAGGGCGACGAATGGAAGACCGCCTTCAACACTCATAGCGGCTACTAAAAATATCTCGTGATGCCCTTCGGCTTATGCAATGCTACGGCGGTCTTTCAGGACTTTATCAATGACATTTTTCGGGATGTCCTTAATTGTTTTGTAATTGTTTATCTGGACAACATTCTTATTTTTTCTAAAAATCTACAGCATCATATCATCCATATGAAGTTTGTGGTCTCCCGCCTCCGGGAGTACCGCTTGTTTGCCAAGATGGAGAAGTGTCTTTTTCACCAGTCTACCACCTCCTTTTTGGGTATATTATTTCCAACAGGGGTTTGGCCACGGACCCAGAGAAACTTAAAGCCGTAGTGGATTGGCTGCAACCCGATTCCCTCATATCTATTCAGCGGTTTCTAGGGTTTTCAATTATTATCGGAAATTTATTCACAACTCTTCCACCATCATCGCTCTGATCACGACATTGACCCAAAAAGGAGCTGATCCTTCGTCTTGGTCACCTGAGGCAGTCACGGCTTTCAACACATTGAAACAAGCATTTGTCTCAGCTCCGATCCTCCGACACCCGAATACCAATTTTCCATTTACCCTGGAGGTAGACGCTTCGGACTGCGGGGCCGGCGCAGTCCTATCCCAGAAATTTTCTCCCCAGGATAAACTTCACCCTTGTGGTTTTTTTCTCTAAGAAGTTTTCTCCAGCTGAGAGGACTATGATGTGGGCAATAGGGAACTTTTGGCTGTCAAGTTGGCCCTTCAGGAATGGAGATATCTACTGGAGGGGTCAAAAGAGCCGTTCACGATTCTCACAGACCATAAAAATCTCTTATACATCGAGAGTGCCCGCCGCTTAGGCCCCCGCCAAGCCCGTTGATCGTTATTTTTCTCCAGGTTTAATTTTATTTTGTCCTACATTCCCAGCACCAAGAGCGTCAAGGCGAATGCCCTCTCTAGACAATATTCTTCTGAAGAGAGACCGGAGAAAACTACCGAGTCCATCCTTCCCAAGCAAAAGATCCTTGCGATCGCTGCATTCAAGAATCTTGAAAAAATCATCAAGACTGAAAAACACCTTCCTAGTGATCTCGAGGTACCGAAGGATACTTTGTATGTAGAGCCCAAGTTTATTCCCGAGTTTCTGGATTCGGCCGGACATCCGGTATTCAAAAAATCATTGGACCTTATCCGTCGCACCTTCTGGTGGCCCAATATGGCCAAGACCATCCTTGAATTTACTCGGGCCTGTCCGGTATGTGCACGCAATAAGATTCCTCGTCAGAGACCCCATGGTCTTCTTTTGCCTTTAACCATCCCGGAGCGCCCCTGGTCCCACATATCCATGGACTTTATTGTCAAATTGCCTAGGTCGAATGGCATGACCACCATTCTAGTAGTGGTGGATCGGTTTTCCAAGATGGCACATTTCTTTCCTCTCAAAGGATTACTCTCCTCACCCGCCCTATCCGATATTTTCTCCAAAGAGATTTTCCGGATCCATGGCATTCCCACATCCATCGTATCAGATCGAGGCTCTCAATTTGTTTCCAGATTCTGGAGGACCTTCACCAGAAGACTGGGCATTTCTTCTTCTTTTTCTTCAGGATATCATCCTCAATCTAATGGGCAGACCGAGAGGGTTAATCAATATCTCGAGAAGTATTTAAGGTGCTTCGTCTCGGACTCCCAAGATGACTGGGCGGGATTACTTCCCTGGGCTGAGTATGCCTTTAATTCCTCCAGGAATGAATCCACTCGTGAGACGCCTTTCTTTATCAATTACGGATTCCACCCGGCTCGCCTGCCTATTTCCAATATCTCCTCTGGAGTACCAGCCGTGGATGAACACATCTCCCTCATACAGGACTCTTGGGCAAGAATTCAATCGGCACTTCAAAAGGCCTCCCTGACTTTGAAAATCCAGGCTGACCGCCATCGCCGGCCTGCACCCAATTACAAGCCAGGGGATAAGATTTGGTTGTCTACCAAGAATATCCACCTCAAAACCCCTTCCCCTAAATTGGCACCTAGGTCTCTGAGCCCATTTCCTATCATGGAGCAGGTAAACCCGGTGGCCTTCCGGCTTGAATTATCTCAAAGCATGAGAATTTCTAATGTTTTTCACACATCACTTCTCAAGCTGTTCATCTCCAGTCCCCTCTTTCCGGACCACATTCTTAAACCTGATCCAGTGATCATACAGGGCAACGAAGAGTACGAGGTCCAAGCTATATTAGATTCCCGTCTGTCGAGGGGTAAGGTCCATTTCTTGGTCCATTGGAAGGGCTAAGGACCCGAAGAAAGTTCTTGTCCCGGCGAGGGAGACGTCCCGCAGCAGCGGGAGCAACGAGAGGTGAGGGGAGGTCACGCTGCTACCGTCGTGACCCCCGAATCCTCACAGTACCCCCTCTTCAGGGTCGGCCTCAGGACGATCCTCCCACAGTTTGGATGGGAACTTTTTTCGGAAGCGTTTGAGAAGTCCTGCTTCCCGAGATACAGGCCCCTTTATGAGGTGCCGGGTATCACTCTGCATTTAAATGTCCCGATCACGTGACCGCGGAATGTAAACAAAGCAGAGGGATACCGGCACCCCATAAAGGGGCCTGTATCTCGGGAAGCAGGGGGTCCCCGGACCTAAAACCAAAGCGGTTCAGCTCCGGAGACCCTCCCCACATCTACACTATGAGTAAAACACCCATATCAATAAAGAATAATTCCTTACCTATGTGGCTATCTGCTATGGTAATGAAGCAGCATTAATGTATTTTTAATAATAGCGTATGGGAGCAGGGTGTCCCCTGAGCTGAACCGCATTAATTTGTGGATCAGGGACCCCTTGCTTCCCGAGTTACAGGCCCCGATATGAGTCATCGGATGCCAGTGTCGCCGCCATCTTTATAGCATCCCATACGCGACGTGCCCGCTATAAAGATGGCGTTGACACTGGCACCGATGCCCCATACCGGGGCCTGTAACTCGGGAAGCCGGGGGTCCCTGAGCCAGAAATCAATGCGGTTCAGCTCAGGGGACCCCCTGCTCCCGCACAATATTATTAAAATACATTAATGCTGCTTTATTACCATAGCGAATAGCCACTAAGGCAATGAAGGGGTAAAGGCATAATAGCATGTCTATTGGGGACAATTGCCCCCAATAAACATTGCAATAAACAACATACTCCTCCTGTGCCCCCAACAACCCCTATACCCCCATTGCATATATCACATTTTTGGGATGCACAGCAATGATACTATAGGCCGGCGGTGGGCCTCGGGTGTTCCCCGCAGGCCTGCAGTACCAATTCAGTGCACCCCCAAAAAAATAACAACACATAAATACACCACCCTTAACACATACAGTATAGTAATGTGCAAAATTAATATTATCCACATATGGATAATAGTGAATTTGCCCATTTAAAATACATAAAGAACAATAAATACAATAAATACATATAGCACTCACCCATATCCGGCTGGCACGATGAAGGCCATCCTCATCTTCATCACCGTCCATGCTCCCTCCGATGCTGCAAAACATAAACAAGAATAAAAACAGCCAATGTAATGTCCCCTAACCCCTTAATCACCATAGATGGCTACCAAGCTGGCGCCACTGAGTCTACTCGAGACCCGGAGCTGAAAGCCTCAGGGATGCCAAGGTGTTAGAACAGGAGGAGTTATACCTGAGAACCTCCATCCTGGGCTAACAAAGGGCTATCCAGCAACCAATTGCCCCTCCTCACACTCTGCGGAGCCTGGACAGCGGGTGGGCTCGATATGCTAAGAGGCAGAGGTGCCAAGTTGGTGCATGCCCCTTAGCAGAATCCAAATCGGTGCCCAACCGGATTCAAAATACCGGCAAATCGGTGATTGGCTGGCAGGAGCATTCCCACGAGCTGATTGGTTGTAGTGGTTTCTGAATGGGACGCTAAAACCTATTAGAAACCTTGCAGCCAATCAGGACCTCAGATTCCAAGCGCCAAAGCATCAGCGGCAAATTGAAAGATGCTCTGTAAGGAATAGATGCGAGCCGGTATCAAAGATTTTGACTCAAGAAATTTTCTAAGTCCCACTTTTTGAGGACGTTGCAGTTGTGGCTGGGATTGCATGCTGAATTGCGTTCCAGGACTTTCACAAGTACCTCCCGGGTAAAAATTTAAGTCGGAACATGGTTTTAACAGCCAATCAGGTGGCTGTTAACTATTTGGAGGCTAAATGTGACGTCACAAGCCCTATTTAAGGCCGTGACGCCTCATTTGAGCCCAAGAAGACGACGAGACAACATCGGTTTGTATCTACCATGGGGCTTTTTGGATTACAACAAGAAGATAGAAGATTAAGAAGATCAAGAAATGGTTACAGAAGAAGATAGAAGAAGGTGATTAATGAAAGAAAAAAAGATTTGGGTACCTGATCCGGATCTTCATGGCGGATGGCATCGGATGCTGTTGGAGGGCTTCAAGGTACGTGTGCTTCCTGTTACCCCGGGAGTCGGAGGGCCACCGCTTCTAATGGAAAGTAATATATTGAATGTTTGTAAATGTCTCTTTTTACAGGTTTCTTCATTGGATGTGTTTTTTGATTTTTTGTGGGAGGCACATTGACTGATAATATATTAATCTGTACAACTTTAGGGTACAGATTAATACATTATTATAATAATATTTGGGGGGCATTTCTGGCTTGGTATTGCTGTTGTTTTTTTTCAGTTTATTATGTTGATGTGATTGTTTTTTTTTCATGCTTAATGGTAATAAAATGTTTGCGATTGGTGTTCGTTTGTAGTTAATGTTGTATTATGTTAGCTAATGCGTTTTATGGTTATTTCAGATATTGTTAGAATTTCTTTCTTTGTATTTTACTGTGTAAATTCATTAATGTTGTAGTAATCATTTTGAGTTGGTTTAGGAATTAATTGGTTTGATTGGTTAATGGTTTAATTAATTCATTGTTTATGATGTTATTGCTTGTATTGATTGGATAAGCTGGCTACTGTTTTTATTTAGTGAAGTGTGTTTTTTTGGAGTTTACTTATGTTTTATTATTGTGTATCTTGTGTATTAATGTATTGTAATTAGGGTGCCCATTGAGTGCTATAGAGGCTTATCATGCCCATATTATTATTATATGGGTATGATGTACCACTACACTACTCAATGGGTACAGGGTGGGTATAGTCAGTCCGGGGTGGGTGCTTAGGCTTCACGGATGGGTGAAGGGGGTATTAGCCCTAAGGATGGGTGTCTAGACCTTGCGGGTGGGTAGTGGTTGGGTTAACCGAAGGGGTTAAGTCCCCCTGCAACCCCCCGCAAGGCCTAAACAGCCATTAAGGGCCAAATTCCCCCTTCACCCACACTCGCTAGCCACAGTAAGCCTGGCACGGGTGTTAAACCCCTTTATTGCCTTAGCGGTTAGCCGCTAAGGTAATGAAGTTGCTGTAAATGCATTTTTCCTGCATCGGATGCATGCCGGGGGCTCCGGAGATGCTATTAATGGCTATCAGCTCCGGAGACCCCCTGCATCAATCCGAGGCAGGAAAAGGGTCTGATTTTTTCTAAGTCCCGACACATCACAGCTCATCGAGGCATCTCCCCACCAATCTACCTAAATTTTGTGGTGTATTGGATTTGGGGAGAAGAACGCCTATTAGGGCTGCGATAGGCCGCGAAAGCCGACTCGCGGGTATCTGAATCGCGCGAGTTTATGATCCTTCCGAAAATGGTCGATCAGCGGCTGATCGCCGCTCAATTGGCGATTTTCTTTGAATCATAAAATTTTGCGTCACTACAGGCCGTTATCGAGCACTTATCGAGGCTTACTGAATATGAGTACCCATTTTGGTCGATAAGTGCTCGATAAGGGCCTTATCGAGGCTTTCTGAATGAGGCCCATAGAGAGAGTAAATCCAGAGAGAAGAAAGAGAGAGGAATATTCAGAGGAAAGAGAGGGGGGAAAAAGAAAAGAAAAAACTATTCTTAAACACATAATGTAAGAAGTTGCCATGCGCTCAAAGGTAGATGAAATGAAACAGTCTGTGTGATCAGTGTGGATCAGAGGGGGGGGGGGAGAGCAGGGGGGTGTATCTAAATAAAGCGATATCCAGGGAGAGGAGGTGGGGTAGGGAAAAGGGGGACAGTGTGAGTCCTCTTCACCCTCTGGTATTACCCTCTAGTATCCTCCTCCTTCGTAGGAATAAAGTGCAGCGATTCTGATGGATTAGCAATGTACTCACGGGTTAGGCAGTGGGGAAATGACCTCTCACCGCTCCACGTGTGCTCCACTCTGAGCTCCTGCGACCGTCTTCCACAGAGAGAGAGAGAGCAAAACGTTACCCCAACATCCTATTAGGAGAGAACACTTTCCCCTTTTTAGGGGGGAGAGAGAGGGGAGACAGTAGAAGCGACAAACCGCAGGAAATACAGAAAGACATAGAGAGAGTAAAACCAGAGAGAAGAAAGAGAGAGGAAGATTCAGAGGAAAGAGAGAGGGGGAAATAAAATAAAAAACTATTCTTAAACAGCCAGCATTAAGTAATAATGTAGTGAATATTAGCAAATATACACTAACAGACAACGAGAAGGGAGTATTTAGTAAAGGACTTACACGCGCTCCCACTAAAAGACCCAATATGTTCGACCTATATATAGACACCGATAAATTTGTAAGGAAACTTACTCTGAAAAAATTCTTTATGTGGGATGCTGTAAGTAGGTCGGTCACAAATGTGGGAAGAACTATAAACACTGATATCAGGAAACAAGATACCAATGGAGAGATATCATACTCAGACATAGAGTTACCAACCTAGACTTAATGATGGGTATACGTACAGGGACAGAGATAGCCCGGATGAATGGAGATACACTAGAAAGGATACATATCGTTGTGATGGTGAGGGGGTAACCAGGCTCAATAATAAAGGTTAAGCCCACTTGGTTACCCCTGATCCGTGTGTAAAGGTTCTAGAGTGTCAGCTCTTGGACCCAACTGTTGTGTATGCATCACTGAGACTGTGGAGAAATTATGCGACAATTCAGTATTTTCTGTGTGTTGCCCTTCATGGGGTTGCTTGCGAGGCTGTGAGAGGAGCTTATGAAGCTGTGAGTGCGAGGGTGGGTTTTGCAGAGAAACTTCAATCAGATTGTATGATATATAAATAGACACCGATAAATTAGCAAGGAAACTAACTCTGAAAAAATTCTTTGTGGGATGCTGTAAGTACTGTAGGTCAGTCACAAATGTGGGAAGAACTATATACACTGATATCAGGAGACAAGATACCAACGGGATCTTAGCGGTAGAAACGTCACACCCCTTTTAAAACACAGTCAACCATCAACGAAGGTTCTGCAACGGAAATTTCATAGAACCATTTACAAATTTGGTTATTGAAGATCTAGAGAAAGAGACATCAGATTTCAAATGCAAGAAGAACAACTTAAGGAAACAAGAAAGGGAATGTATCAAAGCCTTTGAATCTAATGAAGATATAGTGATAAAATGGCAGATAAGTGTGGCAGCATAGTCATAATGGACCACTCTTACTATATGCCAGAAGCAGCTAGATTGCTAGGAGATACCAGCACGTACTGTAAATTAGATAACAACCCCACCAGTACCTATGTCCAAGAATTGAAAAATCTTCTGGAAAGAGGCAGAGACAGCAATGTACTCACCAAGAGAGAGTTCGACTCGATAGAAAAGACCTAAGGATTTCAATATTTTATTTTACACCAAAAATAAACAAGAATAATACATACCCGCCCATAAGACCAATTGTCTCCGGGAACTAATTGTTAACGTCGAACCTTTCACAATACATAGACTACTTTCTGCAAACATATGTGGTCCAACTGCCCTCATATCTGAGAGACACCATACATGTCTTAGACGTACTTAAGCATTTACAATTGCAACCTCAATATATTTGGGGTACGTGCGACGTCACATCCCTATTTACGATAATAGAACATCAATTGGGCTGTGAAGCAATAAAACGAACTCTAGAACAGGACAAAAATATACATAAAGATCTAATAGCGTTCCTGTTGGAGGCAATTATGCACATATTACAACACAATTACTTTAATTTTAATGGGGAATTTTTCCTCCAAGTCTGTGGAATGGCGATGGGACCCAGATTCGCACTGAACTATGCAAACATCTTTATGGGTATGTGGGAACAGGATTACATCTGGTCCGGCAACCCAATCTCGTGCGTTGGCACTTTCATAGACAACGTGCTGTTTGTATGGGACGGCACTTCAGAGGACCTCACAAAATTTATAGATTGCATAAAAAACAACCCCCTGAAATGTCACTTTACCTGTGAAACAGACAAAGATTCTATACATTTCCTTGATTTGGTAATATTTGTAGAGAACAACAAAATACACACAAAAATATACCATAAACCTAAAGATGTAAATAAATTCCTTCTCGCCACCAGCCATCATGATCCTAAATGGATAGATAACATCCCCTTAGGACAGTTCACTCGCTTAAAAAGGAACAGTTCACAAAAAGAACAAATTAAAAACTAAGTTCCTTACAAGAGGGTATAAGAAACAAAGTTGAAGCAGCGTATAATAGATCAGAAGCAATGAATATAGAAGAATTAGTACAGTATAAACAACAACAAAAAAAAGCCAGAGTCAGAAGAAAAATCACATACAGTATATCCTTTATTACAGATAGTAATGCAATGGCACCTGAGATCAAAAGGGTAATAAAAAAACATTGGAACATACTACTCGGAAACGAGAGTCTAAAGACCCTCCTCCCCAAACACCCTCAGGTTATTTTCAGAAAGGCACCCAACTTCAAAAAAGTGTTACTGTAGCTCCAAGCTGGATTAATACGAAAAAATCAAATAAATATTGTATAGCCTGGGTCCCCCTGGTACCCTGTTTGTCCCCTTACCTTTCCATAGGCAGCGGAGGCTGGGGAGAGTACGGGGGATGTGCAGTAACAAACGCAAGCGGCGGCTATTAGGAGTATAGCACAGCAGAGGAACTACAAGTCACAGAAGCCTGGGGGCTGCAGACCACATGTTGCCAGTCAGCCAATAGGGCTGAGAGATGCATGGCAGTTAGAATTCTGGCAGTTGGAGTTCTGGCAGATGGAGTGTCTGACAGTTTGAGCCAGGACAGAGAAAGGGAAGGTAGGGTCTGGGTGTCAGTGGCACACAGAATAGGCCAGGTTAATCCCTTAGGTCTAAAATAGTCACCACTCAGCCTATCAGATTGTGGCTGCTACAGGGAAATCCCTAGCTAGGGACATTTCCCCTGTAGCTGTATAAAGTTAGTGTATAGTGCCATTTGAAGATGCCACATAGCGATTTGCAGACTGTGGTCTGGGGCCAGACCACCACCGCACTATCATAGACAATCAAAGGTGAGACCCTCCTACCGGAGTTCACCCCAAACAGAGGCGGTGGCTTCGCTGACATCGACATCACTGGATCAGTGGATCACTTTTGCTTTTTGGCCATACACGGGTGCTGGAGCACCTGGGCAGGTACCTCACAACGTGCACCAACTATAACACTTTCAGTTACTGTGGACAGCGCTGTCTCACACATGGGGTGGGCTGGCTCCTGTGGACACCAGGGAGGTTGGGAACCAAGGGGCACCTCAGTACTTTGGGGAAATCCCATCAGGGGTGGACACTATGGTTGGAGGGCACGGTGGGGCTACGGCCGTTTGAGGCCTATATTGTATGTGTTTTAGTAATATACATAGTTTTACTGTACCTGTGTTCAGTAAACTGTTATTAAATAAAAGTGTGTGATATTATTATATCTATTGGGTTCTGTGAAGGGGTTATCCGGCACTGTCAGAATCCCTCGCATGTGGAGGCGCTGTCACCAGACAGATCAGGTACACCCTGGGCTTCCAGCATCGGAGGTTCAGGCCTCCTGTGAGCCACAGGTAAAGCACCACATACTCAGCAGCCACAACATTTCCCATAGGGTGGGGGAAACAGTGCTACAGCTGGATAAGAGGCCTCAATGGATATCATTCATGCACACACTGCAATGGGTATAAATACAGTGAAAACAGCAATACATCCAAATATAATGACACCTTCTATTACTGGACATTCAAAGTGTGTATATCCATTTGTGTGTTTTTATTGCAAGCACAGTATATTAGTTTGCGCCTTTTGTTTTAATATTCTATATATTCTTGGCTCTGTGTGTGTCCTACACCTTGTGGAAACCTCCAATATACTTTATTTTCACAGTTTGATATATTATTTTTGCGCACTTTTTGTGTTCTCTCTCTCTCTCTCTTTATATATATATATATATATAGATATATCTATATATATATATATACTGTATATATAAAATAAAAATTGAATAGACGATACTGTTCTGTGGCTAACTAAATGCTTTTATTTGTGCGAGATTACGAGATACATTGATCTCTTCTTCCGGCGATGTTACAATGAATGAAGCCAAAAAAAAGGGTTTTTACTTTAAAACAGTGCATACTAGAATGTGGTCTGTGATTGAAGTTTATCCTTTCCCCCTGTGCAGTATGCGTTTTATGAACCAGATTCTGACCTGCGTCATCGTCTCTCCTCCAGTGTCTAGAGTCTTCTGGTAGATCCAACCTGTATTGGTTCAGGCAGAATGCAGCCAGCTGGAGAATCTTGCTTATTAACTTTAGGGCATATAACTGAGCGTAAGAGTGCAGAGTGATGTCTTTCTGTTCTGCGTGCCCTAGCATGGATTGAAATTGCAACGTATTTCACACCGTGGAACGGATTTTTAATTGCAAGCTCGGGGCGCGAAAATTGATTTTTGACAGTTTTGCCAATTTCTACTTACTAGACTGATCCATATTGAGAAAGAGAGGACAACAACAAAACAGTACAAACATTAGTTTTAGCTACCCATCTACAGCATAATGAAGTGGGGAAAAGACAGGACTCTCTGATCCCTTATTTATCTAAATATCTAACAGGTAACCTAAGGATGTTAACCCAAGTGCCTCTGATTGAGTGACTGAAGTACAGTACTGGACTGTTAGAGAGTTTCAGACTAGTAGAAAGTGAAACAAGTCAGATGGTGTTATAGCTCTGATCCTCTATATATCTATAAGGGATCTGTCTGGATACCTAATATAGCTACTGACAGGAAGGGACCCTCACACCCTCACTGAAGCAACCGTGGCCATCTTGCTTTCTGGCCATTCCTGCCCTAATTTCCTGACAGGAAGTCAGCCTCTCTCTGGCCCTTATTGACAGCAGCAGCTTCTGGCCTTTAAATAGGATGCAGTTGCTCCCTGACATTGCTCATGCAAAGTACCGGAATTGGACCTGACTACCCATGAATCCCAGGCCAATGATCCCAGGCCAAGGTTGCTGTACTACTCCCTACCTCTGCCCTGTGGGTCAGTTTCCTGTATTGCAGTCAGCAATGTTACAATATCTAAGTACCAAGAGGTAACCTTAGACTGTTAACCAACCTGCAACGGGTGTTGAACAAGCGTACTGTACATTGATAATGCTCAGCAATGAATGGGAGTTCAATGGAAGAAACAAGACCATATTTCAAGGGAACCTTCCACTGTTCCTCAAGAGGAAAGTTTTCGATGATAATATTTTGTCTATGCTCACATACAGTATGAATGGGATACCATGACCCTAAATGGGAAGATATTTCAGTAGCTTTAGACAACGCATAGAAGTATGGAGAGATATATACTGGGTATTACCCCGAATAGACAGAAAAAACAATGAATGGGTTTGAAACTAAACAAAACATCTTTGATATCTTCACAAGGATAAAGAAATTAAAATGGCAGAGAGCTGGACATATTGCAAGAAGAAATAACAATCGTTGGACAAAGATGGTTCTCAACTGGATTGTAAGGGCAATGAAAAGTCTAAGGCAATGACCAAAAGTAAGATGGGAAAATGAAATCAGAACATGTGTTGTAGCTACATGGAGAAGAGAGGCTTGCAACCTCAGTACCTTTATGATCATTCGGGAGATCTTCATCCAGTAGTGAATCAACAAGGGCTGAAGAAGATGAGGATGGTGATAAAATACACCGGATATACTAAGTAATATGAAATCCTAAAGATACTATACTGATCAATGCTACTGTATTACTTTTTGATTTCTAGTGTTGTTTGTATCAAGTGTCAAGTTAGAACCAGAAGGGAAGGGAAGTGCTGTGTATACTAGTGTATACTATATGGGGTGGCTGAACTTGGGGAGTGTACAGTGGGTTCATTTATTTTAAAATTGTGTGATAAATGAGAGTCTGTAACAAACTTTTTTTTTCTCTCCTTCCTGATTGAGCCTGCAGTGGGTATGGTTACTTGATTGCGAACCTAACAACTGGTTGACGTTTGTGTCCCTCTTTAAAACAAAGACTTGGTACGAATCCTGAGCTTGCATGTCCTGAACTGTGTGACTGTATTACAGTTTGATTTCCAGTGCTGTTTGTATCAAGTGTGGAGATAGAAGAAGATATATTTTTTAAACCTTTTAACTGATTGTCTGGCGAAGCCAGACAATCAGTGAAATACGACAAAGGAGTTGGAACAAGGAAGAGGTGAGACACGATATATTATATTGAAGTACAGTTAGCACGTATAACTCCATAGTTGCAACAATGAGCAGGATTTAAAATGCCACTCAATCCACATCTTGCCACATGTACAGTATGTACAATTGAAGCAGCTGTTCCAGGGAGCATACCACTGTGAGAAGTGTGAGCAAGTGGTCTCTTTAGAGTCTCAGATTGCTGATCTGAAAACTAAACATGCAATATTGAGAGACATTGACAAACTTGAAATGAGTTTAGTGCTCACTGAGGAGGCTCTGGCTGGGACTAGTGGTGCAGATGGTGGAGCTGTGAGTGAGGAACAGGCAGTGGTAGGTTGCTAGGTAACAGTTAGAAGTAGAAGCAGGGGGAAGGGGAAGAGGCAGGCCAGTTATGAGCTGAACCATCCCAATAGATATGCCACATTGAGTGAAGATATTGGAAGTGTCAGGGTAGGAATTGTAAGGTTAAAGGAGACTAATTCTTCTAGCAGCCAGGTGAATAGTTTCTCCAGCACAGAGGAGACTTGGGATACTCAGAGACCAAGAAAGATTGTGGTGGTAGGGGACTCCATTATTAGGAAGGTATATAGGACAATATATTGCAAGGACTGTATGAACTGAACAGTTTCTTGTCTCTCAGGGTCTCAAGTTCAGGTAGGCAGATTTTTGGGAGGGGCAGGGACTGACCAAGTAGTCTTGGTACACATTGGCACCAATGACACAGTTAGAGAAAGATGGAGGGTCCTAAAAAATTATTTCAGGCGTCTAGACCTAAAGCTTAAGGCAAGTACCTCCAAGGTACTATTTTCTGAAATACTACCAGTGCCATGCGCAACCACAGGGAGACAGCAAGAGATTAGGGAGGTTAATGCATGGATTAGAAAGTGGTGTAGGAAGGAAGGTTTAGGTTTTTTAGAGCATTGGGACTAATTTTCAGAGAAGTGCCATCTTTATAGTAGGGATGGATTGCACCTCAATGTAGAGGGATCTTCTGTGTCAGGGGGGAGAATGTTAAAAAGGTTGGAGACAATTTTAAACTAGGATGAGGGATAAAGAACAGATAATGAACTAAATAGAATAGATAGGAATGGGGAAATAGCAAGGGGTAATGGAGGAATAATGGGGAAGTGGGAGTTAGATGAACAGGGAGACATCCATATTAAATACAAATAATACTGGAAAACGTCTAAAGACTAAATCCAATTGGAATAGAAAGGCAGGAGCAGATAAGATAATAGCACAGACTGAAAACAACTTAAATGCATGCTTGCTAATGCAAGAAGCCTGACAGATAACATGGATGAGCTTGAATTAATAGATTAGTATGATATCATAGGCATTACTGTAACATGGTGGGATGAAACTCATGACTGTGCAGTTCATTTAGAGGATTATTCCCTTTTACGGAAGGATCAAGCAAATACAGTAGAAGAGGAGGTGGAGTAACTTTATATGTTAAACCGGACCTAAAACCTATTATTAGGGAAGATGTTTATGAAGGAAATGATGAAAATGCAGAGAACTTGTAAATAGAAATTAGCAGTGGAGGGAAAAGTACAAAGAAAATATTTGTAGGGATATGCTATAAACAAGGGGGACTTTTCAGTCTTTGCCCCCTTGACTTCATTCCCCTCCCCCCAACCCAACCCCCAACCCCCCCCCCCCCACACAAAACAAACAAACAAAAGAATTAGTAATAATCAGCATGGATTTATGATGGATAGGTTATGCCAAACTAACCTTATTAGTTTCTTTGAGGAGTATGTAGGAATATAGACCAGGGTAATACATTTGATGTAGCCTACTGAGATTTTCCATATACTGATTTCTTAGTGTGGAACATGCGCTCCAATGCCGGGTCCGTATAGGAACAAACTTATGTTTATCAATAATAAATCCACAAATACCATACGGGTAACGATGTAAAGACTGAAGCCAAATTTCCTGTGGTATGGTTTCCATAATGGGGATCTATATTCCCTGAAGGGACTGAGGAAATGAGCAACTCCCTGCACAGAACCTCATTGGAATGGGCCCTGGAACACAATTAAACCACAAGGCATATCATCTTAAGTAGAATGAAGCCTCTTACTCACAGCTCTGGAGTATCCACATCCAGAAGAAGGTAGATAGGGCAATCTGTTGCTGTGACCACATGAACCGAACAGTTTGTTGTCTCCCGGGTGCTCGGGTTCGGCACATTGCGGATCGGGTATACAGATTGTTGGGGGGGGGGTTCCCAAGGGGGCCTGGGGGCCCTCGGTGGTCCCTACGGGTCCACGGTGCCCCCACAGATGTGAGGCCATCGGTTCTTCCCCGTAGGTGTCCCCCGTGAACCCGGCAGCCTTGTACCCATGTGAAGTCCAAGGAGACCTCAGGTGGTCTCCAGAGGTCCCCGCAGATCTAAGGAACCAACCCTGTATGTAAAAAAAATAAACCTGTCCTATAAATTTAAATACATTGGCACATTGCGGATCGGGTAGACAGATTGTTGGGGGGGGGGGGACTGGGATTGACCCGGCGGTCTTGGTACACGTTGGCACCAATGACAAAGTTAGACAAAGATGGATTACAGGGATCTAGGCCAAAAGCTTAAGGCAAGGACCTCCAAGGTAGTATTTTCCAAAATACAATCAGTGCCATGCGCTACTGCAGGGAGACAGTCAGAGATCAGGGAGGTTAATGCGTGGCTAAAAAAATGGTGCAGGAAGGAGGGGTTTGGGTCTTTAGAGCACTGGGACTCCTTTTCTGAGAGGTGCCATCTATATTCTAGGGACGGATTGCACCTCAATGAAGAGGGATCTTCTGTGCTAGGGGGGTGAATGCTAAAAAGGTTGGAGGAGATTTTAAACTAGGATGGATGGGGAGGGGAATGAAACAGATAATTAACTAAATGGAACAGAGGAGGATACAAGGTGGTATGGAGGTAGAATGGGGGCAAGTGCGAGTTTGACAAGCAGTGAGACACCCATAGTGAATACAGATAATATAATAATCTAGATAATACTAGAAAACTTCTAAAGACTAAACAAAGTGAGCGCAGAAAAGAAGGAGCAGATAAGATAATAGTACAGGCTGAAAAAAACCTGAAATGCATGCTTGCTAATGCAAGAAGCCTGACAGATAAAATGGGGGAGCTTGAATTAAAAGCTGCAAGGGAGCAGTATGATATCATAGGCATTACTGAAACATGGTGGGATGAAACTCATGACTGGACAGTTAATTTAGACGGTTATTCTCTTTTTCGGAAGGATCGAACAAATAGAAGGGGAGGTGGAGTATGTTTATATGTTAAACCGGATCTAAAACCTATAATAAGGGATGATGTTTATGAAGGGAATGATGAAAATGTAGAGTATTGTGGATTGAAATTAGCAGTGGAGGTTAAAGTATAAAGAAAATGTTTGTGGGAATATGCTATAAACCACCAAATATCTTTGAGATTGAGGAATCTAAAATACTTTTGCAAATGGAGAAGGCATCAAAACTGGGTCATGTTTGCATAATGGGGGATTTTAATTATCCAGACATATACTGGGGCAATGAGATTAGCATTACAACAAAAGGAAACAGGTTTTTGGGGGTGCTTTAAGACAATTATATGAACCAAATTATTGAGGAACCAACCAGGAGAGGGGCAGTACTGGTTTTGGTCATATCAAACAATGTAGACGTAATAACAAATATTCAAGTTCTGGAACATTTGGGTAACAGTGATCATAACATGGTCTCTTTTGAAATAAATTATCAAAAAGCAGATTTCTTGGTTACAACAAAGACTTTAAACTTTAGAAAGGCAGATTTTAATAAACTGAGGTCTAATCTACAAGTAATACAATGGGAGGATGTTTTTGCAGGGAAAAATGTAGAAGATAAATGGTCAGTCTTTAAATCATTGTTAGAAAAGCACACTTATCAGTGTATACCCTTGGGTAAGTCAAAACCAATGTGGCTAAATAAACAGGTGGGGGAGGAAATGGACAAGAAGAGGAAGGCGTTTAGATTCTTGAAGTCAGAAGGGACGGAGACATCATATCAGAATTTTAAGGAATGTAACAAAAACTGCAAAAGGGCAATCAAATTAGCAAAAATGGATAATGAAAAAAGGATTGCAATAGAAAGTAAGGTCAACCTTAAAATGTTCTTTAAGTACATTAATAACAAAAAAATGAGAAAAGAAAATATAGGACCCTTTCAGTGTGAGATGGGTAGGCAGATTATTGGAGAAAAGGAAAAAGCAGAGGTATTAAACAAATTCTTTGCCTCTGTGTTTACCAGGGAAGAATCAAGTTCAATAGTAGGACCGCAGGAGGAAGCCACAACCTCCATGTTAATGAACAATTGGTTAACTGAGGAAGAAGTTCATAAGCGACTTGAAAATTTTTAAGTAAATAAGG